>NC_141762.1:38253011-38569573 GCF_982258835.1 Parasteatoda tepidariorum | reverse complement strand
AAGTATAACTATAAAGAAAATTAACACGTAAAGTCTCAAAAAGTTAATAAATTATTATTTTAAAGACGTTGCTACACGTCGAGTTTGCCTACATTTACCTGGCATATGTTAAGTTTATCTGTGTTTACTCGATCAAATATATTTATGTAAGAACGTGCAATTAACACGTTCACGCCGGGTGTTGCGCCTGAAAGCGGGACGGAAAAGAGAAAATACTGGTAGAAGAACTATTTCAATATTAGATAATATTCGGGAGGAGTTAATCTATTCTCAACAATAACAATTCACTGTAAGGAAATTTATCACGACGAAGAAGCAATTCAATATAAAAATTGCATCCGTTAAAAACAATTGGTAGTTATGGATTTTTATTATTCCCGGAAAAAAACTAAAAAATGAAATTTATTTGTTACCAGTTTTTACTCCTGTGCGCCGTCCGATGAAACAAATCTAGCGTGACCCACCGGTGGGTCACCCCAGCGTGAACGTGTTAACTAGAAATTCGTTTTTCATCAAAGACATGTAAGTTAATCAACATCACTGATGAAATAAGATACTTTTTTTAAAAGATACGTTTACTGACATTTTGCATCGCATGATAGAATTTTACGAATTGTTCAATTTTTTCGAATAAAATAAAATGTTTCACGCAGTTATTTATTAATTTTTTTTAAATTTCGAAATGATTTTACGATATTTTTCTACTACTCTTTGTTAACTTCAACAGTAACACCTGTGTTCTGAATGCTTTCAAAAATAATAATATATGCTTTCTTCATATATATGTAGTTCGAATTTATCGATTCTTCTAAATTATCGATCGTTAACTTTATTTAGATATGCTTTGTATTAATATGGGCGTGAAACAATTTATACCAGAAATCTAACAGATTGTTCTCAAATGAACTTATTGTAAAGTTATATAAAAATAAGAATTTTAGTAATTTCACGTGTAATTATTTTTTTTAAATGGAATTTGAAGAATTAATTAACAATAATCAAATAATCTAAACCTGTTTGGTTATCTATCAGAAGAAACTATGAGAAGGCACATGATTATTAGAAACACTTCTAAGTTCTATCAATCAAACTGGTTTTGATGTTTTTATTACCGACTGTCACGCGATTTGTCCGATTTCGATATTAATCAATTATGATTTGTCAACTTTCGAAAACGTCTTTGTTTTTTCTCTTCGTAAATTTTAATTTTGTGACACCTCTGATGTTAATGTATACTATTTTTTGTCATTATTCTGGAGTATAATTCATGATAGAAATTGGGAAATTTCCGTATCGTGATCTGTGGCAGAATAATCGCCAAGTCTTGGAAACTTCCGGGCAGTAGCCCCGCAAGAAACTAAAAAGAACGTCAAAGAAAGGGACCAACTCGAAAGGTATAACTCGGAGCCACCCCCGGGCAAACATCTTACATGTTTCTTTTTTTTTTTTTTTTTTTAAATTTGCAAGTTTAGATTCTATTTGGCACCTTGGTGATTGTAGTTGGCGCGATAGATCACGATACGGAAATATCCCACAAAAATATTGTTTGAGAATTGTACGAACTGTGGCAGGGCAGGGAAAATTTCGATTGACATTGTTTCTTAATAGCGTTGAATTTGCCAGTTGTTCATTTACTGTTTAATTAATGCACTAAACAAGAGAAAACATGCATACAATGTAAATGAAAAAAGAATTTTTAAATATAATTTCATGAAATTTCTGAAGCCACAGCTCATTCATTAAAGTCGAGGGAGAGGAAGCCATGGGTCATTTGGTTTTAGTTTGTTTAATCTTTGATATGCCTATAGAAAATGAATGCGCTCTTTAATCCTATTTCTCCTGTGTTCCAAAAGTAATACTAAATGCTGGAAATCCCAGTTTTTTTGCACTTAAGAGACTGCTAACATCAAAAGTAGTAATGAGGAAAACAAAGCTTGAGGTTTATAAAACTATAATCAGACCAACCGTTATATATGGATCAGAGACATGAGCTTCAACCCAGAAACAAGAAAAAATGCTGATTACCTGGGGGGAAAAAATTCTCAGAACTATTTTTGGACCTGTCACTGAAGGTGATCTGTGGAGAATTTTGAAATTGCAAAACTATTTAAAGAAAAAGATATAATCAATTATGTAAAAGCAAAGAGAATTCAATAGCTAGGACACCTTGAGAGAATTGAGGAAAACAGAGGCACTAAGAAATTATTCAAGTGGCATAGCAAGGGCCAAAGGAAAATGGGAAGGCCGGCCAAGAGATGGTTAAACGAGGTGGAGAAAGACCTTAAAATTCTAAAGGTCCGAAACAGGAAACAAAGAGCTAGACTTTGGAGAAAAATTGTTAGCGAGGCCATGGTCTAACATGGACTGTAATGCCAGAGAGTTAGTTAGTTCCAAAAGTAATAAGCTCAAAAATATTCTTACTCTTTGTTCAATTTCACCCTCATTATTTTAATGAGATATTTTTTCTTTGCTTAAGTAAGTGCTAAGTCAGATACTCTATACATTGCGCAAAAAAATCTGGCGACCCTGAGTAACTTTCGATCTAATGATCAGATTTTCCCGTTTCAGGACTCAATCTTAATGGTTCTAAGGGGTAACCTCAAATTTGCTAGTTAATTAGTGCAGGCGTTATTTGAAGTTACAAAATCAGACATATAAACGTACTTTCTCTTAATAAACATACCTTATTTTCGAAGAATAATAGTCGCATAAATATGGTAGGTAGCCACAGTATGGGAAATAGAGTTCAAATAGTTTGGTCAGGCGAGCGGTTCAAATTTTGGACTCATTAATATTAATTTTATTTCTTGCTTATTTCACCAGATCTCGAGAACATTTTTAAGTGAATTAAAAAAAATTTGGAAGCAATAATAAAATTCATTTAGCCAAAGATAATTTCATTAAAAAAAATAAAAACTTTTGATAAATATTTATTATTTTATGTTATTTTATTTAATAGTCAAAACAATTCTGAATTATAAGGTACAAAATTTTTTACATTACTTTAAATAATGTAATTTTACATGATGAAATACAAAATTTGAGTGTGATTGGTCGAATAGTTTCTGAGAAATCAAATTTTAAAAAATTGCACTTATAAGTTGTATTACTAAGTCATATTAAAAAAAATTATGACAAATTAATACATTTATTACAGATTAAAAAGTCACACTTTTTGTTGAATAATTTTATTACAAAGAACATTTATTATAACTTCTAAAACAAAAATAAAATAAATTCTTTCTCCCCTAAGATTCAATAAAATAAATAATATTAAATAAATAATATACACCATTTTACATCATAAAAACCATCAATAATAACTTTTAAAATAAATACAGAACAAAACCTCGTTTATAACGAAGGTATGACACCGACACCAACTCCTCCTTCATGTGCGCACATGGATGCAACAAACTCCCAGCGATTGGTTTCTGGATTATAAACTTCAACTGAATTGAGATTAGTTGTCCCATCGTATCCTCCAATGGCATAAAGTTTACCAAAGTTAGCTGCCAATGCCACTCGACTACGCATGACATTCATTGGAGCTATGTATTTCCATTGTTTTGTAGAGGGATTATAAACTTCAGCAGTTAAAAGGAATGTAGCTCCATCGTAACCGCCACAAACATATATGTTTCCATTGAGAGTAGCTACGCCGAGTCTACATCGTTTTGACAGCATAGGTGGCATGTTTGTCCACTGACCTGTTTGTGGATTATATCTTTCCATCTAGGAAAATATAAGAAAATGCAGAATAAATATAGTATACGAAATAAAATTTTTCAAATTAAATTAACTGCAAGTATGCCAACTTGTAATCTATGATTTATTGCTGTTGCTGTAATAACAGATGATGTTCTGTAAGACTATTAAAATCAAAATAAAATATTACACAGTAGTTTAGATATTCAAAAAAACAATTAAAGCAGGAAAAAGCAATAAATACTTACTGATTTGGCAATTAATATTTTATTTTGATTTGGCTATTCTAACTGTAACTATTTTTATTTATGAGTAGGTGTATCGTTTTTAGGTCTTTACTATGTGTACTTTTAAGTTGTGTTTGCTGGTTATTTTTCAATTCTTATAATGTTTTTCTCTTATTTGTCTATCCATTATGGGGCTTCGGGGCACTGTCAGTTTTGTTTTTTCCACTGACAACAGAAAGGCCCTGTGTGTTGGCAGGCAGTGTGTCCCCTGATGAAGTGCTGTCTTGCTAACACATATATATTTTTTTATTGCTTTATCCAGCTTTAATTATTGTTTTTTTCTTTCTTTTTTTTTTGAATATCTAAATTAAAATAAAGCAAATTTGGTTTTAGCTGCTCTAGGTGCTTTTCCATTTTGATTTAATGTTTTAATTGTTAACTTACCTTTTTGTCGCTTTCGGTATTTGTAAATAATTAAAATTCATTTTCTGATTACATTACACAGTATTATGATAATTTAAAAAAAGTTTTTAAAGAATATTTAATACAGTAGATCTCAATTAACTATAGCCAGATTAAACGGATACATTGACTGCTTTTAAGTTCATTGATTAAATTATATTAAGGTCAACAATCTGCTGAGTTAAAAATTAGTCTCCCGCTTAAAAAGATAGTAAAATTAAAAATATTACTAATTTGTGCGCATTTCGACAGGTCCGTTTTTATGTCTCTATTAGTTTTACACAATTATGAAAGTTAGTGTTCACAACTATAATAAAATATGCTGTATTGGGACAAAAACGCTAATCAAATGATGGTTCAGGGAACCACTGATAATTTTTTTTATGATGGTCCAAGTCAAGTTCTAGTGGTTTTCAATAAACAAACCCCTATTAACGTTGCGTCCTGATCAGATTTTATAAAAACATGAAAAAGATTTCTCTGAATTTAAATACAATACAGAAACATAAATGAATACCTCCCTGGGAAAACATAAGAGTTAGTAACAAACTGCAAAAAAAATTGCTAAAATGGAGAAGCTTTCCAAAAATTGAGAAGTGGTATAATTTTAAAATATGAAATTTGTATTTTTTTTTTTTTTTTTTTTTTTTTTTTTTTTTTTTTTTTTTTGGTTTTCAAAATCTTTGAATAACCTTCACTCTCCATTAGTTAAAACTTAATTCACAAAAAAGTTGCACTAGTTGGTAAAATTCTTGAATAATAATGCAAAAATTTAACCCATTAAAGCCTGAATTTTTTTATATGCTGCGCCCCCAAAAAAAGCTATTAAAAAAGTGATTATTTTTTGTAACTAAATGAATATTCTCTTCTGTTATACACTACTTGATATTTGAAAAGAATAAAAAACATTTGTCAAAATGGATTAATTGCATTTTCGTTTCCAAATCTATTTTGCTTGATTTCACATCTGGTGAGATTTGAAAAAGGGTTTCCATTTAGGATCGCTCAAAAACATATCCACTTTTTTCACCTTCAAATTTTTCTTTAACCTAATGAATGACGTTTTAGCATTTTTAAATATACCTCTCCGCTTTTTTTTCTTGGAATTACGACATTTCAACCTATATGTTGTTTAACACTAGAAAGACTGAAACTTAGTATATACCTATATTGCCCAAAAGCAGTCAAAATGACTGGATTGTGAAAGAATAACTAACGAGTAAAGAAATTTGCTTAAAGTTAATTTTTGATATTATTTACAGTTATATAACAAGTTTATAGTAAATATTAACTATAAAAAAATTACATGCTGTACAAAAAGTCACTAAATTCTAAGAAATTGTATCATTATATACATCATTGTTTTTCTAATTGGAATTAAAAAGCAGTCAAAATGACTTTCTTGAGTAATCTAGTGTTAAAATATTAACAAATTTAAAGAAACATATACTAGTTCAATGCAATATGTATATCATTGTACGTGCAATTTATGAGATAATTAAATGTAAGGATGGTGCAAGTCAAATTAATGTTGCAAAATTAAATTATACTAAGTACACCACTTTTCAGATTAAAGCTAAATAGATGTTCGCAAAACATTATCCTTTAGGTTCCTAGAATACTTATCAAAAAATTTCTTTTAAATAAAATACGATTGCTCTACAAATTTTTAATTAAATGAGGAAAAAGTGGAAAATTAAATGAGGAAAAAGTGAAATTTAATACTGAGATTACAGAAATTAATGTAAACTGAAAATTGAATAAAATGTGCATTACATTGACCTGTTATCAGTAAAATTATTGCTCAGCTTAAAGTGAAATAATTAAATGAAGAAACCTCAGAATAATGAAGTAAAATTGTGAGTTTTTTTATTTTGTACTTTAATGCATATGTTACAAAACTTAATTCTTATTTAGAACACTATGAAAAACACAACAAAATATGATGACAAACAGATTGATGTATAGTAAAAAGGTTATCAATAGGCATTTTGTCTATGACATTCAATGATGCAATGAAAATAAGAAAAAAAGGATGATGGGAAAAGAAAATATTTACTATTGCAAAATACAAGTTTTGCTTTACAATAAAATATATAATCCATGTTTTAAATAATTCAAATTAAAATAAATAATTGACACAACTAAATAAATTTGAATAAAAATTTTATTCAACAATTCTTCTGTATACGTTCTCTAAGTTTAACTACATCTCCTAATTAACTACCTAGTTAACTTCTGATGGCAAACATCTTGAATCTATCTACCAATTTAAAGAGATTACTATTAAAACTCGTTTAGGTTCAAAAGAGAAAAATTATTACCATTAAAAAAATTTTCATTTTTAAATTTATATTTTAAAAGTATTTTTTTTATTATTATCAAAAAACGATGAACTGCATAAATTATACATTAAACATTTATAAATTAATTGAAATAAATATCAAAATTTTATACTTAAATAAATATCAAAATTTTATACTTAAATAAATTATTTGCAGAATAAAACCAATAATAAAATATGTAAACTTTACAATATCTTGAAAAATTAATTTTAAATTAAAATTCTACAAAAGAGCAAACAATTTTTTGGAAATCTGCAAATCTTTAAATTTAATTTCAATGTTGTAATTTTATTTAATTATTAAATAAGAACAAATGATTTTTAAACTATTTTAACACTATTTATATAACATATACTATACAATGGAGTTATATAGCAATAGCCTTTAATTTCTAATTACTCATTGTGTTTTAAGATTATTAACCTGTCTGACATCAATTATGTAAGCAATTTTTTTCTTAAATTTTTCCATCTGCACTTTATTTCTTGTTGCATAAAAAAGGTATAACAACAGATTAGTTTATTAAATAAGAAAAAGCCAAGTTAAACAGTGAAAATTTTTTGACAGTTGAAGTTTATTGGGAATTACGAAGAGTTTTTTTATAAAATTTTGAAAATCAAATTTTAAACAAGTCAATGAAATTTAAAAATTATTTGTATTTTTACAGCCAAACTTAGCAAAGAATTAAATTTTCAATCATTAATGAGAGAAGTCATAATAATTGGACACAGCTCTAATTAAACAAAATAACATTAAATGTATTAATACATTAAATAATACATTACAATGTATTAATACATTAAATAATACATTACAATGTATTAATACATTACAACATTAAATGTAAAATAAATAATACAGTACTGAAATAGCAATTTAAAAATAAGAATTTTTATCCTACTAAAAAATGCAAGGTAAAAATAATTTTATGTTTGTTTTTCCATATTTCTGCAGAATTTTTATAGTGGTTCCAAGAAATAATTCTAATATCAAACTCTGATTTTCTTTTCAAATCAACATTTATACCAACGTTCATTTTTCAGAATTGAGTATTTAGTTAAAGTTCAGATATAACAAGGAGGAATATTCAACTAGAAATATATATATATATATATTTAGTTGTATTATGTGAAAAATAATACCAATATCTGACATATATAAAAATATGAACTATAATAATAAAATGAGTTTATCTTTTCTCTTATAACTCTAAAACTGTTTGTGCAAAAATGTAGACAGTGAGTGAAAGTTGTAAGTTTAGCAATGAGTTCTAAGAGCATTCTAAAATTATTAGTTTATAGAAGAGATGTGTATGAAAAACAAATTTTTCTCATGAGATTGATGAAAAAAGAACACCGCCAATAGTTGGATATAAATTGCATATGATTATTTTGTACTTATATAAAAGTTATTATATATGTTATTATGTAAATTATTCATAGTTTTTGTAAGCTTATAGCTCTATTTAATCAAAAGCAAGTTTCACTAGATGTTTATTACACACGGTTTAATAATTACATTTGGACTTCTATTTAACGAGATTCCATTTTTCGAAGTGAATTTTCTATTTAACAAACTTTTCTTTCAGATACACTTTCTCTATTTCTCAAAATATTATAGAACATTTCAAAGTTGTTAATGCATTTTATGGGGGAAATAAACCTTGAATTGATTTTTGAAGCCACTCAACTTTTAGAGAAAGCCGCAAAATCCCTTTCTCTTTTTCAGTAGCAATTTATTTTATCAGTAGCAATTTAAGTTAAGAATGCATGTGGTAATATATGTTTAATAATACTTTTATAATAAATGCAGCCATTATTTTATTCATAAATTGAGTTTTTTTTGTTGAAAATGTATGTAGCATGATAGTGTAACACTGGATAATGTTTTGCTCTATTCTTGCTTTCCATGCAAATTTATTTTATGGTTAAGATTTATAAAATAAATAGTAGATACTAGTTTACAAGATAAAGGTGTATCAATTGCTACATTTTAACTATATCTAGTGTTTAGGAATTTAAAATCTGTTTTGTGTTGCTTACTTGAAAAGGTTTGTATTTCAAAAGGTGATTTTCTATTAACCAAATTTTCCATATAACGAACTTATTATTGGGATTTTGCGACTTCAGTAAATAGAGGTCTGATTGTATATATTTTTGATTTGTTACTTTAGGTAAGCCCAAGTACAGTAAGACCTCGATTATCCGAGTTAATTGGGACCGCTAGTACCTCGGATATCGGAAATCTTGGTTAATAGGAGCCATGTATAAAAACCTTCCGTGCTTGCGAATTTAACTACTTTTAAAGTAAAAAACAATAGAACGTTTTTTAATTGATAAAAATAAACATAGGTGAACTTATGCTTCACAGCTAAAAAGACTTAAAAAGGAAATCAGCTCTAGTAGTAAATTTTAAAAAGTAAAATGGATTTTTTTTTAACTATACTTAGTTAAATATCGAAAGACGCATTTTCAAAAATTACACAAATCTCAAGAAAATGTTGTATTTTTAAAATTTACATGATTAAACTTACAAGTCACATGACCACTGTTAACAAAGCATTCATGGGTGTTGTCTTCTCAGAGTGTAATATTTCATGGAAGTTGAGTGCTTTTGTGGGGAATTAGTGCCTGTAACACGGACAACGAACTGATATGTGTATAGTTTCTTCCAAGCTCATTTTGGAGAGGAGAAAAAAAATTTAGACTTCGTTATTGCCTCGGTTAACAGAAACCTCGGTTAATCGAAGCTCGGTTAGTCGAGGTTCTACTGTAAAACCAACGGATGGACAGCACAGAATAATTAATATTTTGAAAGCTATCTGAAACCATGAGGTTGTTTTTTTTTAATAATCATACTTTTGAAGCAAATTTCTATAATTCTAAAAAATGTAAGGTCAAAGGTAATTGAAATAAAAAATTACAGTAGTTATGAACTTATTGCAAACTATGAAAAAATACCATGGAAGAACACAAATAATAATAACTGTGTTTGTCAATGTCTTTCACTTTTTGATATGATTGTGTAATATTAATTAATATTGATTCATTGATGATTTATAATTATTTATTTTCATTTACTCAGATAATATGACAGTTTAAAAAGAGAAAAATGTGGCACAATGAAAAGCATAGTAGCAATAAAATATGAATTAAATGTAATTATTAGTGCCATAAATATGTATGATAATGATAGTTATGCATGATACCCATATCTATGATGCATGATAGTGTAATGTTAATATAATATTGATTCATTGATGATTATTCAGGTAGTAAGATAATTTAAAAAGAAACATGTGATACAAAAAAGGCATAATAGCAGTAAAATATAAATTAAACATAATTATTTGTGTTATAAATATGTTTTCTATTGATAATTACGTATAATTATCATATTCATGCATTTTATTGATATTCTAAAAAAAAATTTTAAGACATTGTAATGTAAGTATGCTTACTGAATCAAAGATAGAAAGACCATCATGACCACCCAATGCATATATATGGTCATCAAAGGCTACAACACCAGCAGCACTTCTATGTTTTGACATGCTAGTAACCATAGACCACCTATATAATGACATACATTTTAATTTTATATAAAGTTTAACTAATAACTACACAATATATCAGTGGCATAATATTATACACATTGTTTCAATATCATCATGATGTATATTATATACTATAATGATTAAAACAATTATTTTACTGGTATAGGTGGCCAAATAACTTGCTCAATCAGCTAGAACTACATATAATTATTATTTTAAAAGTTTCCAATAATTTTTCCCTGTAAATTAATAAGAAAAATATCAGATTTCTAATGAATAAATATGTAGCAAATATCAAAATTTCAAACCGTAAGAAGTTAAAAATTTAATTTTGAAATATTTTTACTTTTTTCTGTATAACACAATACCACTTTCTGAAAATAATTAGGGGCACTCAGATTCAGAACATTTTTCGGTTCTTTTAATCTAATACTAACATCCATAAGACAAAATACAGTTTTAGCATTTGTCATACTGAAGTGATCTAAGATTTCCTTAATATAAGCTTGTTGATTCATGGCTATAATTATGTTTTTTATTTTAAATTAATTCCTAGGCAAAATTTAACAAATCCTAGATATTTCATTTCAAATTCTTCATTAACCCCATTAAAGCACGAGTTTTTTTTTCTTCCGGAAAAACTGGTAAAAAATATCAAGTTTTTCTTTTTCACAGAAAATGAATATACAAGTATAGTTTAAGTTATTTTTTCTTATATATATTTAAAATTTCAATATATCATTGTACTAAAGTTCCATTAGTTAAGAAACACTTTTTAATATGGTTATCAGAGATGCAAGTCCAAAATCAGAAAAATAAAAATTTAAAAATATTGCATTTTAAATTTAATTTTTAACAAATTTAAACATATTATATAAAACAAAAAAAACATACCCATTGGTTTCAGGATCATAACATTCAACAGTATTTAATGATGAAATGCCATCATACCCTCCACACACATAAAGTTTGTTAAAAAGAGTAGCAGCCCCAACAGCACTAAAGTAAAAATAATAATAAATGATTAAATAAAATAAAAAATAGAAATCCAAAGACCATGAATTTTTAAAGTTGAATCAAAAAAATTATTTTCTTTTAATTAAATAGATGCAAAAGCACACCTGACTATCAATCACTATTTATACTATATCTAATAAATATCAAAAAGTAAACAAAAGTAAGACAAATATAACATTTTATGAAACAATTAGAAAATCATCTAATATATTAATAAAATACACATCTGATCAATCAGTTCAATTTGTTATGCTATGGACTCCACACCTGAACACTTTGCTCACCAACATCAACAGTTGTTTTTCAATAATTTTTTTCTTGATGATAAGCGGAGCGTTATATCATAATTCTAAGTTATTCAACTAAACGAACCTAAAATTTCAACTGTATTAAAACTAGTGGTTTCAAAAAAATCAGGACAATATTTTGCAAAAAAATGTATACGTACAGAAAAAAATGTATACATAAATAAACAAACAAAAAGAGAATATAATATATCCCAACCTGGGAACAAAGATCATCGAAATAAGGAGAAGAAAGAAACTATGAAATTAAATCATTACTTGTAGATGGATATTAAAAAGTATAAGACATTTTGATTTTGTAATAAATGAAATGAGTAGAACAAAAATGAAAAAACAATATTTCCACTGTAAGTTAAAGGACTAGAGAAAAATGTTAATGAGTTTTCTCTTTGATTTAGCAAACAGAAATATTAAGAAAAAAATTGTGACAGTAGAAATGACGAGTTTCTTTTTTGTAAGATGACCAAAAATCTGAAAGATTAACAACTAGAACAATTTAAAACGATTAAATTTTGCGATTTATACTAAGATTATTAATTTTAAAACCTGCATTTGTGATCATTGAAATCAGGATGTTATGAACCCACACAAAAATCAGGAATATTGTGACAAAAAGCTAAAAATAAGGACAATATTTTGCATCAGGAAAATCAGGACAATTGTGAATTCTATTTTAGTAGATTTGATTTCAACGAATTCAGTTCTGATTTTATAGGGATGCAATTTAAACCTAATAATTTAATATTATAACTTCATCCACGTACTTGTATTTTAAATTCTTATTTCATTTCAGGATACAATAAAAACCTGTAAAATATATTCTGCAATACTAAAAAAAGTTAATTTCTAATTTTACTATAAAATTATAAATTGTCATGTTGCATTCTTTATTCTAATCACATACATTGGCAGAACCTAGTTACACATAATACTTATATTATTTCAAATTGTTGGTGAGAGACCCAACAGAAAAGAGAGTTGGTGGCTGCTTCGTTTTTATTTAACTCACAAAAACTTAAATATAAAGATAATTTTATTTCAGAACTATATTGAGTACAGGCACATAAAAACTGTCACATTACGAAACAAAAAATACATTAGACTTTCAAACATTTTTAAATGCAACCATATATAAATGTTATAATATTATTTGACATAATTAATAATTGCATTACAAACCTTCTTTTACAATTCATAGATGCGGCAGTAGACCAAGTACGATGACCTGGATCAAAGACTTCAACTGTACTTAGTCGTTCTGTTCCATTGTACCCACCTATAGCATACAACTTATTGTGCATGACTGCAACACCAACCCTACTCCTTAACATTGTCATGGCTTCAGCCATTTGCCAACGTCCAATTTTAGGGTCATACACCTCCACTGTGCTTAAAGAATCACCTGCAAAAAAATGACAACTTATTTATAACTATTAATATATATTATAAAGTATACTGAACAAAAGTATGAGCAAAAATTTTAAATTCACACAAAGTACAGAACTTAATATGTTAACTAACAGTTTTAGCAACTAATGATCATATCTGAAAATAAATTGATAATAGTTAAGCATATTAGGTAAAAAGTTAAACATCATAAAACTCAAAAGAAGGTTTAAAAAATGTTACAAAGTAAACAAAAGTGAAGGGAATATTTCAGAGTTAAAACAAAATTAAACATATTAGGTAAAAAGTTAAACATCACAAAACTCAAAAGAAGGTTTAAAAAATGTTACAAAGTAAACAAAGATGAAGGAAATATTTCAGAGTTAAAACAAAATTGTATAACTTTTTAAGATAATCTCTTCCCATGTGATTTTAATAAAATTACAATGTTTTTATTTCTTTCAATGGAAGTTAATTTTGAAAATAAAAATATTAAATCAATAAATGAAATACGTAGATATGATGAAGTTACCAGGTTTAAAATATATTAAATGCAAAAACAATTCCTCAAAGTTATATGCTTTTCCTGATTTCTTTACTTTGCATGTATTGTAACTAGGACTGGGCTATAAATCGATATATCGCGACATATCGATTTAACGCCTATATCGGCAAACCGATACAGCGACTTTCATTCCAAGCGATGCATCAGAAATCTGATTTAAGCCGTCGAGTGAAGAAGACGATATAACGATATAGCGATACACGCAAGGACTTTCTCTTACGTTCCGATGCCAACTCGCGCTGTGGAAGACGATATTGTTTCGTTATGTTGAGACGGCCTTGACTGATGAGCGGTAGAATCAGAATCACTTTTGAGACCTTATATCGTTATATCACATGTTCGTTTTCGCAACTTCGCGATTTGAAATCGTTTCTTGTAGATTATTTTCAATGGGATTAACTTCGTGATCGCCGTCGTAACCTTGTTCTGAACGCAATCTATTATTGAAAAGAATTTATAAAGAAAAGTTTCTTCATTAATTAGGTAAGTTTTTTATTTATTTTCTGACAAAACTTTTTTTATATTTTTAAATGTGAAAATTATCGGAAATCTAATTTAAGGCACCCATAAGGAATTAAATTACAAAGTAAACAAATTTGTTAGATTATTTTTTTACTTTCTTTTAATTTATTAAAAACCTTTCGGATAAAACTTCTAATAATTTAATGGGCTTCTATTACTGATTTTAAATTTATAAATCTTGAGTTGTTTTTATTTTTAGAAATAAAGTTAAAACAAAACTTATTTTTTGGACATAAGTCAATAAACTTTATTTGTTCAAAAGAATTTGAAAAGTTTGCGAATTTTATTCATTTCTTTTTTTTTTATCAATTACTACTTCGTTTTATTAGAGAGTAAAATCATTATTTTTTTTTAATTTTCGTTTTATATTATTAGTTAATTAGCTAAATATATTACCGAATATCACAATTCTTTTGTTTTTATTTTTAAGAATTTAATTAAGAAACTTTGCCTTACTTTGTTTTTCGTTCATAATTCGGTCATTATTTAATTTAATTTAATTATTTATATGAAATAATAATAAAAATAGTGTTTAAGAAGCATTTTTTTTTCTAAAATTTATTTAGCTCTTTGTTTTAAGCATACAAATAATTTTTTAACGAACTTATTTTTTAAATTTTGTTCCTATGCTGTTAGGTAAATATATTGATAAATTTCACTTTTATTTATTTTTTTATTTTTAAACTAAGAAATCTTTAGTTATTTGCGTGATCATTTTTAGAAAATATAACAAAACTTGTGTTTACTTCTTCATTAAGAATTTGAACATTACGATCGAACTTAATAATTCTGTAATTATTTACGCATAATAGTACAAGCAAATATTGATTTGTTAAAAAAAGTATCTTTTTTTAAAAAAAAAAAATATTTTTAACACTTTGTTTTAAGTGTATAATGAATTTCTTAACAAGCTTTTTTTTTAATTTTTTAAATTTTCTTTCAATAATTTCAGCTAGATATCTTTATAAAATTCCCTTTTTATTTTTAAACTGAGAAATCTTTCAGAGAACGAAAATTTTAAGAAATTATTACAAATCTTATGTTTACTTTTTAGTTTAAAATTCGAAATTTTAATTTTAAACTTCGGCTTTTAGTCAATCTAACTTTTATTTTAATTAAAATATATTTTGAAATTTTAAAATCAGCTTTTGTTTAATAACAATATTTTTTTTCATTAAGGGTGTTTTAGGGGTTAACTTAAATTAAGACTGCTTATACCTTATAAACGATAAAGAAGTGCAAATATTTCATTCTGTATCTACACACATTTTTTCAATAAATATTTTAAGTAAGATTTGTACATCTTAGTCAATTTATTTAATATCTTTCTTTAGCAAAACATATATATTTTCAAATTTATAAATTGATTTAAATCAATATGCGTATGAAGTCTTGATAGAAATCTGACTTTCTGTGCCTTAAAGTAAATGAAATTCAAAAATACTATATCGCGATACATCGCTATATCGCGATTCAAAACTGACGATATATCACGATATATAATTTCTAATATCGCCCAGTCCTAATTGTAACATCTTTGCATGTATTGTCTACTATAAATATTACATCGAATGTTTTGAAGGAATAATTTGTTTAGAAGAAGTTTTAGCTGAATAGTTGTATGTATCATGAAAAATGTATACTCAAAATTTAAAATCAATAAAAAGTTTCAATTGTTGTTGCAAATCAATGCGTCGTTATTTTACATTAATATTGTTATTTTAGAATTTGAAACTAAAATTTGTATTACAGATAGGAATTTTAAAAAATTTTAATTCATGTTTTTGACCATCAAAAAAAAAAATTAGGCTCATTTCCAGAGATCTAAATCTAGAATTTAATGTTTCTCAATTTGACTAAAAATTCTTTTGTTAAATATAAGACAATAGTAACAGATTTTTTTTAAGTTGAAATTTTGAATTTTGAAGAAAAAAAAATTTCTGATGATACACAATACTAAATAGGCTTTTATAATCAATATTTCAAAATTAAAAAATCCTAAAAAAACGAAATATACCTGATTTTGTGAGTCCACCAACAGCATATATACACCCAATAATATCAGGACAACATCTAGGACGTGTTCTGAAACTCTGTAACAATGGCCGTCTTTCAGGCATTAGATGATAATCTTTTGCCTCATCCAGCAAATCTCTACATTGATGTGAAGTTCTGATTAACTCTTCAGTAGCAACATGATCAGTTAGGTATTGAGGTGTTAATAAAGGCATTCGCACCTGAGTGAGCAATTCTGGCAAATGCTTCATCCGAGCCAAATCATTTTTTACCCAAGCCATAACAGATTCAAACACCTAATTAAATCAATATTTAGAACTCATTTATAAATATTTTTATGAAATAATGGGCGAGTTCTGTTCAGGGAGTGAGTGGGGCTCATTTTAAATCTCTTCAATAGATAAAATTGTATGCATTCTCCCAACTACATACGTTCCAAACAATCTAGATCATGATTTGCAACAAATCATTATAGCTCTTTATTTGGTAAAATATTTGTTTTCTAACGTTTAAAATAATTCTGTAAGTAAAAACAAACTATAATACAGTTTTTTTTAATGCCCGTCTGGGGAATGACATTTTGTCAATACAGGCATCTTAAGGGCAGATTTGCTGGCTACACTTTCAGGGGCACCATATTAGGTGGGCCAAAGTTGCTCCCACAGTAAGGACAGATAGCACAGAGAATGAAAAGACACTCATGCCTTGCACGGGATTCGAACCCAAAACCTTTCTGATGCAAGGCCAGTTCCCTGACCCCTACATAGATCGGTCGGCCTATAATATAGTATATTAATATTCAATTCATAATTTACAGAAACTTAGGGACTATTTCCATGACATAGTTAAGCAGGTTAATACTAAACTGCAGCAAATCTATTTTCTAATATATACCTCAAACTAACTTTCATTTCAATTAAATTACAAAAAAAAAAGGGGGGGGAAAGGTACATGCTCTGTAACCTTTCTTTCCCATTTGAAACACAAGTGTATCATTCAAACATTTTAATTAACTCTAAATTATTTGTATCTTAAAGAGATAAATATCCTTAAACTTTAACATTGAAATATTTTTAACATATGGCAATGGTTTTGATGATTCAAAGCATGCTCCCTGTCATAGAAATTGCCCATTACAATATATTGTTTTTTTTAAATCACATAAACAAAGATATCAACTTATTTCAAACAGTGGAAGGATACACTTTTTGATAAAATTAAAATATGTCTTTACTTGTTCTTCAGTGGTGGTGTGTAATTCATCTCGGCCAACAATATCTCTAATATCAGAAAATTGCAAATTCAAAAACTCCTCAGAACGTGCAACTTCAATAAAGTGCATTTGAATGAATCGATTTGTTGCATCGACGAGCATTGAACAACCAAGGGCATCAGCAAATGTTCTAATACCTAAAACATTATTGGGATGCAACCTAAAAAAAAATTCTTACTGTTACATTGCTTAGTAGTCTAATCATTTGAATATGCTACAAAATATCCTTAATAAATACAATATGCATATAAATATGAAATATTCATTTTTTACTACTTTAATAGAAACTTCAGGATGAAAAAGACTTCTGAAAACAAATGATTCTCATAAAGTTCAGAGACTTCTGAATCAAATTACAACAAATATCAGAGATAATTATTTCAGAAACTTAAAAACAGGGTTCATAAGGGTTTTTTTTTTTTCCTTTTTTGGAAAAAAAATTGTACAAAGATTTAATACAAAAATATTTTTTAAAACTAAATTCATTTAAAAATTTTAATATAATGCTAAAAAATTTCAATTTGTTTCTACTTTTTATCTATATTTATTTACAACTTAATATTCTTATGTTACCTTTCTTAAGAAAAAATGTGGTCTGAGAAATTTGGATATAAAATTTTCTTGTATTTGATAGTTTTTAGTCAAAAGACTCAAAATACCTGGAACTCTTTTCTATTATCCATTATAACACTCAAATTAAATTTATTACTATGCATCAAAGTGAATAATTTAATTTTATTTATTTTGTTTAAGAGGTAACAAAAAATCCAAATCACTAATTTCCAAAAACTGAAAATCAAAATCATAATATAAAGAGAAACATACATATCAAAATAATAATGTATCTAAAATCATATAGATCAGAATTGTACATATGATATCATTTAAAATACAGCATTTGTTTGAACACAATAAATATACAGAGCAAAAACTAAAATAAGGTAATACTGTAAATTAATTTAGTGCATACCTTTTTTTCATAAATTCACAACAAGCATCCCGAACTTTATGAAGCTGAAGAAATGATGCACCAACAAGAACCGATTGTACATTTCTTGAATTTATATATATTTTTCCGCTATAAGCAAAATCAATTAATAAATCCAATGCCCTAAAAATAAAAATGAGGAAAAATATTATCGTTTTCAATGCAATTGGAAAATTCAAAGTAAATATTGTTAACAGGGCAAATTTAGATTGGATCATAAAACTATCTTACAAATATTCTAAAACTGTCACTTCATTATCCTGAAATTTAATTGATAAAAATTAAACATAAATAACATTAAATGTAGCAATAGCATTGTTAAATACTGTAATATTCAAAAATCAACCTTAAATGTGAGATAAATTTTAAAAAACAGAAATAAAAATCTCGAATTTCTATAATTTTTAAATATGTAATGTTTAAAATCTTCACCAAGTCAAAATTGGTAGAACGTATATAGGCAACACATTTGAAAAAAAAAATAATAATAATGGAAAAGAAATGAGGAAGGACTGAAATATGAATCATTATAATCAGACAAAATAATCAGTGCAATAATCTCCTAAACCAGTATCAGATCCCTTTAAATGGAGTGTAATGCTTCTGATTTGGTTTTTAGAAACACTAAAACAAGGGAGTTATATTTCAGTACTTCCTTGTTTTATGCATGCAGTGTTTTCACTACGCCGCGAGAACGTGAGAATCTCACATATTTTTTCTTTTCTCGCATTAAAACATTATTATCGCGAGAAATTTGCACATTCTATTAACCAGTTTCAAAATTCGCGAATTTCTCGAATTTTGAAAAAAATTTCTCGTTGCGCCATTTAGAATAAAATCCGCTTCACTTTTCTTCCTGGATCTTTCATTACATATTTTCAACATCTGCCTCATTATCTAGCTTCCCTATTTACCAGTATTGTTCTTCAGAACGCATTTCTCTGCAACCACATGTTTACCGTAGGTAAGGTTTCTTCATGAAAGACGCTAAAATTTTTTGCGCATTAATGTAAGATAGACAAATACCTTGTAAAGGCAATATCTTCTACTCTGAAACGAACAAATGAAAATTAAACAAATGTGGGTAGAAACGATCAAAACGAAACAAATACGCATTTGAGCAACCTAATGAAAATAGCTGATGAAAAAGTAAATGTAGAACATTTTCCATATGATGTGCAGCAAAAATATTCAATGCTTTAAAAATTAGAAGATGTTAAAAATGTATTATAATTAAAGAAAAAAAAAATTTCCAAATCTCTTTTTTTTTTTTTTTAATTTTTTGAAATCTCACTTAACTTTTTGAAATCTCACCCTGTTTTTGAGAAAGAGTGAGAAACTCTCACCCATTTTTTTTTTTTTTTTTTTTTTTTGTGATGAAAACACTGCATGTCTCTATGAAAAAAGTTTGAGTTCTGGAAAACTGCCACCTACTTTGCAGAAGGATAAAGAAGAAGAAAATAAGCTGGGTTTGTGACGTCATCCAACAGTTGAGAATTTCTTAATATGTAATTACTGCTTCAGTTTTAGAATGCAGCTTTTTCTTAGCAAGAAAGGTTTCTCATCTAATTTCACTTAAGTCACTTTTTATTTGCTTTTAATGCAATGCTATACCTATGATAAACATGTAACATTCAATTTATTTATTTAACATAATGAAATTTTGTTTTAGTCCGGCTTTATATGCATTTTCAATTGGCTTATAAAAAACTTAAAATTATAATGTCATGTAGATTTCTTTTGTTTCACAAATTTTAAAACTCTTGAAAATATAATAATGACATATAAACAGACCTGTGAAAGTGGGTACTGACTAATGAAATCTTACTTTCTTAAAAAAATAATAGTTAAAATTTAGAGATTTAAATCTTTTGACACCTTGAATCATAACTAATACCAATAAAATATAAAAAATAAAAATGCTTACTCAGGGTCAATTTCTTTGATAGTTATTTCCTTTTGGGTTGATTCCACCATATCATGAGTAAACATTGCATGAAAATAAGGGATTGTGCCAGCTAATATAACTCGATGAGCAAAGAAACGATTATTGTCAACCTAGAAAAAAAATTATAGAAGAAAGTCTCATATTGTCAAAAGATTAACAAGTTAAGAGAAAATGTAGAATCTAATCAATATGGATAAAACACATTACCTTATGTTATTTCAACATATAAAATTAATAATCCCAAAAACTCTGTTCCAAAAAATCAACATACTTCATTAATTTTGAAAATTATTATGGTGGAAAAACTTGACATGTTTAGAGTGTCTATTCTCAAAATGCATGAGATGAAATTCACTTTGACGCTAGTTTGCTTTCCTTAATAATAATAACTCCCCAATAACTTTCAAAGCTAATGAAGTTTTTCTGATAGTAAGTTAACATTTCCATGCAGTTCGATTTTACAAAATAAAAATACAAACTTACTATTGAATTAATATTAAAAAATGTATATGCATTTCTGCCATTTAGGGACGTACATTATTGTTTTACATTATTAATTTATTTATTGTTATTAGTATCATATAGTAAAATCTATTTTAAAGAAATCTAAGCAATCAGCAAATTTACCCGAAAATTAATATATATCCTTATTTACAAATATACATGCATACTAAATTATAATGGATAATTTATTCATTTATCATTTACTTATAAATAAAAACATACAAATCTAAATGAATAAAAAATCAGTCAAGTCTGTTTGTCCATTTCCTAACGCACTGAAAAATTGGTAAAGTATAATTGATACCAGTGATGTTTAAACAATTTTGATAATAGGTACTTACTAGATATTACTCTGATAATTTATAATTCACTAGTATCAATAATTTAGCGATTTTCTAATGCCCTCAGAAATGCGGTAGCATCAATCAGTCTCAGTGTCATGAAATTCCACCTTTTTCTAGCATTACACATGAACACGTTGTGACAAAATATCAATTAAAAATCTTCCTGCAAGTAATTTGTAGACTCATGTAACTAATTTCAACCCTTTAATCGCCCTCTTTGACAAAATTTGTTTGAAAAGCACAGATTTTCTTAAAAGTTATTTTTAATTATTATAAAACTCTATATTGATTACTATACTTGGAGCATATATTTCTTTAAATTAAGCAGGTTTTTGCTTAAATAAAACTAATTATTGACATACTTTGTTTTACCTTACCAGGGGTCTGTTTAGAAGAAATTTCGGTCCGCTAACGGGCCCTTCACAAAATATCTTTTCATAAAAACGGACCCTTCATAAAATATTTTAACTTATAAACGGATCCTTCACAAAATAATTCATCTTTTAATCGGACCCTTCACAAATTTGTTTATCTTCATTATTGTTCTGTTAATCGAATAAACCCTTTCGAGGAAGATGGGGAGAAGAAAGACTGATGTAAACAGGGTTGGCTTTTTGCCGGCAGAAACTGGTTTTTGCCATGCCAGTGGCAGAAGCCGGTTATAACCGGCAAAAACTGGCAGAAACTAAAAAAACTTCTATATTAGTTCTAGTAATTGCTTAATGACATTTTGTTTAAGTAAACTGAAAATTTTAACTCCATGTAACTGTAACAAACTTTTTAATTCATTGTTTGTAAATATATATTATTTTGTTTATATTAAATATAAAGAGAGCAGTACATCAAATATTTATATAAAATGAAGAATAAAGTAATGTAATAATAAATATAAATACTAGATTTTCGTTTATTATATTAAATTCTGAAATTCAGTAATTATCATTTAACTCTTAACATAACTGAATAGAGCTATTTTCAAATAGTTTTTTTCTTTTCAAGACATAATTTGCATGGCAACAATCCAAATATTATAACAATAACAGTTTGAATCTTTTGTGGATGGCAATGCCTGCTGGTTCAGCTGGATTTGATAGAAACTTCTCAAATTTCTTGTTCGTGCATAGCAAATTGAGAAATTGTTTAGGTTTAGAAACTGCACCAAAACTTGTCTTTTGTTATATAATACTGCAGAGTGCAAACAATGTAATATTTGAATTTGAATGGTGATAATTTTGTAAATAAATTGTACTTTGTTTAACATTTAATTGTTTTTTCTATGAATTATCCATTATGTCAACCTCAGTACTTACTTTTATGTCATTTTCCGAATTTCTGCCACAAACGTGGCAGAAAAGGGTTTTTGCCATGCCGGTTTTAACCGGTTTCTACCAGTGGTTTTAACCACCTTGGCAGAAACTTGCCAACCTTGGATGTAAACAAACTAAATTCTGTCTTCCGCAGACGCTTCTTCCTTTATTCGTCTGAAATGAATATTTTGTGTTCAACAGGATAGGCTGAATACTAAATATTTGTATGTTGCATCTCTAATTTAGTTGCAGCAATGGCTGCTTATTTTCTTAAATTTAATTTTCTTAATTATAATTTCACAGTGTTGAGCATATTCTTGTTATTTATTTATAATTTAAAAACTCCTTGAAAAAGTTTTTTTGCAATAATGGACCCTATTTGCACAAATTCACAAAAGCAGGATCCTGGTTGAACGAGCTTGACTAAACGTTTATTTTATACTCACAAATTAAGAGTAATTTTTTCACAATTTTACAAAAATGGACCTTTCACAAAATGTCTGGACAGACCCTTGCTTGCAAATTTTCAGTGAATGCTCTTTATGCATATGTGGAGATGAGTAATAGCGTTACAATTCACTAGTACTAAATTACTTTATAATTTTATGTTAAAGAGATAAATTGATCACTAATCCATCCAGACCTGGATCATATAAATTGGGCAAAAAAACATACCTATCTTTCATATCCCATTAATCTTACACGAAGTTTTAATTATATTTAAATATAGCATATATTTCTAATTAAAATTGTTAAAATGCTTTTTTTTCACAAATTTGTAATGTTTTTACATTTTAATGAGATTTAGTTATTACATAAATATTAAGTAAAAAAATATTTTTTTATGTAATATAGTATTTTTTAAATAAAAAGTGAAATAGTTTAATAAACAAATAAGCGATCATTTATGTTATCAAACATAGTAAAGAAACTAATACAAAAAGTCTTAAAAACAAAATATTGCAATATATACAAAATATTACAAAAATGAAATATTGTATGCAAAGTATTTTCAACAGATTACTATTGATGAACAAATATACAGCAAGCATACTTGTAACACAACATCACAAAGCTTTTCCCTTTTTCTAATATCTTCAAAATTTGGAAACGAATTAGCAGCTAAATCTTCTTGTTCAAAAAGAAATTCATCTTCTTGAATTTTTTCATTCATTTTCCACTTATGAGACCAATAACTCATACTCAAATAAGATATTAGAAATATTCTTATACTATCACTTAACGGAAGAAACAAAAAAGTTTAAATAATTTCCATATCTTTGAAAACAAATGAAGAGATACATGGAAACTAAAGAAATTAAGATAAAAAATTCGTGAAATTATTTATTTATAAATATTTGTCATAATAAAAATAGAAATCAAAACTATAAAGAAAAACTAATTCAAATATGAAACTTGATGCCAACAGTTGCAAACAATTAGTTTAATAAGCAAAGGCTTAAAGATAATTCTCACTGCAAATAATTTTCTCAAACGCATTTGTAAATTAAGGAACCGTTCTTGTTTGCGAAAACATGAAACAAACTGAACGCACACATAACGGCAAGAAACAGAGAATACGGAATCCCTCTCAAGATTTCATTGTGGCGCCATCTCTGGTGTTTTCTGTAAAATGATTTAAATAATAAATAATAAACTTACTACTTATTTAGACTTAAAAAACTCCACATTTTATTTTAAATTGAGTATAATGAAGAAATCATATTCTAAATGGAATAAAAAAAACAAATTCATTTATTCTACTTATCAAATAAATTAACTGAATGAATATTAATAAAATAAAATAATTAGTACTAATAATGGAACGAGAAAGTAAATAAATGAATTCATTCTATTTAAAATTAATAAATCTAAGTTTAATATAATGTATGATGTTAATATATGGAATGGAGAATAATACTATAAAGTTGTTATAGGACAGAATCTTGAAATTTTTAGTATTTGTGACAAAAAATTAAGATGGAATTTTAATTTTCTTATTGCTCAGTAAAACCTGTACACTACCCTACAATAATGAAAGAGACACTTTCACTTTTCGACATTATTCTTAAATTTCTAAGAAAATAATCAGAGGACTATTTTCTAACTTTAGAGTTATTTAGTTCATGCAATTTTTCATACTTTGCGATAATTATTCTTTAATTATTAAAGTAATGAACCTAGGTATAGAAAGCAATGATCACACACACACTAGATTTCTATTCCACGTAGCACAAAAAAACTTTTTTAGAAATAAAAATCACAGAATTTTATACGGCTCGGATCATATGAATCAATATGAGAAAAAAAAGACTCTGGAAATAAAAGATATACTTAGAAATTTTTAGAAGCTCTGAGCGAAAGAAATTTTTTTTAATTAAAATCATAAAAGAAAAAAAATTACGTTTTTAGATGATTATTTAGAAGGTAAATTGATAAATTCCTCTCGAATGTAATGAGTTCCACATCCTGACATAAAGTAAAAAATACAATCCAAAATTTGGGAGGAAAAAAACGGAACATCGCAGCTTTGAATTTATCAATTAGAGTTTTTGATAAATGACGGAGTTAACATATGGTGAAACATATGGTCGATCAAAAAAAAAAAAAAAAAACGAATTTTACGGAATAATTATTATTTTTCATCGATAGACGTTATTTTTAATTTATTAAAAATAAAACTGATTGCAAAAGAAAAAAGAAGAAAATTACATTTTGTTAATTTTTACAAGTTACATCTTTCAAAATGAAGAAAAAAACTTTAATTTTGTTTAATTTTGCAAGTTATATTAATTAAAATGAAAAATTCAGATGTCATCTGCCTCTTTTTTTTTTTTTTAAGTAGATGAAAGAGTTTTATTTATTCCACTTTCTTTCATAATGTAATGCTTCTATGCTACATAAATTTGCATTGTACGCTAATTAAATATAAATATACTAAATTTAAAGTATATTGTTCTATTTTGAATGTCTTATCATGCTCTGCTGAAGTTTTTTTTATTTTATTTTTATTACAGTTATTTTACTCACATTTGATCCTTTTCTAATAAAATATTCTACATTATGCCAAAACATTCATGCAGGGGCGGATTAAGCGTACGCGGGACCCCAGACCATTCAAATTTTTGGGGCCCTTATTAAATTTTTTTCTCGTATATTTTTTATTTATTCCAATATAAAAGTATTTACGTATCTTTTCATTTAAGAAAGCATACTTGAAATAAAAATAAATAATATTCTGAACCTCTTAAACAGTGACAATTTCAATATATAAAATTTGATTGAAAGTGACCAGTTGTAAGAGTTTTTCTAGAGTATATAAAACAATAAACAAACATTTGCCTTTTAGTAAAATATTTTGCAATTATTTATTGATCAAATAGAATTATGGACACTAAATAATTATAAAACACTAAAAAAATCGTGAGACACTTCAGTTGAGGCACTAAATAATTTCTTTTTCATTTAAAACGTCTCAATAATGTCAACAACATTTAATTCTTTGCTTCTTGTTTAGACAAGTCTCAGCTCGCTATAGTACTGCTTTCAATTTTTTCACGCGCGAATCAAGAGGACAAATTTGAACTTAAAAAACATTGATAAATATTATAATACATAAACTATAATAATACTTATAAATAATAACTAAAATAAGTAATAAATAAATATGTAAAAAATTATGCAATAATTATGAAAAAAGATTATCGTATTTTATTAATATATATTTGAAATTGATTGTTTTTTTAAATCATTGTTTTTCTTAATTTTTTAAAATTTATTTTCAAAAAATTTTTTTAAGGGGGCCCCAGGCCAAGGCCCATTCTGGCCCAATGGGTAATCCGGCACTGCATGGATGGGAAAACGAATGAAACAAAAAGTTAATCTCCAAAAATAAAAGTTCGAATATTCATATTTCTAATTAATATTTTGTATAAAATATATTTTTTGAAAAAATATAAAAAGTATCTAATGGAATACACTAAGTATATACTTAGTGTATTTTATTACTTACTTTTTATGTATATATGGTATTCGCAGGCCATTCTGGGTGCTTTAAGATGGACAAAGGAGGTCGCCTTAATACGATATTATATTGGATTTATCTTATATTAGAACGTAACTTACTCGACTTTTATCTCTATATTGTCAAAATAATGTCTTTCCTGATTTTTTTTAATTTTATGACCAAAAGTACTACCACCAATTAAATTCCAAAATTGCTTTAAAATTATCAAATGTAGTTCGGCTAAATTTTATGCTGAGGTGTATGAGAAATACAACAACAAAAAAAATAATAATAATAATAAATAAAAAAATAAGAAGAAGGAAGAAAAGAATGAGTACTTGAATAATTCACACATAGCATAATGAAGAAACAAAAAGTTTGTTTTTAAACAGTAATACCACACTCAAGCATGACTAATTTTTTAATGCTTGCAATACAAATGGAAAAAAAAAATCCATAGAAAAAATTCATCTATGATATTTGAAACAATATAAATGGAAGATTGCAAGTATTTAATTTTCCCAGTAATATACAGCAAAAAATTAACACCCTAGCAAAAAGTGTTATATTTGTTGTTACCCAATAGTTCAGTTTGAACCGCTTAGTTTTAGATATATTTTTTTGAGTGTTTCGTCATTTCTTAGGAACTTTTCAAACGAATCAAAATATTTTTGCAAACAATTATGAAATTCGTTTACCCAGAAATTTAAAATAATTGTTTAATATTTCATGTAAAAAATAGTTTTAAATATTTTTTTGTAATTAATATTTCAGTTCATAAAAAGTTATTCAAAGTGTTTTCAATATCGCATTTTAAAGTATGTAATTTTAAATATCAAAACCTAAAATTTGAAGAAAAAAAACTGGTAAAATTCGGAGAAAAAAAAATAAAAAAATAGGACTTTTTAAAAATTTATCTGCAAATTTATTTTGAGCATAGCATAATTATTGCAATATTTAGTATTCGATTTTTTTTTCAAGAATAATTTTCATAAAAAAAAATTTCATGAAAATTTCGGTATTTTTTTCAGATTTTGAATAGTTAAGTATATAATTGTTACTCAACAAACAAATTTGACTGTAAAATTAAAAATAAATAAATTATTTTTTAGCAAGTTGCACTCTAACGCACTATATTCCAACTCTATAGTTATACTCTACGCTCTATCAAGTTATACTCTTAACTTCCTAGTGGAAGCAGGGTATAACATACTTCCTACACTTATGATTATCTACGCAACGAGAGATTAAAAATCAAAGAAGCCCTATCTCGCGATTGGTCGAAAATGACAGCACTACGTGTGAGAAGGGAGACCATGGTATCGACTAGCTAGCATTTACCAAGTTACAAATTTCGTTTTCACGTGTGATCTAGATTTATTTGATTCTTATAAATGTCTGCGTAATATCAGTATTAAAATGAATTTTTATGAATTTGACTCTAAAAGAAAATATCTCCAATTTGGATGAATTGTAATTTTGAACAATTTTAATAATTTAAAGAAATATATATATAGTCGCATGCATTATATATTATAACATTTGAAAAAATGCCAAACGAAATGCTGCCAACAGTTGCAGTACTTATATTTATTGCTTATCAAGTCTTATAAGAACTTAATCTAACCCACATATCACAAAATAATCCACTAGACGTCATCGCAAACATCCACAAAGATCCATGTGGTCCCTGAGTGAATATCCATACTTGCTCCAGGGAAGATCTAGTAGAAAGTAGAGGTCTTAAAGTCCTCCATCAAGCACAAACCATAGCTTTTACGTGGATGAGCTATGAATAACTTGATTCATAGCTTATTCAAGAACGGATGTCTCATAAACAGCCACTGGAATTATTCCAGATCTGTTGGAAGACGTATAACGAGCATGCTCTTTGTAGATCATTCATATACGAACTCGACTTAAATTGGTATTTCGCATTTTTAAGCTCTCAATAGATGTAAGAGTGAAAAAACCAAATTAAAAACTTTAAATTTGGTACTTTGATTCTTACATCTGTTAAGGACATAAAAATGCGAAGTACTAAATTGCAGAGTTAGTATATGAGAGATATACAAACGGCAAGTTCATTACACGTCTTCACTTAAACTTTTTTGAAACATTTTAGTTATACATGAGCAGATGCACTAATTTTTTTTTTTTTTTTTTTTTTTTTACACAAATTTTTAAGGAAAAGATAATTCATAAAATTCTTCAGCCACCTATACTCAGCAAATGAAGAAAAACAATCGTCTCAATCATTGAATTTTTGAAATCAAAATGTTTTTTAAAGCATAAATGTAATGCCATTAGCATTTACATTTTTTTAAAAAAAAATCAGGAATTCTCTTTTAGTTAATATTATGAACATAAAAGAATTATTTACGGTTTGAGGTAAATCAGTAAATATCGCTTGTATGATGATAGTGACTTTTTGATTAATGACTATTTGTTTATTTATTGAATATTTCATTTACTTTTTGTTGCAAGACGTGCAGCATCATACGTTAGGGTTTGCATAGTGTTTGAGAAGCGAGATTAGGTTCACTTTACAAATTATCATTTAGATTTAAACTTCGAAGTTGGTATATATTATTGTTAACAAGCTAAAAAGCGTTTTGTAATGATTTTTTTTTAGAAGGATGATTCTTACGTCTTAAAATGATGATTATTAAAATAACTTTGAATAAATGACAGGTCTTTAAATGATGATTATTAAAAATAATAACTTTTTTAAACACAAATAATAAGTCAGGTAACAAATATACATGTACAAGAAATACTATTTGATAGAGTCTCAAAACACAATGATCACGTTGTGAGCTAAATGGCTTAATAATACACCGGAAACAGTAACCCGGAAGTATGTTCAGTAAAGAGTTTGCCAGGGCTAAAGAGAATAGAAGGACTGGTTCATTCCTTTGAAGTAGCTCTCGCCGCGCCAATCCTCCGATTTTCTCCAGTGACGTCACTTTGGCGCAAAGCTCGCACTTTTACTTCAAGAACGGATCGTTCGGCCTTACTAGCTCTTACTAATATTGGAGCATTTCCTTTTGCGAGATATTCTAAGACATTTGTTATTTTCTATAATGACTTTCCTCAGTTTTTGCAGTGAATTTACAAGAATTTAAAACTATTATCGAAATGCCAGTTTGCACGATTGCAACTTGAAAACATTTTGATAGAAAAACAAAAGGAAAAAATATAATTTTCCGCGTGTTCCTTAAAGTAAATGAACAACTATGTAAAGAATGGATTCCGAAATGACGCAGTTAATATAAAACAGCAATACGTTTATTCTGTCGTTAAGAAAAAATTCATTATCTAAATAGAAACCGCCTCGTTACTTCAAAAAGAAAGGCAGGTGAAAAAAATTAAAAAAATGGATAAAGTCAAAGAAAATTAAAATGTAAATAAAAAGTACAAATAAAATATATAGTATATAGTTGGAATTCTCCAAATTTCATGACATATTTTTTAATGTAGTTATTCTAAATATTTATGATTTTTTTTAAAAATTATATTCTCTTAAATTTAAATATCTATAAATTATATCATCGTAAATTTAAATATCTATAAACAATTGTAAAATTTCTAATGTCATTATGAACCTAAATTATTATTTTGTTTCAGTAATTAGCGTTTAAGGTTGATGTTTCCTAATAATTAAGTATGAACAAATTGCTATTAACGGCATATTTTAAAATCAGGGATTCTAAATTTAATTCAACTTATTGTTATAAAAGAATATGTAGATAAAAAAAATGTGTCGATATATGCTTTCATTTTTCTTAATAATTAAAGTTAAAACTGAACTTTTTAAAATAAAGTATTTATAGTGTCATTTTCGCCAACTAGTAAAACATTCTTATAAGTTTAAAATTGTATTTTTTTTTAATATAATGGCCAAGAAAGTTTTTTTGAACTATGTTTATGAACGGAAATAATGTGTTAATTACGTAAAGTTTGAAAGCTAATAACCAGAAAAAGTCTAACTTATTTTTACGAAGAGAAAAATGCAGTTATCATAATATCTTTGCTTGCGATCTCCGAGATCTGTGGACACAGTGACGTCATGAGGAGGGAAATCGTAGCTTCAGCTCTAAGAGCGGAGTGAACTAGCCCTTCTATTCTCTTTAGCCCTGAGAGTTTGCAGTGCACCCTAGTGTAGAAAACACCATCGATACGCATTTTTAATATCTGATGCCAAATTAAACAGAAACGTATTATGTATAAATTGTAAATGAATGTAAATAGCATTCACTAAATGTGTTTATTCATCAAGTTATTCATTTCACTTCAATCCTACATCGGATTTTCAACTACGAGAAACATTTTAAGAGACGTTTTTTGATTGTTGTTCATAGACGTCTTCTATGATCCACCGTGTGCTTTATCCACATGTCCACAATAGTTATCTTTAAGACGTCTGTACCTAAGCCATTGTAGATTATCCACAAATTAGCTATAAGAAAACGTCTAGTAATCGTCGTTATCTGATCCATGACGTCGAATGGATCATGTGAACGAATTTCTGATGTCTACTGGATAAATTGAGCTGTATGGGGTAGGTACATTGATTAACGTCACACTGGAGCTACAAAATGAACTATGGGAGACGGTATGAAAAATATTCCTGAGGATGATCATAACACTACATACGTATGTCACATCCCGTTTTACAGGGAGGTTGCATTCACACGTCATCCATCCTTCAGCAAATTGTAATTTAGGCCTGAACCAAAGCACAATTAATCTTCGATTCAGTACCCCCAGAGGTATTGATTTGCTATAGGAATTTGGAGAACTGATCCCGAAAGATTTATCATTCACCAGTCACCATTTTGTACACAGGAAAATTTCGGCTAGTGGGGGTCGAACTCATGACCTCTTGGACATGAGCCCACCGCCCTTCTATCCAGGCTATCCTTGCCCCTAAATAGATGGTTGCCTCAATTTAAACAATAACAAGCATCCTAAGACCATCCCTCAGCTTATGTTATGCTTACAAGGCAGTGTGTGAACGGGCTTAATATTCTGTGGGGAAAAGACTATTAGACAATGCCAACCTTCATCTATCAAAAGGTACCTCAAGATTGAATTAAGTTAGCATGTCTTATATACTGGTGAATCGGCGTTTAAACCGTAGTGGTAGTTACGCCACAATACTCCCTCACCAGAATTTTATCAGGGATAGAATTTGATGAACGGATACCACTAGTTGCTGTATTTGTGAAAGACTGGGAGAGCTGCATTAAGGTCACCGAGTTTTGAACTTTAGTCATGAGAGGTGTGTTAAGATCATGGTTGTGTGTGTGGTCACTCCTGTTTTGCAATTAGCAGTCCTGTGTTGCTATTAGCAGTGCAGGATCCCGTTGTGTATTGATGAGACTGAGTAGCAACGGAGCATAGAGGACGATGACGCAGTCACAATTGGCAAGTCAACTGTTCAATGTGGACCATCCATCGAAGTAATCGTGATCATATCATGTCCGTTTCACCAATGTGGGGAAAAGACCATTAGACAATGCTAAACTTCATCTATCCAAAGGTACCTCAACATAGAATCGAGTTAAAATGTTTTATATACTAATAAATTGATGTTTAATGGTCGCAGTGGTAGTTACGCCGCAATTCTAAGAAATTTTATTACTGTGATTTGTGTTTAAAATTTGCGCGTGTGATTTTACTGTTCATAAGAGTTTTCTGTAATTTATAAATTCTAATAGGTTGTGCGTCTAAAACAAGTTTAACAAAATTAATATCACAGCATAAATAAAGTGTATTGTTAGCCATGTTTTGAGTGTTATCCCTTATTTGGCTATTTTGTTTAAAATAGCGCTGTATTTTATTTTTTAGGTAGCCTCATAGCAAGCTTAAGGATTTCTTCCATATTCATTTGTTGTTTATTTCGTTGAAAAATTAGATTGAATGAGCGCCTTATATCGAAAACAATACAAGTATAATAATATTAGATGGCGCGTTTTTAGCTTAGGTGTAAAAATCAGTCGGATGTAATAACCTGGAAGTCTTAGGACGAATTCGAACCTCTAGCACCATTTGCGCTTAATTATTCACCTTAAACCATCCATACTTGTGAAAATAATGCAGTTATATATCTTGAGACTGTAATAAAATCAATTATAAATTATTGAATAGATATAGAGGATATCAAAAAAATAACTTCCTGAACATGAAATAGAAGAAAAAACAATGCCTGCCGATATATCCCATCTTCCTTTCCACACGTAGTGGTGTTCTTTTCGACCAATAGCGTGATCCAGCCACTTTGAAATTTAATCGCTTGCATCTACACGCCATGGTAGAAGCATGTTTATGCAACGAGTGTTGCCTTAAGTAAAGCTCCATTGCGCAACGCCCGATTACGCAATCTGGGGAGAAAACCGGTTCAATGTCTTGTCCCATCCCTTCCCTGTCTGCCTCTAATCAGTTGTTGTTGTGGCTTATGCTCCAAATGTCTGACGAAGTCAGACAAGGTCCAATGAACCGTTAACCCTAAGGAAATCGAGAACCGGAAGGGGGGATGAGTATATGTTCTCTTTGGAAAACCCCCAAACAGTCTAGGATGTGTTCGGGAGAAGCCGGATCAGTTTGACATTTGGAGCAGACCTCGAAGATTCTCCTGCTTTCGAAAAACGAGAGACTTTTTGCTTGACGTGACTGCTTGCTAATCTTGAAATTGCGGTTTTAGAGGCTCTGTCACAATTGAGGGTGAATGAAGAACCTGGTTCTTTGCCCGCATACCAGTTATGGCAGAGAGGAATCTTCCACCCCTTAGAAATTTCAGAATTATATGGATTGATATTCCAAAAAGGTAAGTGTTGAAGAGAAAGGATTAGAGTGGTAGCATCCCTCCTTAGCCAGTCCAACCACTTGCTCATTGCCGTATATGTCAATATGAGATGGAATCCACTGAAAATAAACATCGTGGAATTTTGAAATGAGCTTGAGTTTGATAAGGATAGAAATACTAGTTTGCTCTCCAATTGCAATCCAGTTGTGGAGGTGTTGAGGAGAGCTGCGACTGTCCGAAAGGATCCAGAGGTCCCCGAAGACATTTTCATTAAGAACAGCTTCAAGGCCTTGTTCAATTGCTATTAATTTCCTCTTGAAGACCGATGAGAAATCAGGGTTGATGAGGCAGATAGACAGTCTATCCCCTGGTTTCTCAATGTAGACTCCAATGCCTGCGTGGTCGTTTGTTGTCTATTCTGTTGTATAGAAACGTACTCCCAGAAAGCATGTAACCTTACGACAACCTTGTGTTTTAACTTTATTTTCATTGTCACGAAAAGGTTTGCAGTAAAAACCTTTTTTCAATGACGTAAAAATATTGCAATTTCCTACCTTTCCTCCTTTAAGGAAAAGTAAATGATTTTTAAATCTTTTCTAAAAAATATTGTTATTTAGGTTAAAAAACAAGCAAATTGTAAACCTTATTTTTTGCATTTTTGTTTGCTGTCATGATTAGATCAGCAGAAATATTAAGCGAAAACCTTTTTCAAAGGAAACGAAATAAAGCAAATATTAACCTTTTCTGCGAAAATATTAATAAATAATACGAAAATATTTTGCAAAGGACCTCATTTAAGGGAAAGCAAATAAACGAACATAAGACCATGTTTTTGGATTGTTTTTTAGGGTCTGCGAAAGTACAATACGAAAACTTTCTTTTAAAGGTTTCTCGACACAAGTATAAGTAATAGTTCTTTTTTAGAAACTTTTCATTCAAACAATCTCATTAAAAAATAAATAAAATTTAAAATTTTTTTTATCTGGAGTTTAAAATTGACTCTTCAATATTTTTTTACAAATTTTACTTTTTTCTCCAATTTGGCTTTAGGGGTCCTATGCGTTGCGGCTCCTTTAAAATGTCTGGCCTTCTCTCGTTCATTTTACCTTATTGCAAACCTAGTTATGGTATAGCAATAAAATATCCGCGAAGATAAATTTTATTTAAAATATTTATATACAGAAAAAATTCGCCCAACTGTCTCTTGTGAGCTAGAGGGTCATCGATATTAAGACTCCACGATTTATGACTAACGAGGAGTGATGGTGAAAATAAAATCAGCATTGTGCACCAACCGCCTTTATTTCCTAGACAGGCTGGTACTCGCTCTAAAGCTGGGAGGATTCAAAACCTAGACTCGCAGTTTTTTTCATCATATCTTTGGAGTGAATTTAGGAACATTTTGTTCACAGAACTCGATGTATAGTGTGCAAAATATGAGACAGATCACCCTGAATAGATTTTGATCTAATGATTGAATTTTCACGTTTTATAACTCAATCTTAATTTTTCGAAGGGATAATCTCAATAATTAGTGCAGGCGATTATTTAAGTTACGAAATTAAACACAAAAATGTGTTTTCTCGGAATAAACATACCTTTTTTCCGACGGATTCAGATTTTGAACCCCCAAAATATAGCGGGTAGCCACAATCTGGGAAATATTGTCCCTATAGTTTGATCATGAGGGCGATCCAAAGTTTGGATGCCTCTATCTTAATTTTATATTTTGCATATTTCGCCATATATAGAGACCTTTTTAAGCGAGTTAAAAAAAATTTGAACGTAATTTTAAAATTCGTTTATCCAAAGATAATTACAAGCAGAATATAAACTTTAGTAGATATTTATTACTATTACGTTATTAAATAATTGCTGGAAATTTTTGAATTATAAGGCATACAACTTTTTATTCAATTTTTATGTTTGCAATTTTACATGGCAAAATGCAAAATCGAGCTAAATCTATCGAATTGTTCCTGTATATATTTAAAATTCGATTTCTCAGAAACTGTTCAACCGACTATGCTCAAATTTTGCACATTTTCAGGTGAAATTACATATTTTAAAAGGATGTAAAACTTTTATACCTCCTAATTTAAATTTTGTCACTGCTGTAAAAGATTTTCTCAAAAAAGTTTATAAGTTAGCAGGTATGTAAATGTTCAACCATTCCTGAAATTTTGCAGCAGTTTTTGCGTGTCAAGAATTTTTTCGTTACATTATCGGCAAAACACTGTTGAAAATAAAAAAAAATGTAAAAAGAACTAATATAAAGAAAAATAAGTCTTTCTAAAGGGGGGGGAGGCTAAAAGTCTGTTTAATTAAATTTTAATTAAGTCGTTCAAAAAATCGGAAGATAGTATTTTAAATCTGTTCTCTTTCTCTTAACGTCTTATTTGAATTATCAAACAAATATACGTCTAGAATACATAAAATTAAAATGGAAAAGCAATAAATAAAATTTTAAACGAAGTTCTTTTAAAAACTAGAAAAACTTCTATTAGCCTTATTGTACCGAAACTTTGAGGCAATGCTTAATGTTCAAACTTCGATATTCTTATTCAATTAAAAATAGTAATAAAAATAAAAGAAAATGAAAAAAAAATAATGTCTTTAAATTTAACTTTTGAAAAATATTGTAAACCCCTGATTCTTCTCACTCTCAAAATGTTGTCTTAAAATCTGCTGCTTACGTCATGCGCAAATTTGCACTAATATTACGGCTACTGATCATTTACAATCTTGGAGTTTAACTTGCTTGATTTAAGTTTAAAATTGAAGTTTCTTAATGATATTCTGCTTTATTCTACCAAGATCCAAGTTTAAGATGTTTCCCTTTAGTTGATATAAGAAGTAGGTACACTGTTTAATTGCATTTCATTTGTCTTATTAAGTATTTAATTTACGCATTGTTATTTGTTTTTTTAAGATTATCAATTAATATTAACTTAAGAATTTAAAACTTAAATTTATGCTTGGAGCGGCCTTACCCAAAGGATATTAAATGGTTATTATGCTTCCTTCTTAAATTCAGTAAGTTTCAAGTAAGCACTGAAACTATAATTTAAATTTAATTATCAATACTTTCATTTATTACTGTTATTACTATTTTACCTTAATTTTTTTTTTTTTGATGTACGATGTATTTTTTGATGTATGACAATACATTTATCGTTATTATAAAAAAGGGAAATTAGCACTAACGTTAGTTAGATTTACATTAATACCAAAATATAGCCCAACAAATAAAAATAATATTTCAGAAATTGAAGATTTATCCACATTAAAAAGTTTTATGAGGCTCCAGACTACTTATCAGGATTTTAAAATAGAAACTGTGTATTACTATAATTTGAATCTGATTTTTTCCAAACGTAGCATTTATAATATTTTCTTAACCCACTTTCGAGTGTATCCATGGCTAGAAGATTGTATTTGTAATTTCGGTAACTTTCCGATTAGCTTAAGCACTTTTAATTTCAAGACAGGATAATACAGTCAATTCGCTATAACTCGAAGTACGATAACTCGAATATTACTATAACTCGATTTTTTTATGAGGTCCCGACCCTTTTATCTTCAATTTCATGTTAATTATTCTCGATTACTCGAATTTTACTCCCTTTAACTCGATTTTTTTTTTGATCTTTTAAAGCAAGAAAAAAAAACCTAAGAGCTGATATCTTGCCCCTTCCTTTGCAACACACACACAATGTCTTTTGCACTCTTCATGGAGAAGCTAAAGCTGTCTCTCTTGAAGTATCTGAACAGAGGTTAAATGAAACGTTACCAAATTTACTTCAAGCATACAGTTAAAATGATGTTTTCAATATTGGTGAAATGGGTTTATTTTTTAAATGTCTTTTAAATAAGACTATGATGTTTAAGGATGAAAACTGCTCAGGGGGTAAAATGAGCAAGAAACGTTTGATTGTCCTAGTTGAAGGAAATGCGTCTGGGACCGAGAAATTGCCCTTACTTGTTATCGGAAAATACCGAAATCCCCGATGTTTCAAGAATGTAAAAACGTATCCTTTGGATTACAAGTCTAACAAAAAGTTTTGGATGACATCAGTTTTATTTGAAGACTATGTAAGAAAATTGGATCGGAAATTCTTCGCTAAAAAAAGAAAAGTGATACTCTTTATGGATAAATGCACAGCGCATAGCGATCTACCTAATTTGAAAGCAATAAACTTGCAGTTTCTCCGGCCAAACACAACAGCAAAGTTGCAGCCGATGGACCAGGGTATCATAAAGTGCTTCTAACAGTCCTATCGTAAATGGCTTGTCAGAAAAATGATCTTAAATATTGTAAGCATTTAGAAGATTTGTAATTAATAAGCATTAATTAAATAATCCGACAATATTTTGAAAGTCCAAAACCTAAACTAACGGTAAGTCGAACTTCCGATATGTCGAAGTTTTCCGTCAGTCCTATCAGATTCGAGTTATCGCGAATTCACTGTATATGTTTTATTCGTTTTCTAATCACCATAAGTAAAATTGATTGCTTATAGGAATAATTGTGATTCATTTTGAAATTGGAATTCATTTGAGAAATTTGATCTCTATAATTGATCAAAAATCGTCGAATGCTGTCAAGTTTCGAATAATAGCCATTAAAATTTTTGTGACCGGTACTAGGACACCCTGGTTCAGTTTGTATTAGGCGATAGTTCGGGTTCAGCATGGAAGATAACGTGATCGATTGTGCTAATTGATGGATTGCTTCTACCACAAAATTTTCGGAACTTGAATGTAGTTTATCTATTGATTCGACTTCATATTTATGTATGGTGCGAAACAAAATAACTCGTCTTAAATAACATTCAATCTAATACGTAAATGGTTTACGTCTTGAGTCTCAATTTTTTTTTTTGTTCGAGGACATAATCTTGTACATGCTAATTAATTTATACAAACGATATTTTAAGTTACAAAACCAGGTGAAAAAAAAACGATTTTTTTATCCGATGGATTTGAATTTTTGATCCTAAAAATATGGAAGGTAGTCAATATTTTAAAAGTTTTCCAGCCTGAAAATATTGCCAAAGTTGTTTAGGCAGGAGAGCGATTGAATGTTTGGATCTCTTAATGTTAACAAAGCTTTTTGAGTATTTCGCTACATTTGAAGAGGCTTTTTTAAGCGAATCATGAAGTTTTTGCACACTATTATAATATTCGTTTATCCAAAGATAATTCTATGCAAAAAATAACTTTAAATAAATATTATTTTTTATTTTATTTACTAATTGTCGAAAACACTTTGCAGTGCAAAATATAGAAATTTTTTTCCATAATCAAATTCTAAAAAAAAGCTATTTATAGAAAATTCGATTTCTGAAGAATTCTTCAGAAATCGATTTCAATTGATTTCATTCAAATTTTAAATTTTTGATTTGCTTTAAAAGTTATACAATACGAAATTTGCAAAAAGGAATTTTAACATTAAGTGATTTAAACTTTCCACCGCTCTCCTTCATAAACTGTTGATACCATATTTTGCAGATGGCAGGTGCTTCTCCTGTTCTAGGGTCTAGGAACTGAATCCCTCATAAAGTTAGACATTCAAACCAATAAGATCGATTAGTAGTATGTACATTAAAATCCGATCAATAGATAAAATATTTTCAGGATTTTCCCTTTTTTGTGCCCTGTTTATACATAAGTGCATACATCGTTATTACATAGCGCATGAATATATGCGTACATATATTGAACATATATAAATTGTGTATATACGTACAAACGTACGGGCGTACGGGGTATACCCACATTTACATAGATACGTATATACATTATATATTCATATAAAGTATGTGTGTATCTACATATATGTGAATTAACGTACATAAGATTATGCATACTTATATGTACTACTTAAAGTATATATACGTATGCACGATACACAAAAAATAAATGGACCATTCTAAATAAGTTTTCATCTAATGATCGTATCTTCACATTCAAGGACTCAATCTTAAAGGTTCGAGAGGATGACATATATGCTAATTACTTAGTGCCCACGATATTTTAAGTTACGAAATCAGACACGAAAACATACTTTCTCTGAACAAACATGCCTTTTTTATGGTGTTTCTTGGGTTTTTGACTCTCAAATTATAGGGGTGACCGTAATCTGGAAAAAAATAGTCTCAATAGTTATAGTCAGAAGAGCGGTTCAAAGTTTGTACCCCTTAATGTTAATATTTTTTACGTATGAGACCACATCTTGAGAGCATCTTAAATGAATTGAAAATTTGTTTGCACTCAATTAAAAAATTCGTTTGTCCAAAGCTAATTCCATGCAAAATATAAATTTTAGTCAAAATAATATTTTTTTATTATTTTATTCAATGATAGTCTAAAAAATTTTGAATTTAGGTTAAACAATTATAAATGGCAAAGCGCAACATTTGAACGAAATCAATCGAATAGCTCTTGAAAATGTGACTTTTTCAAAATTCAATTTTTCAGGAACTCTTCGATCCATTCTACTCAAATGTTGTATTTTGCGATTTAAAATTTCCTTCTTTAAAATGTCATAAAAAATTCTATACTTTAATAATTCAAAATTTTTTGGCTATTATAAAATAAAATTTAAAAAAAGTAAATATTTACTAAAAGTTATATTTTGCAAAGAATTATCTTTGGATAAACAAAATTTATGTTTGTATGCAAAATTATTTTAATTCGTTTTAAAAGTTCTCAAGACATGGTGAAATACTCAAAAAGTCATATTAACATTAAAGAGTCTAAGCTTTGGACTCAGACCTCACTATTGGGACGATTTATTTCAGATTGCGAATACCCGTTGGACGGCTCTTTTGACCAACCTATTATTAGGACCATATTTCCCAGAGTGCGGCTACGCCCTATATTTTGTGGGACAGAAATGTGCATCCGTCGAGAAAAGGTATGCTTTTCAGAGAAGGTACGTTTTATTTTTGTCCAATTTAATAACATAAAATATGGTTTGCATTAATTAATTAACATACTTGAGATCCTTTGAACCCTTAAGATTGAGTTCAAGAACGTAAATATCCGATCATTGGATCATCTCGCAGTAGAGTGAACTTTAAGACACGGTTCCCAGTAGATCACCGAAGTCAAGGATCACTGGCTACGGTCAGTGTATGGATGGGTGATCACTTTGATCAACCTACAAAGGAACCAAAGGTGTGCGGTATCTATCCTAATTAAACTTTTCAACCATTAGGATCTCGATTTCACTCGCATGTCGTCAAGCAGGAGATCCATCCCCTCTGCAGAGGATCAAAATTGTGTTGACATGTCTTCATACCATCCTCAGGAATGTTTCCCAACTCTACACCAATAGCCCATTGTTCATCGTTAGTGCTACATAGACCAACAAAAACAACCGATCATTAGATCAAAAAATTTTCAGAGTGGTCTGCTTTTTGTTTTCAACAAATAATTTATTCATTCCACGTTCATATGACATACAATGTACTCACGTGTGCATGTACTATATGCATGTAGTGTCTAATAACAATGTTATTCATAAAACGATATTTAAAGTGACCACATAAATATAATTATATACTGCGTGTGTATGCATGTATTTTTACTTATACGTGTGTATGCATACATTTTTATTTATACGTGTATATGCACCTGTATACAAATAATGTATGCATGCATTCCTGTAGGTACAATATACGTTTGTGTCTATGTACGTACATACAATTCATGTGTATATGCATAAAATTTCATTCAATATACGCAAGTATGCTCACAAAAATTTCCTCTTATTTTTCAGAGAAAGGAGAATATCTGACGAGGAAGTAATTTATTTTAATGAGGATTGTTTCTCTAATTCCTTCATGCTAAATATGTTGTATATTCACTGGTGGTTATTATACCTATAATATCATTTGTTTATGTATTGACGAAATAGTTGATTTAATTATGGTGTATCTGTTTTGTATTATTCACTAATGGTTATTATACAGATAATATTTTTATATAACATAATACCTAATATAATTATGGCATGTCTGATATGTACTAATGCACTTGTCATATACTAATTGTTATGATAATCATAATATTTATTTGTTGTTGTGTGTTAAAAAAAATATGTTTGGAGCTTCTACATTCATTAAACGATTTCTTTTAAAAAAATATTTTGTTATCATTAAGTTTCCTACATTTATCATATCATACATATTAAGTAAGAGATAAATAATCAGTTGAATTTATTTATTTTGACAAAAGAAGATATTTCATGTTAATTTTCTTTGATATACAAAGAACTGAACATTTTTGCACTCATTAAAACTTCTCACACCGCATAAATTTCCGAATAAGAAAGACGAAAATATACAGACCCTCTCTAAGTATTACATATGTTCTATTTATTTTGTGTTTTCATTAATCAAATCGTCAAATAAAAAAAATTTCATATTAAACGATATTTTAACTTGTAAATCTCTAAGTTCTTACAGCAAAGTAAGTCGGACTGATAAAAAATGACTGTTTTCCCCAAAATAATCAAGCAAAATAGATGGAAAGGAGAATTTTTCTCGGATTGAGAAGCTATAAGAAGTAAAAAATATAACGAATAATGAAACACGCCGTCACACAATCGTGGGAGAGATGACATCACGTTCGGAATGACGTTTTAGCTGACGTACACTAGCAATAGTATTAAATTGCATTGTCAATGAAAATCTCATGACAAGGTAGATTTTAGCTGAGCATACGAAACGCTGCAAACGGAAACCTTATAATTATGTAGATTTAGGATGATTTTCTTCTTAGAACTAGCGTTATTCAAGGTTTTTATTTTCACTTGAAAACCCTAAGACAACCTCGTTTTAAGGTTGTTAGGTAGAAGGTTGTTTTCCAAGGTTTTGGATTAGGGTAATGTGCGTAGAATAGAGCAGATTGTCGCAGACCTCGTTTTAAGGTTAGAAGGTTTACATGTAAACCGTGTAAAAACCCTTTTTAGGTTTACATGAAAAGGTTTTTGTTGGGTGAAAAAAACCTTATATTGCTATCTGGGACTGCGATATTTTCCTTTTTCTTAATAATTTTTGTATTTACTTGTCAAAAATATTTTTTAAAATTTCCACGACGTTTTCTTTTACATCCATGTTTAGTGTAGTTTTCAGTTCCATATAGTTTCCCAACTTAAAAGATTTTAATCTATATGAAAATTAAGAGAGAAACTAACGTACTTCCTTTCTCTATGACTCTCCACATGCTAATGGGGAAAGCATGTAGAGTGCTGCCATAGGTAGAGAGTTCTGTTCTACGCCATCTGCAGCATATTTCGATCGCCAAAAGTTGAAAATATTTCACACCGAAATGTTCGTCAATCAGATTTCCGCTCGCATGCTATCTTTTTTTATTAAAAAAAATCGCATCCAATCCATTGAAGTGCCATTAATAACCAGAGGGTCATTCTGACAATATGTAATTCACGCATTTTGAACACCCATGGTGAAAAAGCGAAAACGAACCTGAAAAAAACAATCCATCAAAACGTCACCAATCAGGTTCTCTTCTTCTCTAGATGGTATACGAATATTGATGCAGTGTAAACAGTCCTCCAATTACACTGTATCTGAATTTTTTCGGACCAATCTCGCATGTGTGAAGGCATTTGCATCGGATATTCATGCAAAAGTTGTTCATGCATGTTCATTTCGTTTCGTATTTTTATGGAATGACCTAAAGAAGCTTCTCATAGCGTGTAACACACAAACTGTATTTAATTGGTCTGGAAAGCGCAGACAAACTTCACCAATAAAAGTCCAACAAAATTAAATGTTTACAAAAGAAACAAGCTTTCACTTAAATTATTAAATTACTTTATGAGTATGTACAAAATAAATCAAATGGTATATTTTAAATTGCGGTCGTTTTGTTTTGTTTATTACTTTTATTTTGACGTCACGTGATAAGAATGGCGAATAAACAATCACACATTCAGTTGGTTATTTGGACGTTGTCGAAGAAGGATGTATGTATTTAGGGTTGGGAATGTTGGTTACGGGACACACGTTGATCTTGAAATATAAACATGAATAGATCTTCGTACAACAAAGAGACGCATTTAAAATAAAGCAATATTAAGAATCTACACCAATTTAGCTGAAAAATATTACAAAATAAGGTTAAAATATAATACAAATATATTTTTCTGGTCATGTGATTGTTCTCGACCAATCAGATTTCAGTATTCTGTCGGCCGCGGTTGGAATGTACTCTAGTAATGGGGATCCATTGTTGCCCCAATCGATTTTGAATTAAAAACAATCCAATTTAATTATAGCAGTCGTATGATATAATTTTGTTCACTATAATAAACAGTAAATAACAATATCTGTAGATTGGTACTGTATCATTATTTTTTTGGCATGTTTACATTATAAATACGTTTGGACTCGTTATGCAATGGCTGTGCACACTTTCAAGGGCAGCTATATGCTAACAACAGTGGAAAAATTTGATGGTGCATAAATTTTTTCGAATTGTTGCAGATATTAAGGTACTACTTTTATATTACATTCCTTACACATATTTTTTCATATATATTGGTAATATAATTATTAAAAATGTTTATTGCGGAATTAGGCTTAATTTCTTTCTCCCGTTAAAATACATTTAAAAACCGCCATTTTCACGTATTTTTATCGGTTTATGAGTCAGATAGCTAGACTACTATCAAGTTTGTTAACGGTTTATGCTTTTTAAAATGCGTTACAGTTTTTAAAATTCTTCTTTTACATTTACCATTTGCATTTTTTCTGAATAATAAATGCCAATACAAATTATTACTTAGTAAGTTGCATTAGGTTATGAAATGCTGTGAGATGGTGTTGCTAATTGATAGGTAAGTTCCTGGTGCATTGTTTAATCTTCCTGCTTTTCGAAAATACTAATTCCATATGCATTAAAGGAAGTATTTAGATGTGTTAAAATTATTGTAAACAAACAGTATTTGTTATACAAGTAGTGTACTTCAATGTTAAAGCTTGAATATTGATGTTTTGTTTTAAATTGTGTTTTCTGTTGCGATAAATTTTGACAAATTACTATTTCAAGCGACAATTTGCTCAGCGAAATTTAGTTCTTTGTATTGCTTATGGATTGTGTTTTTGATTAACAGAGTAGAGTACGTAATGTAATCATCTTCATTGAATCTGATTCTATTAATGCAACTTTAATGAATTTGTAGTCTTAATATGAATATTATTAAATACTATTCAAGTATTTAATGATTGTTGATATATTAAGGAAAATATTTATTTGAAATAGATTATATATTACATAAAAACAAACTCGGTTAATATATTTATTACTTATAGGCTTTATGGTTTGCACATTATTATTTGTATAATGTATGTGTGTCTTTCTTTAATTTTCTATTGATTACTTATGATTGTTTTTACTGCTTTGATAGGATTAATAAAATCTTCAAAATGTTTTTTTAATTTATGTTTTTCTTTATTTTCAACCATCTTTATTACAAATTTCTGTTCCCTTTCTCATTTCAATTATAAATAGTGTTAAAGATTCAGCTAAGAAGTTGTTTTTACAAACATTAGATCAATTTTTTAAACATTACATGCCATATTTCAAGTAAAGTTTTTAACTTGTTGTCATATCACTGTGGTATTTTTAGTCTTAGTTCTTTAAAGCTTTGAAAGAAAATATTATATGGTTTATGGTTTTAATTTATTAGATGGTGTTGCTCTTTTTGCTCAATAAATTTTGTTATTAATTGTGATCTTACACAGGGAGGCATTAATTGTGATCTTACTTCATATCATATAAAGAATATCGATTAAAATTTTGAATATGTTCACTTGCTAATATGATGCTTATGTTCTTTTTTCTTGTAATTTTGTAATAATCCGTTTGTACCATATACCATGGCCTAATATTTTAAAATTGTAAAAAATCATAACCAGATATGAAGACGGGGTGGCTACTAGTTATGCCGTTTAAATTAGTGGAGATATTTCTGTATCGTGATCTGTTGCGCCAACTGCAATCGCGAAGATTTTACAGGTGACGATAGGGTAATCTCCCCTAGTTAGTCCCCTTATATGAGGTTTTCTTTTTAGTTTCTCATGGGCCACAGCATGGACAACATCAATATTTATTGATTATTTTGGAGGGGAGATTTCTGTTTCGTGGTCTCTGGCATAATAATCGCTAAGTCTTGGCAAACTTCTGGGGAGCAGCCTGTGAGAAAAAATAAAAAAAATCAACACAGAAAGAGACTGACTTGGCAGGTATAACTCGTAGCCACCCTTGGGCAAACATCTACATGATTTTTAAAAAAAAAAAAATGCAAATTTAGGATCTATTTGGCACCTTTGTAATTGTAGCTGCCATGATAGATCACAATAGGAAAATCTCCCCCCTCCCCTGGTGAGTAGTTTGCATGGCAGATCGTGATATGGAAGTATCCCATGATCACCAATTTTATTGTAGGTACCAATACAAAAATATCTCCCAATCCTAAAGAAAAAATTTCTGTACAATTGCTAAAAATATTTTCTTGGGACTTTTAGAAATTTTTGGCTAAATTGAGTTTTGGCTTATAAAACTATCGATTTAGATGAAATTATAAAGTTCATTTTAATGAATTAATATAAGAATTTCATTGTCAAAATTCACCATATTTAATATCTAAACTTAGAATATTAAAATGTACTAATTACAATATTCGTATATATTTTTATTTATTGTTTCATTTAGGTACTTGTTCATTTAGGTATTGTTTCATTTATGACTGACGATTGATGATTTCCTAATTTTTAAGCATTAACATGCATTGAATATCCTTCATTAGCAAGTACTACCATACATTTATGTCATGTATATATATATATGGATTATATCTTGGCATCATTTGGATAAAAGGAGTCATTCTTTCATACCACCAAGAAATACACAAATAATGACCATTGCAATAACTTAGACATATTGTATGGTGTAATAGGAATGTCAAATGATCTCAAACCTTTGTTTTGAAGCAACATACATAAATTTGTGTGCACAAAATAATGGTATAGCATTTAAAAAAATTATTATTTTCTTTCTAGATGCAGTTTTTTTATTTATTATAATGCCTTATCTAAAGGTGACAATGAATTTTATTCCTTTTTTCACTCCTCAGTAAAGTTTCTATTTCATTCTTGAATTAACTCACATGCAATATTAGTCTATTGTTATATTGATAAATAATGATAGACTAATAATAAAGTTATGAATATTAATAAATTACATCATTAAATAGGAAAGATCTGTAATTTTATATTTTTATTATAAAAACTTTTGTTGAATTAAAACTTAAATTGACTTTTTGTTTTATAACATATAATGCATTTCAGTTTCATTAGGAAATAAAAAAAAATATTGTCAATGCTGTTGTATTTACAAAATTTAGCCGAAAGGTATAATAAAAGTTAATGTTGATCAAATATTTATTAACTGTATATTTTAAAATCATTCTAATTTATTGATTATCTAATTTACAAATTATTGTTGTAAAATTAATAAACACAGATTTGAATAGAATTAGTAATGATGAGCATTACTTTAAAAAAAAAAAAAAATGTTTCCTTTCCTTTGCTTTGCATGAATTTTAATTTCTTATTGAATGATACAGAAAAAGCTGTTTTTATCTGGTAATCTTATCTATCTATTATATATATAAGTAATTATCCATTTGCAAAACTTTTTGACCATGTTTTTATTGTCTTTAAAATTTTTGAAACCTCAAAAGATAATTTATAATTAATATGTATACTTTCGCATAATTAAGATTTAAGATTTATATTATTAAGATTTTCTCCCAATTATCATAAGTTTCAAAAAGAATGTAGTTTTAGAGACATTTTTTTAAATACCTAACAAACAGTTTGTTTTGAGTTAATTTCAATTTATTCTTATTTAGTGATATTTTTAAAAAATTTAGATTGATTCTAAAAAATAAATTAATGCTGATTTGTTTTCTCTTAAATTAACTCTCATTAATTAAATGAAAATATGAAATTTTATAATTTCAATCTTTTGCTTTGAAGCTATAATAGTTAGTTTATTTTATAACTTTTTTGTTTTAATCATGCTATAACCTGTAATAAATAATTATTTTTGTTAAAAAAATATTGTTTTTATTGTTTATTTTGTTTGTTTTTTGATTTAGTGTTGAGTTATTAATTATTTTTGTTTAATCAAACACAATTTTATATTATCTTTAAAGATAGTTCTTAACAGGGTTCGTGATTTTTTTGATTTAAATCGGATTTTTTAAAAAATTTTATTCAAATACACTGTAAGAACTTTGATTTTTGATTAAAAAAAACTTTATAAATGTTTAATCAAAATTAAATTAATATTAAAGCTATATTATAACAATATTTTAGAAGCTCTATCTAAAACAATTTTTCATTATGATACATAGCAGCCAATTTGAAACAAATGCATGATTGAAATTTAAAGACTAGATGAAATAGAGAATTTAAACCATATTTTCGGCATATTAGGGTAATTTTTTTTTCAGATAATCTCAAGCTTTAAAAATATACATTTTGCACCAATAAAAATATAATGTAGATTTTAATTCCATGCTTTTTCAATCAAAAGATAGAATTTTAATTAACATTATTTTTTTGTGAAAAAAATTGTTTATTATTACTTTCTACAGCTATGCAAGTCTATATTAAGACAGCATTAAATGTTTACTTTAATCTGTGCTTTCAATCTCAAGAATCAAAAGAGTTTTAAAATTGTAATTTCAAATGTGTTGGAATTTAACACACACCAAGTAAGAAAGTAATTTTGTTAACTAAAATTAATAAGTGCAGCAATTTGTTTAAAATAAATTTTAAAACTAAGAAACGAAAGTAATAAAAGTATCAATAATTTAAAACACTGTTTTTTAACTTTTTAAATCAATATATATATAAAAAATCAGTTGATTTAAATCAACAAACCCAGGTTCTTAAGTTTTAAATTTTTTTTATAAATGTTTCGCTAATAGTTTTGATTAGTACAGTAGGGAACCGATTATTCGGAACGATCGGGACCATTGTTATTCCGGATAACTGATTTTTCCGGTTTTCTGAATCGCTACAAAAAGCCGTTTTTTATTGTTAAACTCAATTAAAAAAAAGCATTTGGAAATAATATAAAAAAGAAGAAGAAACGACGAAGTAATACACTAATGATTATTTCCAAAATGATGGTAAGGTAAACATCTTTCAAAAAAGAAAGAAAAATCCTAAAATCTTATGAGGAATAAAACATTTTTTTAAAAAAATGGTGGGAAAATTTATCAAATTTCCGGATTCCGGATAACCGGTTCTGTACTGTAGTATGAATGTTATTGACAAAGGCTTATTTTTTTTTAATCTGAAATTTTTCCATAATATACAAGGGTAGAAATTAAGGAAACATGATCAATGATTTGGAGGACTAATAAGTAAAACAAAACAGGCCTGTTTTCTTCTCAAATTATTATTTTTTTTAAAGGTTATGAAGTGAATTTGAGGGAAGAAAATTACGGAGATTTTGTGGCGTCCACAATTATGATAAAATGTGCTATTTTGTGTCTTAATACCCACACCGAAACAAAGCTGAAAACTCAAAACAAAACAGCATGCCATCCCTTTATATCAATTTTTGATCATAGATCTCACTGGTAAATTTTTTATGGTAGTCTGAGTCTAATTTTTAGTGGTCCTGGAATACAGAACATCATTAATTTCGTGCCCTGCATATATATTTTATTTAATTTTTCTTAAATGTTTCTATTTATATTTTTTAAACTGTCAACATTTATTTTTGAATGTTTTATCCATGCTTATGTTTTTGTTAATTAATTTTATGAGAATAGTTTTCAATAGTAATCAAATCATAGTTTTTTTAAATCAAAATAAAGCGTTAAGAAATTAATTAGAATTAAGAATTTTTAACAAAGCTTTTTAGTTTGTATTTTTTCATATCTTGTTTTAATTTTTTTAAAATTTCATTTTATTGATTTTATGATTTTTTAAAAATTTTATTATTTTTGTAATGTTTATATTTTAATTAAATAATATTTTTTCTTTTCGCAATTCACTTTCATCACTCTTTATTTATTTTAAAATTGTTCTTTAGAGCTTTCAAACTTTACAAGTGTAATTCTTTTTTCAGGAATTTTTAGGTTGATGATTATGCCTTATGAAGTTATAAGTCACTCATAACTTAGAGTTAAAAAAAGTTTAAAGTGACTTTTTGTTACTAAGATTTAATTGAATTTTACATATAATGAGGTAAGTTAATTGCGTGCAGGAATACTAAATTCTAAACCTAAAAACAAAATATTATATATTTTTATTATTTACTTATTTATTTTTGCTTGTGATTTAATTTCTGAGGAATAAATTAATTTTAAAATTATTTTTATTTATATAGCAGGATAAAAATAGACTTTTATTTTTAAATATAAAGTTTTTAAATTTTTTTCTTATTTTGTGAAAGTATTTTTTCAAAAACCATTTGAAATTTTATGGAGACACACTTAAAATCTTAATTTTAAAAAATTAGTTTACTTTTTTATATATGTTTTTGTTCATCTGTACAAAAATATGCAACTCATATTAAATTTTGTTTTTAATTTTAATTATTTTTCTTGTTAAAATTATTTTTTGCTCCTTAAAAAAAATTACACATTATTTTTTGTCTTCTTAATATTTTAACTTAAATAAATTTTTTATCTAATGAAATTATATTCATCTAGTCAAAAATTATATTCAGCTTTTTTGTGAAGAACAAAGTTATGACTCTATTTTGTATTTTAATTCCATTTTATGTTATGTTTTATGATGCAAATAAAATTTTCTTATAAGCTGTTTTTCTTAGATATAATTCACACATTCTTTTTTTGTTGTCAAAAAATAAGTTATTCAGATATTTTATTAAGTGTTGTTTGTGTTAGATATTAATAAATGTTCTATAATTCTTAATCTTACTTGTTTAATGTTTTTTTAGTGTTAGTGTACAGTTTTATTTTTTCAATTTTGTTTTGAATAATATTTATTAAAGCAAATAGCTGTGTTATTGTGCTTATCTTTTTTTTTTTTTTTTTTTTTGAAATAAAACTTTTCTTATGAAATCTGAAAATTTCTAGAATTTAATCATAAAAAAATAATAATTTGACTAAAGCTAATTATAATTGAAATTTTTTAAGTAATTATATTTTTACTCTAAAACGTTTGTGATTTATTGTGCTAATTTAATGTAAACTTTAATTGTATTAAGTTGAAGCATATTATAGTATGCATTTATAGTATATACATGCATGGCTCAATGTAATCATGGCTTGTTAATGACTTACACTTATATAAAGAATTTTTTTACTTCCATGCATTTAAAAAAAAAATTAAATCTATAATTTGTTGTAAATATATCTTGTTCAATTAGGAATCATGTCTGTAAGGCGACTGAATAAATACCATTTTCCTTGCTGGTGTGAACTCTAAGTATAATCAATTATATATATACAGGGGTCTGTTTAGAAGAAATTTGGGTCCGTTAACGGACCCTTCACAAAATATCTTTTCATAAAAACGGACCCTTCACAAAATATTTTAACTTAAAAACGGACCCTTCACAAAATATTTTAACTTAAAAACGGACCCTTCACAAAATGATTTTTCTTTTAATCGGACCCTTCACAAATTTGTTTATCTTCATTATTGTTTTGTTAATCGAATAAACCCTTTCCAGGGCGAGAAAACAAGAAAGATGGATGTAAACGAATTAAGTTTTGTCTGCGGCAGACGATTCTTCCATTATTCGTCCCAAATTAATATTCTGCATTCAGCAGTATAGGCTAAAAACCAAATATTTGTATGTTGCATCTCTAATTTAGAAACAGCAATTGTTGTTTATTTTTAAAATTTAATTCTTTTAATTATAATTTTACACTGTTGAGCATAATCTTGTATGTCTTTACAATTTAAAAACTCCTTGAAAAAGTTTTTTTTTTTTTTGCAATAACGGACCCTATTTGAACAAATTCATAAAAGCGGACCCTGGTTGAAAGAATGTGAGTAATTTTTTCACAATTTCACGAAAAACGGACCTTTCACAAAATGTCTGGACAGACCCCTGATATATATAGTCAAAAGATAGCATGGGGGAAAAAAAAAAACATTTATTTACATCAGAATTCAAATTGTATTATTATTTTAAGAAAGAATTTGTTGCTTTTAAATTATTTTTTTTTTAATCTTTTCATATTTAGAAAATTTCTATTTTTTGAAAAAATTTATTTATAAAATTTAAAAAATATCATTGAGGATGTGTTTATGGCAATCTGAAGCTTCTAGTTTCTGCTAGTGGAAGACAGTGCAATCTTTCATCTTAAAATTAAAAATGAAGTAAAATGATAATTTATTTTCTTAATAAAAGAGAGAGAAAATTTTTACAAAAAGGTTATCACCAGCTCTGCAAAAGGGTAGGCAAGGTAAAACACCACTCTAAAAGAACTTAAGGAGAACAGTAGAATCCAATATTTACGAGAAAGATAAACTAGATTAGTAACTTTTACAAAGAGCTAGACAGGATTAAAGATTTTTTATTTTTAAGTTTTTTCCATTCATATTTTAATATTTAAGGCATTTCAAAAACCAATTTAAAGCTATGTCGGCTAAAAGTTATGCTTCCCTTGTTTAAATCCTTGTATGATAAATTTTTTTAGACAAGTTAAATATCTGCAACTTCCTTTGCATATATTTAGTATTTATTTAAGTTTAATTGGTGTTTTCTTACCTTTCTGTAAAATTGTTATTTGTTATATTATTACTATTTTGATGTTAAAGCTTTTTTGATTCTTCTTATGTTTAGCTTATCAAGAAGCGTTTTATAATTAAGGGGTATTTCTGTGTCAAAACTTAATAGAAAATACGAAATTCTTTTGGAAATAAATTTTGTATTTCTTTGTGAAAGAATTTTGTAAACGTTTTTCTAATGTTTATTAAGTAAAGTTTATAGAATGCTACTTTTTGTGCAAACATAGACTTTAATTTGGTCAAATTTTTAAAATTACTAGTTACTTTTTTAAATTATGAAAAGGCATTATTTTTTCTGTATTTTATCCTCAGTTTCTTGGCGGAAATTGGGCATCTGTTAAATCACTACAGATTGTAGAATATGAGTGGCATTGCTCTTTTGTTCATATTTTTTAAACTTTTTGCTGTGCTTATTTGTATTGAATGCTAAAAAAACACAATCTATAAAAAAATAAAACATTTAAATTGTATTCATGTTCTGCATCTTCTTAAATATATGATCATAGTTTCTAGGCAATTTTTCTTCCTCATAAAGTTTACTAATGCTATTGGCCTTTCATTATAGATATTGTTAATTCTTAAAAATATTTGTTTTTAACTTCTTAGAATTTTTTTTCTAACAAAAGCTCTATAATGCTGCAGTAAAATAATTAAAAATGACATTTTTAAAACCTAGTAAATTATGATAAATCAATTATTCTGTTACCAATTCTGCAATTAAAAACTAGGGCTTACCCTTTTGAGGTCTATCCATTTAATATCTCAATTCTTTTATATTTTGTTTTTACGTTTTTGAGGTTTGTTTTCCTTAATTTTTGCAGACTTATGGTTTTTCTTCAAAGTAATTACATTTACAGGATTTCCATATTATAAGGATATACCGTAGTTTATGCGGTGAATTCCGCTAAACTACGGAAACATTAAGGGACAAGACCTATTCTATATTTAAGAAGAAATTAAGGGGCTTGACAAATTTTCTAGTTTCAATCTCCAAAATAGTTCAGTGATGGCACTTTATACTAATTGCTTTAAATGTAAGTATCACTGATTTAAAAATCATTTCAAAATTCATTTTGATTTAAAGTATTCATCACCATCATTTCATTTCCAAAAATATCTTATTTTCTTCCACTTACTTCATTATTGAAACCACGAACTATAAAACCTATTATTCTGATGCGAAACAATTTTTCTACTCTATTTCAATGTAAATTTTAACAGAAATTTTTATGTGCATGATTCCTTCAATATTTTTCTGTTTTTGTCACATGAACATGATAAAAAAATTCTGAACTTTAGTAATTAATATTGTAACATAAAGAAATTAATGCCTATGTTCAGAGAAAAAAGCCCTGCTTTAACTTTAAAAGTTTTTTTTTTATTTTTTACTGTGTGCCAAAAATGAATGATTGCACTATTTTCCATTCTCTTTTCTTTCCTATCATATCCAATCTTCATCAGTATTTTTTTATATTTTTTTTGCTTTCTTTTAGAATTGTATTTTGATGTATTCATTTTTCATGAACTGTTTGTTATAATAATACTAGATGAAACTTTTGATGTGATTGGTATAATTATATCACAATGTTTTAAAATCACAGTTTGCGGTTGGTAAAGTCACTGCATTAAATAGCCAAACTAATATAAATATGCATGTTTCCAATGCCATGAATATTAAAATTTTAAATATTAAAAAAAAAAAAAATTATAAATTACACTTTTTTATTTCCTTAATATAATATTCCTAGTCTGCTAGTGATAGTGTTAGATTTTTCAAGTAGGAAATAAATTCACTTGGCACAGCTCTGTACTGTAAAATTTTTCATTATTTCTGCTCCATTCCTTTTTGGAACTAATTTTTAACTTTACCTACTCTTTTAAAGTTATTATTGATTAAAATAAACTGTATTGTTTTTGAAAAAAAATTCAATGCTTTTTGTTATGTAGGTCATATGGTTAAAAATTTATTTAATTTCTTTACAGCCCTAATACTTTGGATAAAAAATTGGTTAACAGTAATACATCATCTATGAAATCTAAAAAGAATTCCGCTGACAGCAAGTAAGTAATATTTTATATAACTGGTTGATGTAATACTGGTTTTTAGGTAATTTATTTATGTTATGAATTTATTTTTAGTGTTTTTTTCTTCCCTTTAACATGGTGTGTAACTTTTTTAAAAAGTACTTAAGGTGCTTATTTTCGAATTTCGCTTTTTAAAAGCCCTTAAAGATGCTTTTTTTTTTAAAGTGTTTAATTTTTCCCTTTTCAAAAATGAGATTTTTTTCTATACCATGTCGATTTTCCTTGCGTATTACGCAAAAGCGTGGTATTCACATTGTTCTTTTTCAACTCATTCACTGTTCAATCAACCACAATCTATTTCGATGTACAGTCGTTCCGTAACGTATGATGGCGCTCATCATGTTGCATATTTCATAAAATACTTGGGAGACAGCATGTGTGTCTACTTAGCTGGGTTCGGTGAGATTATTGCATTCTCATGTGCAACTCTGCTGTATTTTGCAATTATTCTCAATTTCAGGCTTCATTTTCCACCCTCTGAAATCAAACCGAAAATTCTCATCTTTTTATGGTGGCTAATGTAATTATGAAAAGAGTTCTTTGTCAGAAACAAGTTATTTTTATCATGATCATGTAAAGTCTTTGAAAATTATTTAGCATTTTGTAAAAACATATAGTGCTTAAATTTTTTTTTGAGTACGTAAAAAGTACTTATTTTTTATTCTAATTTTTGTTGAGAGATGTTGCTTCGCACCCTGTTTAAATACTGTTTAGTTTAGGCTTTGTATTAACTCATTGTAGTATTCTTCATCCTCTGTTGTGTTTGCTTTAGACAGCTTTTTTTGACTCAAACTATTTTATAGACTATCATATAAATATTACACTCACATCAGTGCCGTAACTTCACTCCTCGGGGCCCTGGGGCAAACATTTTTGGCGGAGGCCCTTTCAAAAACTTTCAGTACTCCATCTCTAACTGTCATTTTAGCTATTTATGTATTATGTTAGTGAATATATTTATGAAAACAAGTTATTTGTTCGCTTATAAATTTGATTACAAAACATTGTAAGTTTTAAACATGACAATATGCAAAATTTCAGCGAAATTGATTAATCCTGAAAAATTAAATTTAAAAAAAATCGTACTTATAAAACTCGATTTCTCAGGAACTAATGCACTATTCAACCAATTTCGCTCAAATTTGTATTTTCCATGTGGAATTAGATACTTAAAAATGATACAGAAAAAAAAAACTATATGCCTTACGATTCAAAAGTTTTCAGAATATTATTGTCCCAAAGGGGACTGATCATTAAGACACGGTTCCTAGCAGATCACCGAAGTCAAGCATCACTGGCTGCGGTCAGTGTGCGGATGAGTGACCACTTGGGTCAGTCTGCGTAGGGACCGAGGGTGTGCGGTATTGGTCTTCGTTAAACTGTTCTACGATAAAGTGCTCGACTTCGGGTGCAGGTCACTGGGCTACTGAAGCAGGGGGCAATCCCCTCTACAAGGGATCAAACCTCAAGGGATGTTTCCCAGTCCGTCGCCAATAGCCTATTGTGCAGCACTAGTGCGACGTGAATGATCAGCATCAGACTATTATTAAATAAAAAATAATAAATATTTACTAAAAGTTATTTCTTGCGTGGAATTACCTTTAGATAACAGAATTTTATAATCGTGTGCAAAATTTTTTCAATTCCCTTAAAAAGCTCTCGATCTGTAGTGAAATACAAAAAAATAAAATTAACATTTGGGGGTCCAAACTTTGGATAACTCACCCGACCCAACTATTGGGACCATATTCCCCAGATTACAGCTACCTCCTATATTACGGGGGTTAGAAAATCGAATCTGTTGAACAAAAGTTATGTTTATTCAGAGAAAGTATGTTTTTACGTCTGATTGCGTAACTTAAAATAAAATATTGTGCACTAATTAATTTGCATATTTGATGTCACACCCTCGAATTATTAAGATGGAGTCCTAGAACGTGAAGATCCGATCATTAAATCAAAAGTTATTCAGGGTGGTACTTTTTTGGTTCACTGTACGTAAATATTACCAATTTACGACATCTCACTGAGGAAATATGACTAGGGGGAAAATATTCATGCTGTCTACTCCTGTCCCCCATGTCCACAGTAGCTTCCTTTTCCTCTAAATATAATGCTAATCATAAAATACCAATTTCTACTTCAATTTGGAAAATAGCTAGTAAATTGGAAAGAAAGTAGTTTCTTTTTCTAAAATTCTCAATTCTACTTTACTTTATTGTAGCGAATGTCAAATTTTCAGAAGGGGTGGCGCACATTATCTTCCATCTCAATTAAATTTCAGAGGAAAACAAAGTTTTCGATTTGGAAAATAGCTTTAACTGTCGAAAATAAGAGTTAAATATAAATTTTACTTGACTTTATTCCTGCGAATGTCTGAATTTCAGAAGGGGCGAAGTATATTCTTCACCGCCTCACTTTAATTTAAGGGGGAAAATAAAATTTTCTTTTTGGAAAATAGATTCAAAGTTTTTTTTTTTTAAAGAAAAAAAAGAAAAAAAAATTACTAGACTTCATTATTTCAAATGTCTAAATTTCAGAAGATACAAAACACATTTTAGCCCCCCTTACTTTATCTCAGAAGAAAATAAAGTTTCCTATCCCCTTACTATAATTTAAGAGGAAAATTAAGTTTTCTATTTGGAAAATATCGTCGAAGTTATGAAACAAAACAATTTTCTTCTTCTAAAATTTCCTACTTTGCTTGATTTTATTCTATTAATGTTAATGTCTAAATTTCAGAAGATGAGAAGCAAATTCCCCACCCCCCTCACTTTTATTTCAGAAGAAAATTAAGTTTTCTATTTGGAAAATAGATTCAAAGATGAAATTATTTTTAGTTACCAATTTCTATTATTTTTTAGTACTTTGAAATTTCAAAAGGGGCGAAACACTATGTTCGCCCCCTCATTACTATTTCGGATGAAAATAGAGTGAAAATTGGAATTAAAATATTTTTTCCATTTTCACTTTACTTTTCCAAAAGTCAAAAAACACATTAATCGCCCATAACAAAATAAAGTTTCCTACTTGATGTATAACTTCAAAGCTGAGAAAGAATAGCTTTGTTTTCTTCTTCTCTAAAATTACCTATTTTAATGGACTTCGTCTTGGCGAATAACTAAATATCAGAAAAGGCAAAGCACATAAATGTTAGTGGAATATGTATAAAGTTTTCTTATTTCAAAAATAGCTTCAAATTTGAATTTTTTTTTTTTAAAATTACCGATTTTACTTAATTTTTGTGAGTGTCTAAATTTTAGGAGGGGCGAAACACATCGTTTGCCCCATCACTTAAATTTTAGAGGGGCCCTCTGTCTCCCCTTGGTTGACACACCACTGGGTCTGACGCTAGATAGTAGAGGAAACAATGTAAACCAGAAGTGCAATGTACAGAAAGTGTTAACAATCAACTACATGCAGCTGTGGCCTTTCCCCTTCTCTGCAAAGTGTGTTTGTTCTTATGAGAAAGGGAAATAATTTGTGAAAAGCTGTTATACCGTTTTTTACCCTTTCCTTTATGTTATAGTAGTTACGTAATTACAAAAAAGAAAATTTTCAGCAACTCTATCTTAACACAATTTCTTTCCTACATATATATAATTAGAGTACTGTATTTTGAAAAAACATGATGTGATCTCTTCATATGGGGGGGGGGGCCCCTTGACTACAGGGGCTCCGGGGCGGTGCCCCGGGGCGGTGCCCCGGCGTTGTTACGGCCCTGACTCACGTGCTATTGTAAAAGTAAATATTCACTTCATATTGTTTTGTAATTTCATTTAAACTCTTTAATAATGAGAGTATAAGGATTGAGGCATTTTCCTCATTAAAACATTGTGCTCAATATACCAGAGTTTGCTATACTTATAAAAAATAAAGCTATAATATGGAAAAAAGAATGTTTAATAAAGGCAGGGTGCTAGAAGCGGAAAAGAGCATTATTTTCCCTTAAAAGAGGGCACTTATCACGAAAAGGGGCATTTTTCACAAATATTTGCATAACTTTAAAGATTTCCAGACTATACAAAGTTTTTAATTTTACCATTAAAGTTTTTTTTAAGGATAAAATATAAATAAAAAATAATTCCTCTGTTTTATATTCACTCATTCTATAAGTTTTAAAATGAGTGTAATTCTCGAATTTTGAAAATGTTGCGCTTCGTAATAACTTATTAAGCGTATCGGTATTTTAAAAACGATGTCAAAATGAATGAAAAAACGATAAGTAATTATAATAACTTATACTGCCTCAAAAGCAATCATAACAAAAATTTGGACTTATAATAATGGAATTGTCTCGAATTGAGCGTGTAAAAAAGTGATTACAAAAATATGAAATTCGTTATCCACAGGGTTGGCAAGGTTTAGGACAGAATGGATTCAGTAATCAAGTTCAATTGGTCCTTTCATTCAATAGTACATAATTGAAGTTTGACCTTGCCATACAGGTTAAGCTATTAGGGACTAAGTGCTTGATTAGTCATAAACAGGTTTATTTATCTATAGTACTATTCAAGGATACTTTTATTTCATTCATGTTCGATTCTTTTAGCATAGTGGTGATACATCACCAGTATTAGTAACTGAAACTAATGTTATGCCCTTCAAAACTGTTAATACATTTTTCATGTATTTTGTATTTTCAATTTAAACTAATATATTTATATTTAAAAACATTTTTTTTTAAATAGATGTCTTTTTTTATCATCATGTGATGCAGAAATTATAAAAATTTTTTAAAAAAATTATTGTGAAAAATAAAAGGTTAATTTTTAAACCAATTTAGTATTTTTTTTAAAAAAAATATTATTATTTTTTAATATTGCATTATTTTTCCTTATGCAAAAACATTATTTATCAGTCTTAAAAGCATATTTATATTTAAAGGATTAGGTATTCACTTTTGTTGTTCTATGAATCGTAGAGCTTCAAAAATTATAAACCTTTTCCTATTATATTATTTTCCTTAATAAGTTAAAGTAAATTGTATAAAAAATATCAAATATTTATTGATATAGTTACCTTTTACCAAAGTTCAAAGTTTTGGACACTTAAGACAGTTTAGGACAGTTTTATCCAGTTTAGGACAGTTTAAGACAATAGAACCCACGTGTTCTGTCCAAAACCCCAACCCTGGTTATCCATGACATCGTATTAATTACATCTGAATCGAAAAACCCGTGAGAAAATAATCAAGACACGACCAACAGCTGCTGAAAAAACGATTGATAAACGATCTGGATTTACGGTAGACTCAAATAATATAACTCAAACTCGAATTTCGAACATTGTTTTTAATATATCGTTATTTGAAAATTCATGTGAAAGGGACCTGAAAAATGATAAATAACTGCCGAAAAACGTGTCATAAATGTCTTTTTAAAATAGTTCCTAAAACGCAAAAATTCATAAATATTTCAGTTAGTGTGATTCCGTTGCAAATGATTAACATATAACAATCAGGTTCATTTCTTTTATTTTGCTACAAATTTCATGAAGAGTAAGCACTTTATTGAAACTGCGTAGCATGTAAAATTTTTTTTCTTTTTTACTTTTTTTTAAAAAAATAGTCAAATTGTGCTTAAAATTTTTTTTTGAGTGCTTATAAAGTACTTAAAAGGTGCTTATTTTTTGTTGAAAGATTTGGCTAAGCACCCTGAGCAAAAATACTTATCTTATTCCTCAACAGATGGTGCTATTACCAGTACTGCAGTATGTTGAGTGTTTATAGTTTAAGTAATAATAAAAAATCTTTAGATTAAGATTTATATCAGGGGTCTGTCTAGGTTTTTCTGAGAGGTACCTATTTTGTGAAAATTTAGATATAATTTGTGAAAAATTAAAATTTATATAAAAAAATCAACACGAAAATATGGATTTATCGTTTCTTAAGGGATACAAAAATAAAATTCTAAGAGGAAGTATTTTGTGAAACTACCGTTTTTCCTAAAATTGAATTTGTGAAGGTACCGCTAAACGGTAGTAAATTCGGCGTGGACAGACCCCTGTATATACATATTCTTTACTTTGCTAAATGTAAGTTCTTATATTATTTCGAATTTTGAATTTCTCTTCTTGATTTACATGATTGTGCATGATGTATCAGAACTTAACTCCTTGCCTAAAAAGTGGCTCTAGTAAAATCGCTGATATTTTATTCCTCCGATGTTGGTAGGTGTGATGTAATTGTTTATCTTCACACATATATATACCCCTGTAACAGTGCCAATTATGTACCTTTATTAAAAAAATGAGTAAAAATAGAAATAAAAAAAACAGTTTTATTATAATGCCAGTTTTAATATAATAGTATTTATTACCATAGCTCGCCAAAGTGAACCCAGGTGACTTTTGCAAACCCTGCTTGGGTTTTTTCAGGTGTGCTTACTTAAAGAAACTAACTTCTTTCCAAGGTGTTCCCCCCCCCCCAAAATCTACTGTTTGTCTAAGATAGGTACTCTGACCACCACTATGTCTGCGGCAGTCTGGTACTATGGGAACAAGAAGAGGGCATTTTAGGGAGGGTGGCTTTGATGAAGAGGTCTCCTTTTCTTTCGCCCAAACCAGTCTAAAGAGGAATCCCGCATCCCTACTACTTGAAATAATCATACCTCGTTACCATAGTCACCGCCACAGGTCCAGACGGATGTCTGGCAGAGTACCCATCGTAGACAAACAGTATGAACTGAGCTATGATGACTCAAGGGATAGAGCATTTGCCTTCCAATAAGGTGAACCAGGTTAGAAACTCAGCAATGGCTGGTCGATATAAATTCCGCATCCGTCTTGCACCAACTGCAGTCCTGGTATAAAATATCCTCAGTGGTTGTCCGTCAGGCTAACCGCGGGAGGTTTTTGTGGTTTTCCTCTCCATGTGAAGCAAATGCAGGTTAGTTCCATCATAAAGTCCTCCACGAAGGCAAATTTCTCCCAATACTTGATCCAAGAGTTACCTTGTCTTCTGGATTGGATTCAAAATTACAAGGCTACTGCGCTGAACATTAGTAGTCGTAAACCCAAAATTTGGGTCGGCTGTTCAACGACAGTTATAAAAGTTATTAAAAAAAAAATAAGTCTTTGAACTAGATCAACAGGTTTTACTTCAAAAGCAAAGTAACTGTCCTTAGAACAAGACTTCCAAATAATAGAAGATAAATTTAACTTGATACATAAACTGAAATGCATTAAACTTGTTTTGCGACGGGGAATGCCTGTAGCCTTGCAACCCTTGAATGTCTGTTATGAGGAAGTTTATTCTAATTATCAGAGGTTTGTTTCGACGAAATTGGGTCCGTTAACGTACCCTTCACTAAGTATTTTAACTTAAAAACGGACCCTTCACAAAATAATTTATCTTATAATCGGACCTTTCACAAATTTGTTAATCTTCATTATTGTTTTGTTAATCGAATAAACCCTTCCCAGGGGAGTGGGTGGAAAGAAAGACCGATGTAAACGAACAAAGTTTTTTCTTTTGCAGATGCTTCTTCCTTTATTCGTCTGAAATGAATATTCTGCGTTCAGCAGTATAGGCTAAATACCAAATATTTGTATGTTGCATCTCTAATTTAGTAGCAGCAATTGCTGCTTATTTTTTAAAATTAAATTTTTTTTATTATAATTTTACAGTGTTGAGCATAATCTTGTATCTCTTTACAATTTAAAAACTCCTTGAAAAAGTTTTTTGCAATATCAGGACCCTATTTGCATAAATTCTCAAAAGCAGGACCTGGGTTGAAAGAATTTGACTTAACGTTTATTTTACATTCACAAATTAAGAGTAATTTTTTCACAATTTTACAAAAGCAGACCTTTCACAAAATGTTTGGACAGACCTCTGATTATTCTATTGACAAGACATGGAAAACTGTGGTGCGATTGTTTAAAAATGCTGTTATTTCCTATCAAAAAATCTTTGATAAAATTATAATGCAATATTTGTTTTTGCTCTTGCAAGGAAGATATTCACCAATTTGGGAATGACATACCAGTCAGGTTATATTGGTAGTTTATTCTTGTGATGTTCTTGCTGCCTGTTCACTTTTGTGCTGGACAGTTTTCAAAGTGAATGAAACAACAAAGTGCATGAATAGATAGCATTGGAAAAAGGAAATCATTGCTCACTTTACTGAAAAATGCAAAATATTTTGAGTGCTTTTTGCCATCTTGTGACTGTTGAATTATATCCCCATGAGTGTATTATTCACATAGTGCACGCAAATGCATTCAATCATAGGTTAAAGTTAGAAAGAATTTTGTTTACTACTTTTGGATAATGGAGTCATCCAAATATTAACATCTGAAGTATCACATATTTTTTTGAATCTTTTGAAAACATTTTGTTAATTCGAATTTTATATTATTAATAAATACTTAGAAAAGGTTCTGAACATTACACACTAAATCTTATTACAAAGGAAATAATTATTTTATCGGCACAGTTCCTGTGAATACGTTTAAAAGTAATTTCAGTAAAATTTCCATTTTTAAGGATGCATATTTCCATTATTATTATGTTAACTAACTCATATTTTTTCATACTAGAAAGCATTTTTATATTAAAATTAGTAATTTGTACGTAACACTTGGGATACCTCCTTCTTTGTTAGCTTGTTGCATTAACTATATTTTTTTTAAAACTTATCTTATATTAAGGAAATTCTTATTTGCTACTAACTTTAAAAATCACATTAAATTTTGTCCAACAATTTTATGACTTGTATTTTTATCCTTTGTTTTAGAATGGCAAGCTCTAAAGAAGCTCCTTCTTTATTTGTGGTAAGTTTTTGAATTTAATACTTTAAATATTTGTTTTTATTCGTATGAATTCAACTTAAATAAATTTAAAGGGAAAGAAGTTGTTTTTATATAATTTCTTTACTTGTTGTATTTATCTTTAATCTTTAGATAAAGTTAATCTCAATTTATCTTAAGATATTTTCTGGATTGCATTTAATTTTACTCGCAAATCATATTTTATGCTTTGTGACTTGAGCTTGTTTAATTTACTTAATTATGTTTTTGTGAGGCATTATGTAGGCCATCCTTGTTTAATGAATGGAAATGCTACATGCTAGTTTTGTTCCATAGAATATTCCAACTTAACAGGTTAAAAATAAATAATGGGAGTATATTAAATAGTTAAAAGCTCTTCCTTAAAGCTGAAAGAATTAATAGCAACAATTTATATTTATTAATTTTTCTGTTTATTTTATTTTACAGATATTTTTTTGTTACATAAAGAAAAAAAAGAATGTATTTATGACAGGCCGTAGTTTGTTAGTGTAAGAAATCTTTTTTCTAAGTTTTCAAACACTTCCATCTTAATATTACGAAAGAGCTGTTTCAAGCAAGTCAGATATAATTGAGAGGGTCAAAAACCCTGTTAATACTAATAATGGTAATTAGTTTATCGTATCCCTTATACCACATTTTAAATAATGAAAAAAGTATGATAAGGTGAAAATTATGTAAAGCCAGCCAATTTAAATTTGTAAACTGTATATTTAAATGTTATAAATAAATTATCTTGTCTTAAAGTATATAATTTCATAATGTTTTCTTCGAATGTTCATTTGAGGCTTTTAAAATAACAGAATGCATGCTTTGTCAATAATTTTTGAATTTTTTTCTTTGTTTTTTGCATAGTGAAAATTAAAAAGACAATTCAAAATTTTACATTGAAATATGCATTATTTAGTTTGAAATATGCATTATTTAGTTAATGAACGATTAATAAAAATAGTTTTAAAGTTTAATAATGAAACACATATTTCTGTATCTAACAATAAATCAGTGTTGAGTACGCAACAGTATGCATTGATATTTTGGTTAGGTGTCGATGAATTATTTTTGTTTTTAATTCACTATATAAGATTTGTTATTGAAATTGTTATTTCATAAAATGTATATAAGTTATGTTATTAAAATTGCTTTTAAAGTATTTTACATTTTTATTTACTTTTCTTTTTCTTCAAACTCGTTTTATAAAACATTTTTGAATATACTTTTAAGTTACTTTACATATTTTTCTTTGTTTAATTATTTATAGTGATATTAAAAATGTAGTTAGCTTTTAGATATCCTATTATTAACTTATAAAACAATTTCTCTTAGATTTTGAAATATTTTCATTCAATAATAGCTATACTGCAAAACACACGACCATCTGATTGTATTCATGAATGAATGATATACTACTTATTTCACATTTTTTTATAATTGATCATGTATTTGCTTTAAATTGCTAAATGTTATGATGAATTTGTTTGATTGGTGAATTTGAAAATTTTGTATGTAAGTCATATTAATCAAAATTAGTATAAAAATGGTTTCCAACATTGGTTATTAGGTATATTTTATGCACCTTGAATAAGAAACTTTAATTGGGACAAAAACGTTTTTGTTATTACTTAATTGAAGTTGAAATTGAATTGAAGTTGGCGGTTGATTCAAAAAAGGTTGGGAGCCTACGATCGACAAAAATTTAATTATGTTTTTTGTAGATATTAATTAAACAAAATGCTATTATGATTTTTATGTTAATCAATGTCAAATAAGTTATAATGCAGTGTCAATAATGAAATAACAACAAACAAAAAAAAAAAAACATTTTTGTGAAGTTTTTGCTGAAAAACCACTTTGATACTGTTACAAATAGTTTTAATTCAGGTTTGAAGTTAAAGAAAAAAATCCTATGTATTTTTCATGAGTGTATTTTTTTGAATTAGTATTTTGGTGTTTTTCATTGCTTATTTTATTATTATAGAATATGAACGATGAAGCTGCTTTAGCAGAGTATGAAGCTATGGATGCTCAAATGGAGCCCATAAATGGTGTTGTTCAACCTTTAGTTTATCCACCGGAAGGAAAGCCTCATAGAAATACCAATCTTCTGCAATTTGTTTTGAAGGTTGTTTTAAAGGCTATTCACAAACATAATTTTGCATGGCCTTTTGAGAAACCTGTAGATACTGTGAAATTGAAACTTCCGGTAAGGATCCTTTTCTTTTTTTTAGGCATTATTTTCTTTGCAATTGCATGAGAGCTGTTTCATAATTTAATAAGAAAGGGTGCATTTAGTACTAGTTTTAAAATTCGTTTCTTTTTCTTTAATTTAGCTTGTTATTAGGATTCTTTAATATTAAATAATAAATTTATGAAGTAGCCTAACTATGTCCAATGCATATTTATAGTTTTTAATTAATTCAGTAGAGATTGTAGTTTCAACATTAATTAAAAATTGTAAAGTGTGCATATTATAATATGAATGCTTATTAAATTTTTACTGTTTTTCATATTAGTTTTAATTTTTGCCTAAATATATTAATAGAAAAAAAAAATTTCCTCTGAATAAATTTTTTTTTTAAAATTTTAAATAGTTGTTGTATTACTATTAGAGTACCACCACATGTTATTAATTTTCAATTTGTTTTCAGGATTATCATAGCATTATTAAGTATCCCATGGATTTAAATACCATAAAAAGGAGGATTGAGAATTTCTATTATTATGATGTGAAAGAATGTATAAGAGATTTTCAAGCTATGTTTTACAACTGCTATCGATATAACAAACCAGGAGAAGTAAGTGAACACTAACTTAAATGTATATTTATATTTTAGATATATTTTTTTTCAAATCTTATAAATTTTTTTATATGTTTAGATAATCTGTATAGTCATTAATCATGCACTGTATATTTTTGATATAATTGTCTCATTTGCGCATTAAAATCATGGTTTTATAGTAATTTTTTCTACTTAAAGGCAATATACAAAAAAGTGTTTGAAAAAAATGATGTTTGAAAAATAAAGTATCAGTGATTAGCAATTGCACACATAACTGAAAATACAGAAATTAGGTTTAGAAAGTTTATGAACCAGACTTTTTTAAGCCGCTTATAAAATATGTTCAATTAAAAAAGCACAATTGCTTGACTTTGTAAGCGAGAGTGTTTATTATTACTCTGAAAAAGATATATTTTTTTAAAATTTCCAACCAAATGATCCAAACAGTACATTCATTCTAACGTTATAGTTGCACAATAGTTCTAATACTATTAGTAATTCTAACTTTCAGGCTCAGTAATATTCTCCAATTTAATTCTTTCTTAAGTCAAAGGCTATTAAGTTACAGAGGTCTTGTAAATAATTCTTATATAGTTCTTTGCTTATTGAACTTGTGTATGAAAAAATCCCTCTCCCAAATCGAGTATTAAATATTTTACTGAACTCCAAGCTTCTTGCAACAACCAATTTCACCTGTCTTTAATTAGAAAGTAATGTCTAACCATTTTAAGCATGCTTGACTTATTTAAAAATGTAGCTTATTCCATAATAATTGATTTAAGAGATTAATAAAAATTTATTAATAATAATGATCAAAATTGTATTAAAATTTATAATTATGTTGTTGCTAATAAGTGATGATTGTTTTGTGTTTAATACATGCCAATTTTTTATAATTTGTAGGATGTTGTTCTAATGGCTCATACGATCGAGAAAATATTTGTGTCCAAAATGGAAGAAGGTCCCAAAGAAGTATGCAGAAGTGTTAAATTTATTTAGACCTTAAATTTTTTAAACTAATATTGAAAGAAATTGAATTCATTCTTTTTTTAATTGAAATAAATTATTACTATATAAATAAAGTTTTAAATATAGAATACAAAAATACAGAGATGCCAACTATTATGGATTGAGCATAATTATTACAGATTTTATGTCAACGTTACGCTATCACTGGCAACACCCACAAAATTACACAAAAATAATTTTTGACTAATCCAAAAATTAAATTTTTATTCTATAATTTTTTCCTTTTAAGAATCATTCTCATTGAATCATATCGGTTGATGCAGACACTTTGCACAAATCAGGACAGTGGTCGGAAATGCATCACCAGAGGCACAGAGAACGCTCCTTTTAAACATTGCGCTCTCGGCTAGCATGCAATGACGTCATGCTTCCGATCCGTCATGTCAACAGCACAGAAATAAGTGGTACTTACTGTGAGCAGAAATAAACGAAAATTTTTTAAAATCTATTTTTTAACGGACATTTAATGAGCAAAAAAGCCTGTATATGTAAAAAATCACTCAGTACAATGGAACGTCAAGCAAAAAAAACAAAAATTGACGCAGCATTATCGCGATGCCTATAGTGCAGAATGACCGTGTTTTATAAAGTCGAAAGTGTTGGAAGGACATGTGTTCTGTATCGTATGTTCTGAGGTTTACTGTTTTGCCAAAGTTGATGCTTCTAGTACTTCTGGTACTTCAGAGCAATTCATACACAGGAAGAGTATTTAGCATTGCACGATAAAAACGACAATGATTTCCGACCTAATTTAGGAACTGACACTTTTTCTTCTCTTCTTATAGAAAAAACAAAAGCATTATAGAAAAAACAAAAGCATTAAAAAGTGTGTTTTGAAAGGAAATTTTCTGATGCTGAGATAAAAGCTGCAAAGCAAAGTACTAATTAGATTTAGATAAAACGTATAAAAAATTTTTCTTTTGAAGTTTCAGTTCCTTATTTTGTGTTCTATTATACAAGTATGTATTATGAAACTTTTAACAACTTTTTAGTACTTATGTACCTTTTTAGGTGTCAAATTTTATCTATTAACAGAACAGTTTTGGAATATTAGTTTTTAAAATAATTATATAATGAATAAATTCTTATTAATTTTTAATGTGTAGTACCATTAAAATAAACACTAAATCTTTATTATTAAAGTTTGATATTAAAGTTATAAGGTAAAACTATTATTACTGAGGATTACTGAAAATCATTATAAGTTAATTGTGATTATTACTGAAATCATAATTTTCAAGTTCGCATTGCTGAAAATAGCAAGCAGAAAGTAATGTGATTTCCTGAACTAACTCATACGTTTTAGTGAAACCAGTTGTATACGTTTTTACTTGCTTGTTAATTTTTCAATATAGTGTTCTAATAAAGTTATCTTTTTGTTGTAGTTTCTTCTTTTGTTGTAGTTAGAAATTTTTTGATGCATAGGTCTATGTGAGTTGTTCTTGGCAGTATAAGTTCACCTTTAATAAATAAATATTGTTTATAGGAAATTGATATAGAAATACCTGATAAATCTGGTGGTAAAGGAAAAGGAAAGAAAGGGAAAGGAGCTGGAAGACCTAAAGGTTTGTTGTATAATTCAAAGTTTTTCTCATAATCATTCTATATAATAATTCTAACTTCCCTAAAGATTTCAGTTTTGAGCTTTGAATTACACATTTGTTTTTCTGGTACATTTTCCCAATCATGTAATGTCCATGATTTTGTAACTTTTTGTTTTTTGGTATATAATCCTTTTATTTTCAGGTATTGATTGTATTATCAAAAGTTACGTTTTAATCACCTTTTTAGTACTTTTATAAACTATGATTGTTGTTTTTTATTCATTTATTTTAGTGTTCAGAAAAAAAGTTATTACCCCTTTAGAAAGTACTATAGAAAATAAATGATCCCAATTGCTATAAGAAGATACCTGTGAAAACAGAAGAGCATCACTACAAATTAGCATCCCTGCAATTCAGCATTTATATTCCAACTTAGCATCTTTTTATTTGTTTTATGTTTTAAAGTATTAGAAATTGTTTATTGTATTTTTTATTAATGATATATGCCTGACATTAATATAATAGCCTATTCTAATTTAAATAATTTCTGTTTCAATTGTTCCGTGGTTACATATTCCTACCATTGCTTAAATTATATGCAATTAGTTTTTCATATTCAATTAACTTTTTTTATTGCTATTTGTAAAAGAAACATTTTACTTTAAAGGCAGTTTTAAGTACTTTTTGTTATAAAATTTGAAAGAAAAATGTGGTAGAAAAAATAAATATTTTAAACAGTGAACTATGTGATGATATATTTACCAAATAGATGTAGAAAGAGAAGTTTTTTCTTAATACTTGCAATGCTTATAATTATAATATTTTTTTAGGAGTTGCAACTGTGGCTTCTCCAGTTAACTCAAAACCTCCAAGTACAATTCCTCCTGGTGCAAAGAACTGTGTCGCATCAATACCTAGTGCACAAGCAGCTCCAGCTCCACCTTCTACAAGAAACACAGCTCCATATGCTATTCCTGGTAGTACAAATACTCCAACATTATCTTCATCTCCCTCAGCATCTCCCCCAACATTAAGACATTCCAGTTATTCATCTTCTAATGATAGTCATCATCATCCATCTCATTCAAGGGCATCTTCCTCAGCTGTGGAAAATTTAAAACCAGTCACTCGTTCTCCTGATCCTGTTCCTTCTAAGGTTTTTTTTTAAAGATTATTTTTTATTTTATTTCAGCTATTCATTGTTGTTATTTTTATTTTAATTTATGAAAGTTGCATGTTTCTAAAATAATTTTAACTTCTAATTTTTAAATTTTTTGTTTTTTGTTTTCAGACAAAGAAAGGAGTTAAGCGGAAAGCTGACACTACAACTCCAATGGCAGTTATTCCTGAACCTGTTATTCCTTTAGCTCCGCCGGATAAAGTACCTAAAATTTCCACTCGAAGGGAGAGTGGTCGCCCTATTAAAAAACCATCCAAAGATTTACCAGAAGCTCCAATTGCTGTTGAAGTATGTCTATTTTAAAAATATTTCACTGATTTTTTCTCTCTTTTTTTGCCATACATTTTAAAACAAGATATTCCATAGTAATATTATACTCTACCTTATTAATATCATATTTTCATAAAATATATTTTTTACTTAAGGATAGTGCGGTTATTCTTCTTAAATCTATGTGTCTCTGAATATAAACGTCACTGAATGTATGTGTATACTTACAAATACAGTGTAACATCTTAAAGATCAAGACTGCTTGGTGGTTGTTTTCAAATTAAAATTTTGTTTTATCAGGTTTCTTAAATCCTATTTTAGCATTCATAGTATTAGCAATAGAGAGAAACTAGTTGTCAAGCTATTTTTCTCAAAAACTAGTGAAGCATTTTTGTTGTTTTTTCATTTGTACAGCAGTATGCATCTGAAATTTACTGCAGAAGTCTTAGAATTTGCCTTGATTTCGGCTTGTTCCAAATGTTTGAAATTTAAAAAAAAAAAAAAAAAAAAAAAAAAATTTTTTTAATTTTGAGATTTTTTATTTTGATTGCTGTATTATGCAGATCCACTAATTAGAAAAACTATTGTGTGATTTATCTGCTAGCTTTTTATCTTAAGGTATGTTTCACTGAAATATCTTACTTTTAAAAATGATATTGTATGTTTAAACTAAAAATATTGTATTTGAAGTGTGCCTAAATCTAATCCTCGTAATATTTATTGAAATTTTTATTTTTTATTTTTCTTGCTATCACTACTGAAAGAAAGTAAAATTTAATTATTTTTTTAACGAAAACAAATTTGTTTAATATTATATTTTTTATAATATCCTTTTTTTTTTAGTCGAACAATTCCAAGCTTAAAAAGAACAAGATGACTGAGCAGATGAAGTACTGCCATCTAGTTTTAAAAGAACTTTTTGCAAAAAAACATGGTGTAAGTTAATGTTCTTTTAACTATTGGAACAGTAACTAAAATTATATTAAATCTTATGTCAACATAAAACACACTTCTGATTTATTTAATTATAAAAACTTATTTCCTTTATGTTTTGAATTGGTTAGTGTATCTGATTTAAAATAATTATGTAGGGATATGCTTGGCCATTTTACAAACCAGTTGATGTAAAACTCCTGAATATTCATGACTACTATGATGTCATTAAATGTCCAATGGATTTGGGAACAGTAAAGGTATGATTATAGTTTTCAACTAATTTTAATTACAATATTTTGTTAAAATTCTTGTACTATTTACAGTTCTTATACTTTGTTTACAGTTTTGCCTGTAATTAAATTTTCTTTTATACCTTTTCGTAAGATTTCTTTTTTAAGTTCTGTTAGTTCAAAATAGGAATAATTCAAAAAAGTACATCTATCAGAGATATACAACTTGTAATCTTGGGAATGTATGTGGACACCTCTAGTCAAAACTATGTGTAGAATATTTTATATGGAAATAACATAAAGGACTGTTGATACACTAACATTTATTGTTGCTATTAAACTGCATAAAAAAATGTAGGAGACATAATTTTAAGACAGTAATCTTTGTCAAAACTAGACATGCATGCATAAATCATATTTAATAATGTGTGGTGTCTAAGGGATGTTTAAATAACTTAAATGACATCCAAGATTGTCGTAGAATATCATTGTATCTGTATATCAAAAAAGAAATGAAAAACAAAGTTTCTACAGAAATAAATTTATTTTAAAAACATATTAAACTGGTAGACATACTCTCACGAACAGAGTGACAAATGAGTAACAAAAAGAAAGAATGCAAAATAATCTGCTTCAACAGAAACTTAAGTAGTCTTTAAACAGATAATTTATGACATCTTGATCCACAAGAGAATGACCAACAGCAAATGAAAAGAAACTGCGATCCCCGCGGACCATGACGTTACTGACGAAAGTTGGATGCATGAGATCGTCATCTTAAATGACTGACGAAGATCGAACCTATACCCTTTATTTTTATGCTATTTAATCAATCAAAATAGAAAAAACTTTTTAGCATTTATTTATCTAACATTAAATGTGCAATCTGACTTTATTAAAATTATTTTACGATTAGGATATGGCAGATTAGTTATTGTAACTTTTGTGCCAAAAATTATTATTTAACATCTTTGTTAACAATTGAGTTGTTTCTGTCTTGAAAGCATAATAGTTATTTTTATTTTATGTGTATAATAACTCTTATATTTAAAATTTGTATCTTAGGAATTCTTAGTTATATATTTTATGATGCATTTAGTTGATTTTTTGTATAATTTTTTTATTTGCTTCCTTATTGCTGTCAAATGGTTAATATAATTTACTTTCTTTTTTATCTAATTACAGTCGAAATTGGAAGACCGAGTGTATAAGACACCAGCAGAATTCGCTGCCGATGTTCGATTAATATTTACAAATTGTTATAAATACAATCCACCAGATCATGAAGTTGTTGCCATGGCAAGAAAACTGCAGGTAAAGTTTTTTTTAAAATAATTATTAAAATGTATAACTGAAAATGACTAAATTTTAAGTGTTATCAAATTAGGTACTTTTTTTAAATTAAATTTTTTTTATTTGCTTTAGTTTTAGACTCTATTTTTGTGCATTTTGTAATTCATCTGTGAATTATCTATCATTAACAATAAAGCAATTTTTAGTTCAATATAATTCATGAATTGCTGAATATTTTGCAATTATAATTATGCTGTATGCATTTTTTTTTGAAAATGTTTATCTCTTTAAATGCAGGATGTTTTTGAAATGCGATTTGCTAAAATGCCAGATGAGCCTTCACCCAGTGATATAACGCCTCCAGTCCCTCAAGTTAAAGAAGAAATTAGATCTAGGACTAGCTCGGAATCTTCAGGGAGCTCTTCCAGTGATTCTGATGAAGATGAGAAGCGTAAATTGAAACTACAACAACTACAGGAAGAAGTATGAATAATTATATCTGAAATTTTAATTCTTTATAGCTTGCATTTTTAAGTAAAATTTCAATATTACAAAATGTGAAAAATGTTTATACTAGTGTACACTGTGTTTGTATGTATGTATGTATATATATATTTAGAAATATTCAGTCCTGCATAAATTTCGAAAACAAGCCTGTGAATTTTTGGACTTTTTTTCCAAATTGAGCGTTTATAATTTTGTCATCAATGATGATTTTGCGTGTCATCAGATAAACATGGTTTCGATGATGATATCTATAGCAAATCTGAGATTGATTGATTAAAAAAGCTTGTTTTTCTCTTATTATAAAGAAATATTTCTTCGTTTTTATTTACAGCTGCTTCTAAAATTGATAAAATTAAAAATGCTTGTTTTTTTTTTTTTAAGAAGAAAAACTAAACTTTTTATTAACTACTGATTCTAAAACTAATAGAGACTTGTTAGATGTTGTATAGATAAGTTTCATGAATTAATAATATAAATTTACTTTATTCAATAAAAGCTATATACATGCGATTGAAATGTTAAAATAGGGAAAAATATTAAGAAATATATACTGAAATCAACAAACTAGAAGTAGCTGAGATAAGAATGCATTTATTTAGACTATTTAATTTAAAGATGAATTGTGTATATCTATTTTCCTATTGGTGTTGCTTGTTAAAGAGAAAGATTATTGATTGTTGTTGCTGGCATATAAGTCAGTAAGAAAAGTGTCTGAAAGTCAAAAACTTCAGGGATGAAATTTTTCCACCTTTTGCCTTTTTTTTAAAAAAAATATTTTTATGTTAATTTTCTTCCTTTTCTGTCCTTCAGTCTAAGTTTTGTAAGTCTTTCATTTTCTAAAACATGAACCAGTCGTCCTATCAAGACTAATTTTTCTTGCTTTCAACATGGTGTCACCTTTTTTAGTAGCCAATAAGATAATAAAATAAGACCAATAAGTCTTCTACGGATGAAAACATGTGTTCTCTCCCTCCCCTCCGCGCCTCAACTGTTTCCTCAACCTATGGGGTTAACAAAGGGAGAAAAGCGACCTGTCATCTTTGATAATTTTTTATACAAGTTCATGCCTGCCAACTTTTATGGATTACACGTAAAATGTATGCATTTCCAGTCATCTCTACTCTTTTACTCTCGTACACCATTTTTTACACATTTTAAATTATTATTTCTAAATGTATGTCTTTTTTAAATGACGCTTTTAGTTTAGTGCCGCAAGTATGTTTCTTGTACATAGAATTGGTTTCCGTATTGCGTAGCTGCCTCTGCGGAAGGGAACTGACGCACTAAAACATAGTAGTAACAATGACCTCCAGCAGATAAACATCATACCGCTATTTTTTATGTAAGCGGGGCTTAATCATTTTTTGCGTAGGAGTTCGTGCTGTATGTGCAGCTCAGCTTCATGGTATGATTGTTTAGATCACGAGGGCGATGAGTAATACTTTTAAAATCTAATTTTAATCGTTTTTTTTTTCAATAATTTTTTTTACTTATGATAAAAGTTATGGCTGAGAACTAAAAGACTAACTTTTAATGCAAAATATTCAGTGGAATTTTAGCTTCTAAAATCATCTAGACTTGGCCATAAGTACACATTTTGTGAGATTTTGCGTTGCAATTTTACCATTTTTCATCATGTTAAATCTGTTAAGCATGTAAAATTCGCAGAATTAGTCAACATTAGCTCAAAATTATTTGGATATCTAAAGAATGAGGATGTAAATAATGCTGAAATGTTATTTATGTCATTTCTCAGTGTTAAAACCTACCACAACTGCCCCAGGTGCCACACATGGGTGCAAGTCTTCCGTCCCCAGGACGGATTTCCGTCTTTCGAAAATGTCCGCGGACGGAAGTAAGACGGAAACAAGACTGACTCGAAGACGGAAATCGGAAGAAGAAAAATATCTGTCCTTAAAAATATTTTTTAGGTCTACGTTATTGGTCTACTTTCTTATGTCCTGTTGTTATTTTATCAAAACACAGATGAATAAATATTTTTTGTACATTACTTAAACTTGATTTATTATGGTAAAGCTTTCTTAGATAGTTTGCATATGTCAAGGGGGTATTGTGTACGTTAGGTATTTCAGTCCAAAAATTTTCAGTCTTGGCCTTTTTTCCAACTTGCACCCATGGTGCCACAACATGCAGGCTTCTCCCCCACATATCCTGGACTGTCTTGGTCTGGACAAAGGGGACATTCTGAATAACCCACATTTGGTGGTCGACTTCCTTACGGGTCATGAGTTTCATGGACATTGTTTAGCCCTGCTAACTTTGGGGATAAGGAAGAAGAAGAGAAGATGTCATTTCTCACAGAACATAATTAATGCTGAAGTGGCCAACTTGGCCAGAGTAGAATCTGCAAGATTTTCTAGTGTTCAGTTTTTAAAAAAAAATTTATATCCATCACTAATTAAATCTGAGGATACAACAATTTATGAACTTCAAATCAATTTTTTTCTCTTGAAGTGGAAAACATTTCTGGAATTGTCAATACTGACAAGCATATTGGTGAACAAGGGGTTGATGTTATGCATTTCAAAAGAGCAAATTTTTCTTTAAATATAAACAACTCTCCAAGATTATGCTATCAATTTTAGTAATTCCACATAGTAACACTCAATATATGCGAGTATTCAATATTACCAAAAAAAAAAAAAAAAAAAAAAAAAGAAACACACAATTTTGTTCACCTATGGTAAATAAAAGTTTTGAAAAGTTTGATGGTATTTAAAATGCATAATTCTAAGCAGTGTTTTATAAAAGAAAATTTTCTCAAGATGCATTACAAAAAGCAAATGAGGCAACTATTGCTTTGTTTTTAAAATCTTCAATTTATTAAAGACACTAAAAACGCTTTGAATTGCGTATTTTATGATTATAATATTAATAGCTTTTAGTAATTAAAAGTTTTTCTGTTGTTTTTATTGGTCAATATAATCTAACATTTCCTCACCTCTTCTCTTCTATAATAGTTACTCCTTGGTTTGAAATACACTTTATAAAATTACAATTTTGTGTTCATTTTAAAGTTCACTGTTGGAGTAAATACTTAAGCTGACAATCGGATGTTCATTATTTTACACAGTGAGATTTTTTTTCATACTTGAATTACTTTTTATATATCAATGCTAGAAAATGTATTGAAAACAATGTATTAGTAATTAAATTTCAAAATAATTTATGTGTAATTTGATTGATTTTTTTTGTTTTTTTTTTTGTAATTTTGGAATCATATCTTTTATGTGTAATTTTTTCCTATTGATAAATTTTGGATTTTTTTCCTCTTTGCTCTCTAACCACTCTCATCCCTTAAACCTGTAAGTTTGTGAAAATGGTGGAAGTTGATTAGTTATCAACTAAAGAGAGAGTAGTAAGCTCGTGAAAGTTCAATGCCATGATAAATTGCCTTAAATGTTTAAATTTTTTTATATATACATATGAATTTATATGCTTGAGTTAATATAAATTTTCTTTACTCTTTGTGTAGCTGAAAAAAGTGACTGAAGAAATTAATAATCTTGCTAAGCAGAGTAGTAGTCATAGAGATAAGAAAAAGAAGAAACGTAAAAAGAAAAAGATAAAAGAAGACCCATCTGATTGTGTTAAAGTTAAAGAAGTAATTGATGTGCAAACTGTTGTTCAACCAGTCATTCCTCCTCAAGCATCACCTTCATATAGTTCTTTACCTGTAGTTAAATCATCACCTTCAAATCAATCTAGAGCTGTTAAGCCTAGGAAAGCAAGGAACACTCCCGCTAAGACTGTACCTCAGCCTAAACCGACAAATCAGACTAAAAGACAAAGGACTAATAGTTCTAAACCTAGAAAGCGTAATCAGCCACCAGTTGCTGCTCAAAGTCCTCCTCCAGCTACTCAATCTAAAGGTCTTGAAGTGTATGATATGGACAGTGAGGAAGAAAATAATGCCAAACCCATGTCATATGACGAAAAGCGACAACTAAGTCTTGATATTAATAAGCTGCCAGGTAAAGTTTGTCTTCGTGTTTTCCTTGTATACTGAAACATTCATTTTTTGGATCTTGACATTGAAAACTGTTGTCTACTTTAGTTGTTAGCATTTTTCTATAACAAACTTTTTTACATTAGAAAATTAGCTCTATAAATACTAATTAGATCAAATGAAAAAAGAAAGAAAGTATAAGCATTAGTGCTTTTTTTTTCTTTTAGTAATTTTAGTGATTATTTTTTTAATAGTATAAAATGGTAAGATGAAATCTTTTAGTTAATCTAGTTAAGAGCAAAGAAATTTTGTTCCATTTCTTTGTTCAATTTGGTTACTTTTTGTTAGAATGATTAAACCACGAATTAATCCTTTGAAAGTTCTATGATAGATTTGGATTGTTAGGATTTGTAAAGGATAAATTCTGTGAAGTAGTAATTCTCAGGGTCAAAAGTCTTAGGATATATTTTTGCGCATGATGCATACAATTATAAATTATCTAAAAATGCCAGCATTTTGTCAATAATGGTTCAAAAATGCCTGACAGATATGATAAGGTACATTGACTTACATGGAAAATGGCTGAATTAAATCTGAGTGAATGCTATTTAATGTTCAATATTGAATATAACACTTAAGAGAAATATTAATGAATTTTGTTACATTACGAGTTTCTTATTTATTATGATTCATTGTAAGAAAAATTTGTTTTGTTGTGATATAATGGAATGTGATTTACTGAAATCTGTTAGCAACATGAGTGAAATTGAATTTTGTTTAATTTATTTAAAGTGTCATTTTCCCCCTTTTTTTTGATCAATTACTTAATTACGATTATTTGGGGAAATTGAACTAGTGATAAATTACTCTTATTTAAATTATCTCTTTTTTTTTAAAGAATGAAAAATTGTAAATAATTTATTATTTTAAAGAATTAATTATTTTAAATACCAAATCTGCAACCATACTATCATATCGTCACAATGTGTATTTCATTATCATTGTGGCGCTTGCATGGACCGGATACCTCCAATTTTTCCTACTTTTCCTATTATTTCAGTAGTCCTCTTTTTCTCTTATTTCTAATATCATCTGTCATTTCTGTAATTCCCACTTTGAACATAGTACTTTTTTGAGATTCTTTTTCCACTATAGTACCCCACTTTGAGCCAAGGAACAGAATAATATCTCAAGGTCCTCGTGGCAGAATCGGAGGGACACGGCAACATTGTCGCAGAACGTTACAGAGTTCTTGCAGAAAGATTTTTCTTTTGAGAAGTAGCAACAAAAAAATTAATTTTCTTTTCTACTGAAATTTACACGTAATATTTGAATTGTGCATTTAGATAATCACTTTTTGAAGCACTGAATTCACACCGATAGTATCGAAATCAATGCAATGCTTCGCATGCACTTCAAATATCCCGATATACTTCAAACAGTATGGAAAATTTGAATCATGCATTTGAATATTTACTTTTTTAGGCAATATTTCTATTGAATTCTATGGCAGCTGTTGTTAATTAGTTAGTTTGAAATGTGGTAGAACAAGAATTCTTTTTGCCAGCTTCTGTATCTGCTTGCCTATTCATGTTCAACATGAAAGGAAGAGGAATAAAATCAGAAAACTTAGAAAGGAAAAAGATTGTGATGCACATGCTTTTTCTTCCGATTTCGATTAATGTTTCAGCAAATAGTTGAAACTCAAGGTAAACTCTAGAGAGAATTAATAATCCTGTGCCAGAATCAGGGTGACATTGACGCATAACATTACAGAGTTTTTGCAAAAAGACTTATCCTTTTGTAAGTAAACAATTTTTCTGCAGAAATTTTCCAAATTTTTTTCCAAAGATTTTTTTTCTCTCCTCAGGATTATATTCAAAAGATGCGTTATTCGCGATTTAAAAGAAATGCTTGTGATTTTGAAGCCAAATTCGCTGAAAATGTTGAAACCCTAGTTAAATTCTAGATAGAATCAGACGTGCCAACTCTCCCGCATTTTGCGGGAGTCTCCCGAATTTTGAGTTATTCTCCCGCCCTCTGGAATTGATTTGAAAAACTCCCGAATTTTACTGCGATCGACGGCCAAACTCAAAATTACCTAATTTTTCCGCGAGTGCGAAGGTAAGTTTTTCTTTCAGCTTGAATTCCATCCCCTCTTATCAAACTACCATCTGCCTGAAGCGTAGCTGAACATGCTTTATTTTCCCCCCTCTTCAACGTTACCTCTAAAAACACTCCTATTTCACCCGCCCCCTTACACTGGGGGCGGGTGAAATCTTCCTCTTCTTTCGTGTGGAGTTGAATGTAATGACGTCACATGTCGTTATCGAGTGCCGTCCGTTCAGGAGTGGGGAAACTCGTACTCTCGATAGTTGGAATTGATATTGTATCTTGCTGTTTTTATAGTTTTTAATGCGTATTTTTCCACGGTTGGCAACAAGCTCGTAAACTAGCAACGTGATATCAATTATTCGTTTAGTCTTCGTATATTTAAAAAAAAAAATTCAAGGATGTCTTAAGTCGAAACGGAAGTATGGATCAATTTCAACAAATCATGTACCAATGACTTTAGCAAGACTTAATTGCGGAGAGCTAAGTCTGCAACTCTTTTTTTCATGCATACAGTAGAGAACCATTTATCTGGTATCCAGATAATCCGGAAAAAAAATTTGCTCGGTTCTCCCGCCATTTTGAACTAAAACAATATGAAAAAAAAAAAAGCGGAAACTGGACTAATCCTTGAAGTTGAGTTGAGGAAAATGTGAGGAAGGGAAGAATTTTTTTCCCCGTTTACCCAGAGAAACGTCATTTCTTCCGCGACCTTGAAGATTGTAGATCTTTATTCTCTTTTAGGTCGTTAAACTCAAAGGAGTGGCATGATGATTTCGTTTGCTAGTTTGATTTACGAGGGGGTGGGGAAAATGCATTGCACATGCATATCAGTGAACAGAAGATGAAAGAGAAAAATATATTTATCTATTTGACATCGATTAATAAAAATAAAATGTTTTTCTTTTGAATAAATTCTGATTCTTTGGAAGTGCGGTATCATTCGCAAGTTTTTCTTGATGTGGAATCACACCTGCTTTAATTAAAAATCGCGTTTTTATAAATAAAAAAAAAGGAGAATTGTTTATTAATTTAAGCATACAATTATTTTATGAAGCAGATTGCAGTTTCGTTTTTCTGATTCCACTACGTTTTTTTTTTCTTTTTCATGATAAATTTTGCACTCAATAAAATTATTTGTATTACCAAATTTTTTCATTAGTTTTTTTTTTTTTTTTTTTTAAAGTCCGTTGATCTTGCCTTGTTCTAGGTTTTAATATTTATGCTAGTGCCGTTTTTTAACTATCGTTTCGGTTCGATAATTTTCAAGTGTTGTTTTTATTTAGATTAATAGGTTTTCCTTTTATTTTCGCCCCCCCCATGAAATATATTGCGTTATTTAATCATTGGTTTTGTTTATTAGTTGATTTAGGAATCGTAATTATTTTTTAAACTTGTTTTTCTTGTCTAAACTTGCAAATTTTTTTATTCTTTTAAATTTTATTTTTCTACAATTTTTTTCCTTTTTAGATTTAGGAGTGCTTTTCTTTTTTCTCTTACTTTAAAATGTGTTTACATTTTTTCCTTGTAATTTGGGTTTGATAAAACATCGATTAACGACACTTTTTTGTCGATCCAGGAAACCGGGAAATTAAGACATCCGGGATAGCGATGGTCCCGAGCATCCCGGATAATTGGTTCTTTATTGTACAGACATTAGTATTGAATTGGTTTTTTAAAATAAAATACTTATTCAATTTGTTTATTTTTTAAAAGTTTTTGTGTATTTTTATTACAGTGTCGGGTTTTTGAATAATGTTTTATTAAGGAAATGGTATTTATTTAAAGAGTATCTACCTAATATAGTTTTGTGTTGCTAAATCTGTGTTTAATTATTTTATTTCCATTTAATATTTTTAAACAATTATTGCTCTATTAGTGTGTAAAATTTCTTGCATTCTTATATTTAATAAATTTTTTACTTAAAATTCCTTAGAAGTGCCAAATGTTGCATACCATGCACCTTTTTTTACCCCTCCTGAAGTCTCCTGAATTCTTGTTAGGGAAACTCCTGAATGTTAATTTTGCTAGGTTGGCACGTCTGTAGAATTAATAATCCCGTGGCAGAATCGCGATGACATAGTGACATTGTTGCAGAACATTAGAGTTCTTGCAGAAAGATTTTTCTCTTAGGAAGTAGAAAAATATTTATTTTTTCTACAAAAAGTTTTGAAGATTTTTCTGCTCTCCTGAATTATATTAATAAGATGCCTTACACTCGCATTGGAAGAGAAAGAAATGCTGGTTATTTTTCAATTCTCATTTGAGAATTGTGAAAAATAAAGAATTAACGAAGTAAAAAATTTTAGTCTTTTTCTGCAGATATTTTTGAGATTCTTTTTCCCACCACAGAATTAGTTTAAATCGATGCATTTGATGCATTTCTCGTTCACTCGAAGAGAAAAAAAATGCTCCTGATTTTTTATATTCTTATTTGAGAATAAAAAAAATCAATAATGACTATTTTCAGTTAGAATTCCAGTTAGATAATAGAAAGTAAATCCAAAATCATGAAAGTTTAAAAGAAACTTAACTCTTGAAATATTGTTCTTCCTTTCATTTATTTTTTAAAGAACACTATATTTTAAATTTTAATAAAATTTGACTGTGAGTGGGAATTTGTTGCAAATTCAGATTTGTAGCAAAATAATTAAGCAATCCATGCATTATGTTTTCCCACTTTTCTTTTAAATTTGGTTGAAATTAAATCTATCTAATATTTTTATATAATACGCACATTAAAATTTTCATTTGAGACTTCACTCTATTGCTCATGCCAATTCCATCGTAAATATATGCAGTGTAGGATCACTTTTTTCCACATTTATAAATACGAATTTTTACTTGTTTTGTTTTTAATCCAGATGTCTTTCTTTGCTCAGCCAGTCCAGAATAGGACAAATAACCAATTTCAGAAATCTCTCTTTGACCCGCCCAGTTTGGGCTGATATCCTCTTTTATCCATTTGGTGTTTCAATCATTCTTTCGGCAGTTATTTATATGATTTTTGCATTCTTAAAAGAAAAAAAATCTTGATGTTTGTTTTATACAATTGAATAAAACTAATATAATTTATTTGTTTATTTACTATCTATGTAAGAATTTAATTGTTTTTTCAACTTTTCTGCTTCATTTTTTCGATTTTTTACTGCTCATGCTACTGATTTCCTCGGAGTCTTTAAAATGTCGGTTATTTCAGAGTTGATATTATTTCTATACGTGCAATTTAAATCACCCATTTAAAAAATCACTTTTGATATGCTAAATTTATGTGGATAGCGTCATTAATCTGTAGTGTTTGGATTGTATTTTCGGCAGTTATTGATATTGATTTACATGTTTTCAAATATCCCAATATATTTCTGACAATATAGGAAGTTTGAATCCCGCATTTGATTATTTAGTTTTTAATGAAATGATTTTATCAATTTTATATTAATTGCTATTGATTTCCACATAGTTTTTAAAATTCGATATTTTTAATACGATCCTATTTATTACAACAACTGAATCTCAAAGCAGAACACACATTTAGTTCTCGTTTTTAAAGAGTCAGATTCATGTAGCTTTGCCGTCAATCTCTTTTTGGTTAATAATTACTGCTGTAGATTTCATGATTTTTAATTATTTTTTTAATGTGATGATGATTAACAAAATGCCAGAATATCGCCCATAATTTTAGAATAAAAATATATTACATATTCAATTAAAAAAAATTAGATTCAATTTTATTTTATCCAAATCGGTATTTATTATTTAAAATTTTTTGTTGTAAACATGCTTCTATTACCTTAAATTAGTAACATGCATATTTGTTATTATTAAAAGTATCTTTCAGGAGGGATATTTGTTCTAGAGAGGTTAGTTGTAGAAAGCCCCCCAAAAAATTTGCTACAGTGTTAATAATAATTATAATTGTAAATAATTGTATTGTAAATTAATCATAATTGTAAAATTCAATAAATGATTAACATTAAATAAAGTTTTGAGTTGTTTGAATTTAAAGAAAAATTTCCTTGCCAAAAAACCTTTTTATTAAAATATTATATAGGAAAATAATATATTTTTAAATTTTATAAAATAATAAAGTTTTTATTTTGAGAATATTTTATTTAGAAAATGCAAAAATTTGCAAAAACAATATTTTCTTTTTTCTTTTTTTGCTGAATAAATATGTTGTTTATGAAAATATTGTGGCTCTCAATAAAAAGAGTAGAAAGTAAAACATTTGTTTTACTTTACACTTTGAGAATTTTATTTTTAATTTCAGCAATTACTTAGCAATTTAATTTTTAATTATTGTTCTTAAAATTTATATTGGTTAATAGTATAAAATGTATATATGCATAATTTTTTTAAAAAATATATGAATGTAGAAAGTAGATATTTTTTGATTTAAATTAATATTCTTGAAAATTAGTTAATTTACTTTAGAGTGAATTTTTTATTTTCCAACACTCCTCTTTTTTCCTACTTTTTTCTTTACCATAAAACTAACCATAATTGGTTAGATATCAAAATATGATTAAATTCTATACACTGTTAATAAATTTTATGAATAAATACATTATTTTTAATGCACTATATATTTATAAAAAATAACCACCCTGCAGATTTGTTATTATACACATTGCAAAATTTATAAAAAAATGATGAAATAAAAATCATTATATTAAAATATTTTCTGAAAATGTTGAAAGAAAACTGATGTAATTGTTTTTATTCAGGCTGAAACATGTGAATTTTATAACCTGAATCAAAATTTATGGCATAACTTGTTTATAGTGGTGAATTTCTTAATAAATAAATAGAAATTCTGCAAAATAACAACAGATGCTTATAAAATAGACAATTCAATGTTACTTACTGTTGAATGCATTAAGCCAAATTGGTTTTTGTTCCAATTGTACTAGATGCCATTTTGCACCAAATCATTATTACTAATGTTTTATTTGAACAGAATATTATTATTATTTGAATAAATGTGTATTTATTTCTGTTAAAAAAGTTACTTTTTGAGAAACTAAAAATTAACTAAATAGTCCATTACCTTATGCTTGCGGGCTGGTACAGCGTATGGACTAGAATGACTGACATCATTCAAGGATAATAAGCAAGGGATTGCTCATTGTTTTCAAATTGTTTCTTAAACTGCTTGTTAAAATTGTTTTTTTTATTAAAAATTGTTCTTAAAATTGATTATTGTTTCTTATTGTTAAAATCTGCTGTTAAATAGTTTATAAAAAATTGTTAATAAATTGCAAACAAAGTTATGAATTTCAAAAAAAAAAAAAAAAAAAAAAAACTGCAACAATAGCTTATTTTAAAAGTTAAATGTTAAAAAATTGTTTCCTAGTTACGAAAATTCTTTCATTACTTATTCAGCAAAAACTGATAGGAAAGTAAGTGAAGCCAATAGACACTTGTCAATACTTCTGACTGAGATGATATCAAATTTATGACAGGCAGCGTTAATCTAACCATTAGTAAATAAAAAAAGAATTGCTGGCCCAATGGGAAACCAGCAGATATAGGTAATATTGGCAATAAGCTGCAAATTTTTATGCTTACTTTGCTATTAGTTTTGACTGAACAGAGAAATTTTCAAATTATGAAATTAATCTTCTCAAAATTATGAAGCATTGTTTTCTAATCTTTAAATTTTTTACTGAATTTGTTATTTTAGGAACCCAACTTCAGTATTTTGACTCAATAAAAATCCAGATTAAAATGTGAAAAATATATAAAATTAAATTGCCTTGAATTTTAAATAAACATTTTTCAAAATAATGCATCATATTTTTAAAAATAATTTTGTTACAAAATGTTTTGTCAAAATGTGAGTTTTTTTAATCTGATAAGAAAGTAACATATTATCATGGGCTGACACCCTAAATTGTTTGCTTTTATTCTGGTTTAGGTGATAAACTGGGACGTGTTGTACATATTATTCAATTCAGGGAGCCATCTTTGCGAGATTCCAATCCTGATGAAATAGAGATTGATTTTGAGACATTAAAACCATCAACGTTAAGAGAATTAGAAAGTTATGTTGCATCATGTCTAAAGAAAAAGCCACGTAAGCCTTATGGTAATAAGATAGCTTTGAAAGTGATTTTTATTTTTTTTAAACTTTATTTTCCTGATTAGCTTTGATTTTTAAATTTTCATATTGCTTATTATTTTTTCTTCAGAAGAATATTATTATTTGGCATTTTTTTTCTAATTTACAGTCTAGAATTATTACATTTGTTATTCTAATGACATTTTAATTTTTGTTGAAGTTATATTTTTAGCTTTTAAATTTTTTTTAAAATTTTTTTGTTTAAAATTGAAATAATTTTTATGTTGCTTACATTTATGTTAAAAGATAAATGTATGTTATTTACCTTTGTATTATTAATGCTATATTTTGGAGGCATGTGATTCTTCCTTTAATTTGCGGAATTAGAGGCCATTGATTCGAGGATTTCTGTGAATAAATAATTTATATTCCAAGAAAGTTCTCTTGGAATTTCACTTATCTAAAAATAAAATTTAGTTACTTAGGCTAATTCTCGTTAATGAGACATTTATTCTGCCCTTACCAGCACCCTCTTTTTTTTATTTCTAAGTTCTCATTTACGCATGATAACTTTTTTACCAGATTTGTTAGAGAAAAAGTCAATTTTGGATAAGTTTCTGGAACACTTGAATGGGAAAATTTTTTCTGTAGTAACATCAGTTGGAATTAATGAACAACAGACCCAAACGCATAAGTATAAAATTGATAATCCAAAATTTAATTTGGAAATGACAAACATTTAAAAGATCGTTATTTATTTTAATAAGTAGCAATTTTTTTGCAATTTTAAGTCTAATTTACAACCGAGGAGTTATTTAATCTATGTGATAGATTTGTCCCAATTTTTTGTTTGACTACAATTAGATTGATTTAATTTTTATGATATTAGAACATGGGAATTTGGAATTCCTCTTAGCAGTAATAACTTTTTAACACACTCGATACCACCGTGTTTTGATTTTTACTTTTACGGTTAATGCATTTGTTTTTCTCACTGTTTTCAAAATTCCGATTTTATTACGACACCTTAAATTTGAATTTGCATTTGAGTAATATGTTTTTTTGCACTCGATTTGCATCAATACCATCATAAATCTGTGTGGTGATTTGATTGTTATATTGACTGTTATTGTCAAAAATGTCTCAGTGTTTTCTTTAATCCCTATATTTTTATACATTATTATTATGACACGCAAAATTCAATTTGTGCATTTATTAATACTTTTTGATGTGACGATACTGCCGTGTTTTCGATTGACTTTTTCACAGTTGTCGTTTTTGTTATTCATGTGGTTTTTTTAAATTCTGCAATTTTCATATAATATTATTAAGAAACAGGAAATTCGAATCACATATGCAGTATTACTTTTTGGCTCACTTGATTTGCGGTGAGTCCATGTATGTTTCGATTGGTTTATTTTAATTATGACAGTTATTGCTGTTGATTTTCTCATGATTTTTTTAAATCTGTATATTATTAAGATATAAGAAATTCGTATCTCATAGCTGAGTATTCACTATTTAATGCTATAATTTTATCGTTATTTTTTTCAATCAATTTTTCAACAGTTATCATTAAGTTTCACCTATTTTTTTTAAAAAAAATCTCGATATTCTTAAAACAAAATTATTTATCACAAAATGTGAATCTAGAAACGTACATCCAATAAACTTTCTGGCATGTCCAATTCGTGTGATTTTGAAATAAATATATTTGGTTTTGTCAACGATATTTTTTCAAGTTAATTACAGTAGATATCGCAGTTTTTTAAATTTTATTATTTATTTTTTTATGTGATGACGACTCACAAAGTGAGAAAAAGGAGAAATATGTAATTTTTTTAAATGTATATATCCTTTTATGTGTTAATAAGGAAAAAAATTATTAAATAAACTTTTTCTTTTAAATAAAATTTGTTTCAATTTTTTAAATGTTACTTTTTTCGTTAATAGGTCAATCTTCTAATTCTCTTCTATGTACAAGAAAAAATAAATAATAATAATAATGAAGTATTAAGCAAAAATGCACATTGAGGAAAAATGTATTAGCTAATTTTTTTTTCCACCAATCACATGTCTGATTTTATATGTTATATTATTAGGAAGAAATAAAGGAAGTGCGAAAACTAAAGATATTGATGTAAAAGAAAAAAAGATTGAACTTGAAAAAAGATTGCAAGACTGTAGTGGACAACTTCATTCCAACACTAGTAAAAAAAGTAGTCGTAAAGGTATTAATTTTTTTCTTTGTATATAAACTAATATAGGCTTGTTATATATGTAGGTCATAAACTGTTTGGTAAAAATGTGGCCTCTATCTAAAATTTCATCTATCCTTCCTCTTATGTATAATTTTCATTGTTTGTATTGTGAACTTTTTATTTTTCTTCCTGAAATGTTAATCATTTGTGTAGAATAAAATACAAGTTTATAATGCATTCATGTTGCAAACAAAAACTATCTCACAGAAAAATGTATAAACTCATGCACATATAATTAGACATAATTTCTGAAAATCAAAATGTGAGATCCTTTCATGTTCCAATTGTAGAGAGTTTTCTCGTTTCTATTCCTTTTCGTTTCTTTTTTTTTTATTTCTCGGAAGAACTCAGTTCTAGAATGCTTCTGAAGTATAGCGTCTTCCAACTACTTTAAAAACTGCAACAAAAGGAAAAATCAGTTATTCCTCTCATTAGAGCAATTACAGAATAGCTTTTAACTTTTTAGTTGACACAAAAGAAAAAAAATCTGTAGCCATTGCTTTAAAGAAGAAAAATTTGGCATGAGTGATAGCTGAAAAATTTGACTGCAATCAATTTGCAGTCCTGAAGGGGATTGATTAAATTGGAGCATAAAGCAGGTGATCTTATGAGAAGGGTTATATCAAGCCATAAGAGAGTTGCTTCAACCTACGAGTATCGTTTTATCTGACAACTTTATTATATTAAATTAAGACCTGTAATCTTTTAACAAATAATATACTCATTAGAAACAATATTTCATCCCTTTTTTGTATTTAATGCATTTTATTTTGTTCGCCACTTAATGTAAGAAGGGTTTTTTAGAAGGTTTTTAGAAAAAAAAGCATCATTAATACTTTTTTTTTCATTTGCAGATTCTGAAGGTTCAATTGATGTAGTTGGAAGTGGAGGTGCTGCTACACGTTTAAGTGCTAGCAGTAGTAGTACTAGTGATAGTGATAGCAGCAGCAGTAGTAGTTCAAGTAGTTCATCTGACAGCAGTGATTCTGAAAATGGTAAATACATTCAAACATGTATATAAAAGTGTTAATATATTTTTATATATAAAAAATTATATTTAAAAAAGCAATTTTAATATATCTGTTTTATTTTTAAATAAGTATCAGTCAAATATTTCCACTATAAATACCTCCACATCTGTTTCCCAAAATAATTTTTACTGACACTTAAATAAATATTACCTGATTGAAAACTTCATTCGTTTCAAAAATATTCAAATTTATAATTTTGAAGCAAATGAAGTTTTCAATTAGGTAATCAGGGGTCTGTCCAAGCAAAATTCACTACCGTTTAGAGGTACCTTCACAAATTCAACTTAAGGATACATACTTTTTCTTAAATTTTTTTTTTTTGTCTCGTAAGAAACGATAAATCCATATTTTTGTGTTGATTTTTTAATATAATTTTTAATTTCACAAATTATGTTTAAATTTTTACAAAATAGGTCCCTCTCAAGAAAACCTAGACAAATACTGCTTCTCTTTTTTGGAATTATTAATTTAATACTTACATTGTAGTAATTTTAGTCCCATTATTTTTATATTTGCTAAAATACTTGAATTGTCTATTGCTAAATTTTTGCTTTATGTTTTCGAAAAGAAAAATATTTTATTTTTGCAAAGGAATTCACTTTTATCTTTGTTCTGAGCTGTTCTATCTGTTTACTTTTCTGTTGGAGAATTCCAACTATTCATTCTGTTGTTCATACTTGATCACAATGTAAGTCCTATACAGTAGAAATATAACTTTTCAACAAGATAAACTGAAGCCTTAGTTATTAAAGGTGCCATAAAATGTTCCTAGAGTGCATTAACATATCTAACATCTTTATCATAGTTGCATCCTTTACAAGTCATGATTTAACCCAGCGTTAGTATTAGCATTTTGTAAACTCTTAGTTGCTGCATTTTCTGCTTCAAGAAAAATCTGTTTTCCCCTATTCTTTAATGGGAAAGTAATTTAAGCAGGGAATTTTCAAAATAATGATTTTGTCCAAAGACTTCCAATGCTTAAAGGTTTAAAACCCGACCATGTAAAGTTTTAATTTAAATGGCATTCCTGAAATGATAACATTACAAAACATTATAATATTTTTTTCTCAGTTTCTTAAACAATTTCGTCTAAATTTTAACCAATTTGAGTGTGTTGAATTCTGTAGAAATTCTGTATATTAGTGGAACTTTTATGTTTCATCTGAAAAAGACAATCCCTCTTTCCACATGTGCTATTAGAACTTCACACACAAGCACATACATCTTGGATTTCATAAATTTGTTAACGCATATATATATATATATATATATATATATATATATATATATATATATATATATATATATATATATATATGTTCAATTTTTCAATTGTAACTAAAATGTGGCTTTTATGTTAGAGTGGGCTTCTGATTACCTTTTGTTATAGTTTTTCTGTTTTTATCAATTTGCAGTTCTTCTACCGGAGAATAAAGTAGTACTTTCTATTCTATAGAAATGTCATCCTTATTTTATTTCAAACTAGTTCATTTACGAGATTTGAATTTTTATTTGCTTGATTTTATATAGTTATTGAATAAAATCTATTTTTTTCTGTATTATATTTAATTTTTGAAAGTACTTTTTGCATTATTAATTAAACATTTTAATTTTTTTTTAGATGCTTCTAAGAAGCCTAAGGTAGAAGAAAATCAGGTGAGTAAAAGGAAACAAAAAGTTTAAAATATAAGATTTTAAAATTATTTAGTTATCAGCACTTTTAAATTGAGCTTATTTTTCTCATGTTTAAATTAGACCCTGTATTAAATCAGCTTGATTTTTAAAAAAAAAATTATTAATTGAATTAAATTAATCATTAATTTAGGAATGTGCAAAGTTTTTTAATAGATTTTGTTAACTTTCTGCTATATTTTATAGAGTTTATTTTTTTTCTGAAGTAAATAAGTTAAGCATCAATATAATTAACAAAATTACATTAATGCTTAATGTGTTGTGAAATACTTTTTTAAAATTATTTTAAAAATCTTATAATTTTTATGGATTTTTCAAATTGATGAGAGCTCTTAACAGAGTGAAAATTTAATGTATTTTCATATTTTATTTCAATGTTGCAAATTAGAGATTGGCAAGTACCAATTCTTTTCGCATCAATTACAAACTGATACTGATATATCTTAATTTAGATTTTAAATAAAAGTGGGGGTTAAAAACTATGATGTAAAATCCATTGGAGATTTAAAATTGAATTACAAAATTGTTTTACATGGTGCTGCTGTCAAGGAACTTAAATAAAAGTTTGTAACCAATTTTTCATTTTTTAGGAGTTAACTTTATACTTTAGAAGTATATTGAATATTAGAAATAAATTTAAACAAAATGGACTTTGTATTTTTATGATGTATTAATTTAAGCCACTAGGTACTTTCAAGTAATTAGTACAAAATATCAGGCATATTGATAGAGACCAATCTGTATTGCGGATATATTTCTGAATCTTAAACTATGTATAATATTAAAAGGAAATTAACTTTATTCATATGGTGAAAAAAAGCTATTTAAAAATTTAGATTTCCTCTTTTTTTATTATGTGATTTTTTTTTAATAAATAGATATCTGAATTATTCTATATAGATAGATATGTTTGTCAACCTGTAGTTAAGGTAACACAATTTTAATATTAAAAAAAAAAAAAAAAAATTCCAAGGTCTATAAGGTTAATTTTATGATTTATCTTTTTTATTCTTTTCTGCAGTAGTAAATAATGATACATTTCTATTCTATTTTTAATAGATTTAAATTGTGCATTTTTATGAAACAGCTTTGAATGCATTAAGTTTGAAGGGTTTTGATATGAAATATTTTAATACAGTATTAGTTAGAAAGATGAACTCGATTTAACTAATTTCTATTTAATGAAATATAAATTAGTTACGAAGAAATTAAGGAAAAAGTTTTTAATTTTTTTTAAATTTAAGTTTTAAATGTTCAATGTGTCCTCTCTTTGCTGCAAACATCTAAGCAGTTATTGAAAACTAATTTGACGTTATGTGTTATGTTTTTTAATTTTTGCCTTTTTATGCTTTAAAATATTATATATTTCTTTTCTCACATTAGCTTTCAAATTTGGAACCACCACTACTCCTGCAACAAGATCCAACATCTGGTCCTGTTGGTGCATCTTCTCATGGCCCTCCTGCATTAGGAGGTCCAGTAAATTCCTATCCACCCCCAGCTGTTATGCCAGTTGGAAACCACTGTGGTGTTCCCACTCAGAATCAGCTACCTGCCTTTCCCTCTCTTCAAAGCCCTCCCCAATTACAACCGACTGTTGAAAACGCCACATCAAATGCTGTTTTTCCACATGTTAATCAACAAAGTTAGTAAAAATTTTCAATGTTGATTTAATTGAATTTTTAATGTGAACTATTTCATTTATGTGGCTTTTTGCTTCAGCTGCACCTGTCCGGCCTCAAGTTGTAGCCAGTCATAATCTTCCACCACAACCATCAAGGCCAACAGCTACAGCCACAGCAGCACCAGTAAAAAAGAATGTCATCACAACTTCTCAACCTAGGCCACCTGGTTAGTAATCTATGACGTTTCTTATGCTTAATATTATTTTCTTTTGTATCATTTTGAACATCAACTTTTGCATTGTAGGATACAAAGTTTTCAGAAATCTTTTTACAGTGAGTTATTTTTATTTCTCTGGTTTTATGAATGATGTGTTGGGTGAGCTTTGCGTGTACAGAAATTTGCCTAATAATACAATAGAGCAATATTCCTACAGTTTTATAAATCAAAACAAATTTGTTTTGTAATTTTAGTTTTGCAAGAAGAATTTTTAAGAAATTTTTCTTTCTTTTTTACTGTTTTACTGGGTACCCTCCCCCCTTTGCCCCAAAAAATACGATAAACATATTTCCGTATTGAAGATAAGATTTTTTTATGTGTTTATGTAATAATTTTTTTTTAAATATTTTAAAGAAGTTCAATATTTCAGTTTAAGAAAAGAAGTTTCATAACTAAGTTTTAGTGTAATATTAATCTACAAAAAAATTTTCAAGCAGGAGTGAAAATTATAATTTGCATTGTCACTACAATGTACAAATACAGGGTTGCCACAGGCGACTAAAATGCAACTATTTTTGGCATGAGGCGACTATAGCAACTTTTTTTGCCTGAAAAGGCTAGAAAAGCAACTATTTTCAAGAAAAGGAGACTTTTGTGTACTCCTAGAGATGTTTTTTTTTCAAGCATAAATTGGTGAAAAATCTGTGCCCTGCTAGATAGTTCCTGAACACACTGAACTTTTTTTTCTTAAAAAATAAAAAAATTTTAAAAATTTTGAATTGCAAATTTGAGTCTTTACTTTTTTATTCGTTCAACCTGCACAAATTCCATTGTAAGTCTATTTCATTTCTTGATCACCTTTTCAATGACTATTGCTAAACAATTCTGCATGATTTTTTTTACTTTAAAGAAGAAAATTTTTTTTTTAATGATATTACAATGCATGAATTTCGAATTTTAGTAATCACTTTTCATATATATATATATATAAATATATATATATATATATATATATATATATATATATATATATATATATATATATATATATCTGAAAATTATCATATTTGCCACCAACTTGACTGAATGGATGATGGTATATGACAATTAAGTCATTAACAAAATTTTAGTCATTTTTGATGAATTTTTGTTCTTATTAGACAACTATTTTCCTAGTTTTTGGCTACTATTTTCATGCTTTAGGCTACTAAAAGCAACTATTTTGTTCATTTTTTTCTGTGGCAACCCTGCAAATATGATATTCATGAAGGTTTTCAATTTGTTTGAATGGTATAACAACAATTTAATTTAAAAAAAAAATTTCTATACAGGTTCTGCTCCAGTATCCAATGCAAGTGTGACCGTGCCTGTTTGTCAGGCTCCTGTGCCAACACAAGCTCCGCCAGTTCCTTCCGAGCCATCTCCTAATTCTCCAAATACTCCCCCTAAACTTACTCCTGCTGCTGAATTGCGGGCAAGGACACCTCAAATTTCAACACCTCCTTTAGATCCAACTCCCCCTCCTTTACTGTCTAAGCAACGTGAGCGGAATTCTGAAATTGATCACGCTTCAACAAATGCTTATACACCTGCAAAGGCTCCAGAACTAACTGCACAGTCAGGTATTGATAATTGTTTTGATAAAAATTTATTTTGGTCCGATATCATTTGTGCAAATTATTTTTATCATGTCTTGTTTTACATTGTTGTATGTTTGAAATGTCAGAAAACAAGTATGCAGTTATTTTTTATGTAATTTACAGGTTTACCTAATTACACAGTTGGTAATCAAACACCTGTTGCAACAGCTGTCACCAATGGAGAGAAAAAAATGGAACAAAAGCCTTCACCAGTTTCTAATATTACCCCTACCACCAAAAAGGTACATATTTTTGTTATAATATTGTTAGGTTCCAATTAAAATAAAAATATATTTAAAAACTTCTGAAATATTTTTAATCTTAACAGTTTTAAAGTATCATTACTACTTTTCCTTTATAAATTGTCGAATAAAAATTTGCAAAAGAATATTTCTGTTATTTTTTTTTTTACCTTTGAAAGTTATGAAATAATTGATTTATTGGGATCTCGGGAATTATTTGGACTTGCTTTTTCCAGTGTTAAAGATAATTTGGACTAATAAATTATTTTAAAAAAAAGTTGTTATTTCTTTAATTTTAATAATAGAAGGTAATATTTTATGAAAGTATGTTTGTGTAAAGTATCATATTAGGAGCATTAGAAACTATACATCATTAATGTGCAATAGGGATGAAGACAAGCATCTTAAATTTTAAATTCTTTTGAAATGGTTGAATTGTTGCATCCTAAAATACAGGCTAGCATTAGGGGGGCTAGCCTAAATTATGCTTATTAATTTGTGCAGACAATAGTTAAAGGTACAAACTCAAATGCAAATAAATGCTTTCTTTGAATGAACATATTGTTCAAAAGAATGAAATTCCTCTTTCTAAAATATGTACAATACACAGAAGAAATTATGAAAACTGTGTTTTTGACTGTTTTGGATTTTTGATCCTTAAAATATAGAAATAACCACACTAAACAATATTGTCCCATAAATTCAGTTTAATTTTAAGTTATATATAAGTATGCAACATTTTATTAGTATGCAAGACCATCAATCAATTGAAACCAATGAAATTTAAGACTGCCACTGAAGTTTAATGTACATTGTGCAAAATTAAATATTTGTACACTTGAACAACTTGATTCAATGATAAGGTTTTCATGTGTTTTGATGAAATCTTCATAGATCTAATCTTAAACATGCTATTTATTTTGTTTAATTGAATATATTTTAAATTGATTATATTTTCTTTAAAAACACCTATCTTTTATTTATTTACTTTTGTTTATGTTTTTGGATTCTTGAAACTTTAAAGAAATAACTGCAATATGGAAAATACAATCTCAATATTTTATTCAGGATTAAAAATCAGAATTAAAAATTTTTAGGACTTAATCATACTGTTCCATTTTTCAGAGAAAATTCAGTGTAAAAATTATTTTAATAATTTTATTGTAGCAAAAAATGTTTCAAAATGTCAAAATTAAAAGTTTTTACATTATTGGTAAAATAGTTTTTAAGAAATGAAAATCTCAAAATAGATCTTTTTTGAAATTTCACTGCTTAGAAACTGTTCAACAGGTTAAACACTATAGGTTCAACAGGTTGTTATTTAAATTTTCACAGTCTAAACTAAGGTAAATATTGTTTCTCTTACAATTTAAAATGTATTCAACCACAGGGTGCGTAGCGTTTGTAAAAAGTATTTAAAGGTGCTTTTTTGGTGGTTTCGTTTGTAAAAGCTTTTAAAGGTGCTTTTTTCAGCTGGTGTTTTTAAAAAGTGCTTTTTTTCACAAAATTTTTTTTTTCCAATGATATCTGGTGGATCCCATGCATTTCTCGAAAAATGTAGTGTTTGCTACGTAATCATTCACGCGGACTTTATGTCGTACCCACGTTATGACTTGTGCATGCGCGCACACTTAAAACCGAAACCCGAGTGCTCCGATTAGGATAGAGAATATCAGATCCTTATGAAATGTTTTTCTTTTTAATTTAATTTAATTTTATTCTTGTTTATTTTATTTTACTTCTAACACTTTTTTGACGTTGGGGGTAAGGGTACTTTTGTTCCGAATTCAGGGTCAAGTTGAATTCACTCGGTGATGTGGGAAAGTACTGATTGTTTTGATTTACGTCCGTTTCTTTTTGGGTTTTTTTAAAGCTAAAACTGTTTATAAAAAGTTTTTGTTTTTCAATAATATCATTGATTGAATATGAATTTTTTGAGTGCTTGAAAATTTTTGTAAAGTGCTTGAAAAGTTTTTAAAAAGTGCTTATTTTGATTCATAGATTTGGCTACTCACCCTGAACCATTATTAAACTAATTACTTATAAATATTTATGTAAAATTGTTTTTGCCTGAAATTATTTTAAAAAAAGAAATAATTATGTTGCACAATTAAACTATAATAAATAATTGTTTTTCAGACATAATTATTTTGGATGAGCAAAACTTTAAAAATAGTGCACAGTATTTTTTCATTTGATTAAATAGTTTATGATATTGCAAAGTACACAAATAGTGAAATTGAATTATAAAAGGTATAAGTTATAATAAACTTTCAATCACTTTCCTTTAAATTTTGAGACCATATTTTTCTGATACTCTTTACTTTCCCTTTATTTTAAAAAACAAATATTCATTCTGAGAAAATATGTTTCTTTATTTGAATTAGTAGCTAGCTTAAAATATTGTTTGTACAATATGATTTGCATATTTAAGTCAGGCCATTGATTTGCATTTTTAGTTAAATAAAACACCCGTCTAGTTGCGGAGAGTAACAATATCTATCAAGTTAATACCTAGGCACTTTTTTCTGATGAGGGATGCAACTTTGATTAGAATTAGCTAATTTTCATCAAGTTATATAAAACAAAAGCAAATAATGAATCAGATAAGAAGTGTGCATTTTAACATCTTTAACTGCATATTTAAAAAAATAAATACTGGACAAAAATAATTTTGTTTTAAGCACTTATATGTAAAACATTATTTAAAATTGATATGAAATCGTAAAAAACTACTAATTGGAGATGGGAACTTACATAAAAACTCAAAATTTTCATTGAAGTATATTTGCTAAAAAACCCCACATGTTCAGGTATGGATGTCCACCTTCAGTGTGCCTGAGTTGAAGGAGTAAAGAAAAATTTATGAGGCCTCTTATAATCAGAGTACTTGCTAAGCCTCAATTTAAAAAAAAAATCATTTCTTTTTCCCGAAATATATACTCTTGAACATAAATGTAAATTTCGTCCTAAAATTATACAGATTTGAAGACTTATTTTTTTTATAAAAAGGCTTTTCAAATTTGGTGAGGGAGATCAGGGGAGATAGTTTACTAATGGTTACAGTAATTCTCATTGAAGGAACAAAATCAAATTTGTTCGCAAATAGATTATGTGAAAATAAATCCTATATTATGTTCCATTTTTTCCTTTTAAAAAGTCTTAATAATTTTTTTTTTAATTAATGAAGATAACTTTTGTACATATCCATGTATAAAACTACTTAAATTTTGTATTATAAATTAATAAGTATTTTAAATTTTTTTTCTTTCATTAGGTTGAGTCAAAGCTGAGAAATTTTGGTTCTTGGTCTGTTTTGGCTCAGTCAGCTGCTAATAGCCCTAGTACTAGTAATGCTACACCTAGTTCGAAAAATCCAACTATGGATAGTTTTCAACAGTTTAAAAACAAGGCCAAAGAGAAAGCAGATAAGGTAATATTTTTGAGTGAAGCAGTTCGTTTTTGCCTTTCCTTAATTTAAGATTAGTCTGCAGTTAACCATTGTTTTTAGGATTTTTTGTCTTATGAAATATGAATTCAGTATGGCCGAATGGTGAAAGTCTGATTTCTCCATTTCCCTCTAAATCTACTTTTTCTCTCAAAAATCCTCAAGTGTTAAAATTGTTTTTGGAAAATTTTTTATTAATAAATGTCTTTGTATTAATTATCATTTTGTAACTTCGAACAGAATTTCCAAGAAAAATTTTCATCTGAAATTCCCCTGATTTATTTAAAAAAAAAAAAAAAAAAAGAAAGAATAAAAATCAAATGTCGAAACAACACATTTATTTCAAATAGATACTACTTAGATAAATAAAATGATATAAGATTCATAAGATAATTATGTCAATTTTGCCATTAAAAAACTTGTAAGTTGTGCACATTAGAGATGACAATGCATTATTATATTAATATTTTTTTTTCTTTAAATCTATTAAAAATTATTTTAAACTTAGATGAACATTTTTAGATGACCCGTCATTAAATTATTATTTTTTTTTTATATTTTTAATATAACTTGTTATCACTATTCTAATTTCTTCATATTTTTTTTTGTTTCTATTATTGTCATTTTATTGTTTCATACATATCATGCAATAATTACTGCATAAAATGTGTATTTCAACTATTTGCGAGTGACTATTTTCGTCTCAGTAATTGGTTAGTTCCTACTTCATTTATTTCAGTGAGAGTACCTCTTTAAATCCAAGAGCATCTAAGCTTCAGTTGTAATACCCCTTTTTTGTTATTGAAAAATTTGCAGCTTTTCAAATGTATATAGGGGTAAGGTAAAATATCCTAAATTTAAAATATTTTAAAGCTTTTCTAAATAAAAATTGTAAAATTTTTTCAAAGCAAAATAAAATAAAATGCAATTTTCGATTGGTATTTTCCCCCTAAAAATATTTCTCCTTAAAACTCCTCTGGACCAATCAAAAATTGTTTATTGTCAGCTCTCTTCTACTTAAAGATTTTCAGGAAAGTCAGTTACCATCTTCTAGAAACAGGTTTTTACTGGGTATAACTTCCAGGATAAGTGAGGTGTGGTGTAACATAGAACCAAATTCCCCAGAAATGAGAAAAATTTCCTTTTTCTAGTCTTTTGTCTGTAATCTGATCCAAGGCATTGTTACAAAGAGTAAATTCTACCCAACCCCAAAAAATGTCAGAAAGACTTGCAATCTTTACAAGACAGAACATGCTCCATCTTGGTTTATCAGGTTTTCACAGCCCCTCTCCCCCTACTCATTGTAAAGGATTCATATGAATATTCACTACTGCTGACAGCAATATATACATTTACCCACTAATGCTGAATCGATGACAACTTCTGCATATTAGCTATTTAATTTTTTTCTCCAGGTGTTCTGCATTTTATTCTTTATTTTCATTTTCTATTCTTTCACAGATTGCCATCCTCTTCAAGCTGGTTTTGTATTATGGCTATTCTTTCTTTACTAACTTTCTGTCTTTTTGTTACTTCCTATTTATGTTTATTTTCTTCTACCTTTTCAACATTCCTTCTTGCTGGTAAGATTTCTTATGCAGAAGGTTTATGTTGTCTCCTACCTAAACTTATGCATTTTTCAGATTGACTTTTATGTTGGAAAGAATGGTAATTCATGTTTTTATTTTTTAATTGAATTTGTAATTTATTTCCAGCGTGATATGTTATGAATTTGAATTAAGAAATTTTAAGATTTTAGTATAGATCTAACAACTGTAGGAAATTGCATTAAGGTCTCATAATTTTTAGATTCCTTCACTCTAATTATGTATTCTTTCACTTAGTATTTATTCTTTCACTTAAGAAAATAATTTTTTATCATTGTTTTTGTGAATTATTTTGAAACACTATAAAGATTTTGATTTTTCCCTCAGTTAAAATTTTTCAAACATTTAAAAAATTTTGCTTCGTTATGGGATTTTAATAGAAACTTTTTTATAGAAGTATTTAGGTCCAAATCAACTATTATAAAACTAACAACAACAAAAAAAGCTATCTAACCTTTTTTCCTAACCTAACAAAGCTTTTTAGCTTTTTTTTAAGGGGAGGAATTGGGATACAATGCTTAAAATGTTGATGGCAGTAAGGATTTTAATTTATATTGCGTTTATTAATTTATATTGCTTTTAATTATCAAAATACCTAAAAGAAAAAAGGTCGATCCTTTGGCACTGTGTTATCACAGCACATTTCTGAGAAGGAGAAAAGGAAAGATAAATTCAAAAAAGTTTAGATTATTTCTTATTTTAGAGTTATTAATATAATATATTTATCAAAATATTTTAAAAAGTACTTCTGTATAATTTGATTTATTCCTTTTTTCTTTTTAGCAACGGCAACTTGTAGAACAACAAGAGTTAAGGCGGCATCAAAAAGAACAAGCAGAAAAGGAGCGTATAAGGATGGAAAGAGAACGGCAGAGGTTAATATTCAAACTTTTTTATTCTGAAATTCTCAAAACATATCAGAGTTTTAAATTATTTTAACTATTATATAATCTAATGTTATACTATAACTATATTCTAATTTTATACTATTTTAACTATACTGTAATCTTATGTTCTCTCAAAAAAAAAAAAGGCAGAAATTAAAATGCAAGTTTTAAGATATAATGAAATATATGAAGAAAAAGTTTTCTTATTTTTGGGACAGAACATTAAGCATCTGAAAGTGTTTTCATTACAAAAAAACTAGTTACATAAATTGTAACTTTAATTTATTGTTATCTACTTGGTTGCTTTAATAATATATATTTTAATTTGTAAAAAGTTAATTGATTTTTGATACAAAAATGAGTCTATCATTCATTTTTATGATTATCCACCTCTTAATAATATAATAAACTTCTGTTAGGTTATTACTGACCTCCAGGTATGCATGAACGTCACCAGTGCTCCCTAGGGAAGAGGGAGGCATCACCCACTTTAGTTAATTTACTTAAAATTTAAGTAAATTATTTAAAAATATTATTAGATATCTAATCAATTATAGCTTTACAAACTAATGGTTTTTCATAATACTTATTCAAGTGAAAGAGAGACAGATACCTTTAACTATCAGGCTTCTTTTTCTGCAAATATATAAAATATTTCTAAAACATTCTGAATTTGTTATGAATTTTTTTTAAAGCAGAAGTTAGTAATACGCATATTAAGCTCATATATTGTTTTAGCAATAAATATTTAAAATAGAAAATGTTTTTAGGGAAAGAGAAGAGGAAGAGGCTTTAGAAAGAGCGAGAAAAACTCAGCAACAACAACAAAAAGAAAATGCAGTGGGTAGAAGAGAGGAAAATCAAACTATTTCTCCTATTGCAGTCAAATCGAGTTCACCTACTCCAGCACCACCATCTGCTCTCAGTGAAAGAGAAGAATTGCGAAGATTAGAACAAGAAAAAAGGAGAAGAGAAGCTGTAAGTGTCACACATAGTACACATTGTACACATTTAATAACCTCCTAAAGTTTGAATTAAGGAAGCAAACATTACATACATTTTAAGAGTTCAAGTATTTAAAGTTGTGCTTTGCTAACGTAACACACTAAACCTAGTCTGGATTTTAATATATCCATTTTTTTCAAAGATAATTTTTAAAAAATTATATTCTTTGATGATTCTTTGTGTTTAATATGTCAATTTTAAAGGACTGGCTAGATCAGGGGTTTCCAACTTACATGAGACCGGGGGGCTGCAATTACAAACCAAACACCAGTCAAATGACGGGCCGCAACTTTATCAAAATTTTATATAGGACTCTTTTATGTTTGAAGGAATAAAGAAAAAAGAAACAATGGAAATAAAAAAAGGCTTCGGTGGCCATATTTTTATTTCCATTGTTTTCTTTTTTCTTTATTGCTTCAATTATTCTTTCTTTTGAAAATACTGCTGCTTTGCATGTTTTTTTCAAAGAAAGTTTTGTTATTATAGAATTAAATATTTTGTATTCTTTTGCTTATGTTTGAAGGAATATTAAATATTACTGTCTGACTTTTATCAAGTTGTACCAAACAAAAGTATTAACATTACAAATTAAAGTAAGAAGTAGATTTTTACCTGAGAAATAAATTTTTTTGCACCTTTGGTATGTTAAATTTCACAAAAATGAAGAAATTAGGGTTTTTTTTAACGAAAGCCCATAAAGATTTTTTACGAAAATTGTCTGCAAAAAAAAGAAACTAGTATATTTTAGCTCGCGGGCCACAAAAAAGACTTTACGGGCTGGATGTGGCCCTCATAGCCATCTTTGAATAGCAGTGCAGAGCAATTAGAAAATACCATGATAAGGGCCAAGATTAATATAAATAGACCTGCCAACTCTCAGGATTTTAGGCGAAATCTCAGACCACCAGAGTATTTTTTCAGACTTTCATTCAGAATTGGGTCGGTTGTTCAATGTTGGTTATAAAATGAAATAATAACTGCATAAATGTGCACATCCATACGCTTATTGCATAGAAATCTCAAAGTTTATCTCCAGATTAACAATTTTACTGTTTTGAGTGTATTTTGTTTAGCCTTAATGCTTTTTTTAAAATTTTGAGATGTCTGATAATGAAACCAATGTGTAACATTGATTTGATGAGGTAAATTTATGAATTTTTCGTGTAAAAGTGATGCTGAAATAGCTAATTTGAGGTTTGGTTCAATTCTTTCTTTTTCAAGCCTCAAATTGTTGATAGTTTTTCGTTTTAGGAAAAGATAAAAAAAACCCATTTCTTGATATTCTAATAACTCAATTTTGTGCTATCAAGAGAAAAGATTTTAAAAAGTTTTCTTTCTATTGATTAGATCTATACAAAATGATAATGATGTGAAGTCAGTTACAGGAAAACTAAGGCCTACTATGACTTGGCTAAGTAAAAGCAAGGAGTTATAATTATTCCTCTCAGAGATGGAATCTGAAATAATATTCAGCCACTTAACAAAAATCTAGACTTAATTCTATTCTTTTTTGTCAAATTAAACTGTTGACTGAAAAAGCAAAATAGAAAGAGAATTAAAAAAAACCTTTAACATTTTTAAAGAAATGCTAAATCAGTCACATAGTTTATCGTAAAACAAAAGATCAGTTTATTGTTCTTTAATTTTTAGGTTTTAGCATAGGAATGCAGGAAATTTTTCTTCTTTATTATTGTTTTGCTTATGATCCTATGCAATGGTCACAAAAAGTTACAGGTTTTTTGAACTTTTGAGGTTGGCAGGTCATAATTCAGTTGTTATCCTAAAAATAAATTGCTAACTTTAATTTTATTTGGATGAAACACAAATGGCTTAAAAAAACATAGCTTATAATTTTTTTTAAACGTAGCTACAGATAATAAAAAATTTATATGAAAACATTAAACCTAAATATGATAAATCTAATCAACTTATTTATAGTTGTATAAAAACATACAAAATTAAAATTTTTAATTTAAAACTTAAAGTTAATTTTGATTATTATTTAGGAAACAAAATAGGAGAGCTTTCTGTACAGGTACAGAGGTGTAAATGTTTCACTCTTGTTCTGAGTTTCTGCCTTGTTGAAAAGCTTTCTTATATTGAATACAATCTATAACCACCCCTTTCTTTTTAATAAAATTTACTGATATGAATTTATACTGCAGTTTTATGTTATTTTTTTCATTTATTTCACTTCTGTACATTTTTCAGAGAGCAAGCCACATTGATATGAATAGACAAAGTGACATTATGGCAAATTTTGAAGAAAACTTGTGATGCATTTTGAAACATTTACTAGTGGCTTTACTGGCTAAATATCAAGACTTGTACATAATACAGAAATTTTTTATTAATAATGTGGTGCTGTCTGTGAGCCACGTTTGTATGCGTGCTGTGCAACAGTTTGCACAGATTGCTGAAACAGTTCAAAAAAAAAAAAAAAATCCAGTTGATTTTTCTGGATGCATATTTTGTGTATGCCTTGCAATACTTCATTCCTTGCATTGGACTGAGCAGTCCAAACAGTCAAACAAACATTAAAATTTCATGTTGTATTATAGAGTCATCATTCATCATAACAAAACCATCATACGAGAGGTAGTAGTGTGACACAAATCATATATAAATAGTTCATCTTCAGTTTCGAATCATCGCCATCTACAATTTTAGCAATAGCATGGAAAGTAAAACTCTGTGAGGGAGAAATCGTGCATCAACTTTTGTACTAATACTTGTCAAGAACATAGAAGTACTATATGATTTTAGAACTATATTTACAGTTGTATATGCAAAATAGGCATTGTATTATACGCCATCAGTGCTGAGCTCAAAAGAAATACTAAAGACAACTTGCACAGGAATTTTTGCTCTGTCATAATTTTGAACTTGTATGCCAAAGGTTTCTTCTTGGTGTCATATGGTGGTGAACCAGAATAATGTACTTATTAGGGGCCAGTACCTTTCTTTCTATTCTTAATAAGCTTTAAATTCCAAATTTATGTAATTTAATATGCTGTGAAGAACACAGTCTTTCCATTTAAATATTTCAGCAGCAAGCTAAACAAAAAATATGGGTTTCTTTCTTCTCGCAGAAATTAAAAATAATAATTTATTGTCAGTGACTTGTTTCTGTATATATTTTGATGTTAGTGCAAGATATTGTAGAAAAGTGTTTTGAAAAGCCTTTTGTAATTTGTATTACATGCATGTCCTGAAATTTTTTAATTATAATTTGTCTGACTACCTCTTGTCTATTTATTTGTCATGAGAATCATGTGAAGAAATGCATTTATTTTATCACACCAGCCTCACAACTGTAAAGGTTGGTGGATAAGTGTTTTTATCTCATTGTAATCTTGCATCGGTTTATCATTTGTGAGAGGGCAATGTGCCATTCAAAGACTTGCTTGGGAATTCGTTGTTATATATTTTTCATTGCTTACTTTCTCATAAGTCATTTGCTGTGAAAATTATCTCTTATTAATGCACATAGGTGTTGTTGACATGACATTTTTCTAGAAATACCCATAGTTTAATTTCTTCTTAATTTAAAATGCCTGCTCAAAAATAAAGTAGGAATTTTCTTAAATTAATCTTTTTATATTATTATCTTTTAAATATATCTAGGAAAAAAAAGGCATGCATTTTTCTAAATATAATTAAAATTTCTATATAAATTTTTTTTAATTGTTATATCTAGGAAAATGAGGCATAGAGTTTTCTCGATGTAATTTCATTATTTCTTTATCATAACATTTTCAAAAAGAAAAAAAATATATAAATAATTAAATAGCTTATCAAACTATTTTTGATCAAAGTATTTTTTGATGTATAAAATAAAATGGTAATCATACTGTTTGTTATCTTAAAATCTTTATAAAACACACTGTTCTGAAATTTTCAAAATTTTCATCACGAAATGCTGGCAGCTTTATGGTAAAAATCTAAATTGAAATAAAAAACTACGTGAAATAGGGAAAAATAGCTTTGCATTTTTGCAGCTTTGTTAATTGTTGAAAAACTGTTCGTAAGTTTTAATTTTTAAAGTTTTGAAGAAAGAAGGGTATTTAAAAAATGTTAAAAATTTCCAAATTTTTTTTTCCTCGTTAGAGAAAAATGTTTTCCCAAAATTTTTTAAGGTGAAAATGTAATAAAATGCCAACTACATCTATGTCCTTTTCTTTTTTTAATTTGAAATAATACTGTATATAAAAAAAGTTAACTGTTATTTGCTGGCTGCTATTTTGTTTATTTATGCTAAAAAATACTCAAATATGAAGAATTAATCTTTTGAACTATAAATAAAAAAATTGTTTATCTATATATAATTAATTATGACAGTGTAATTCAACAAAAGTTCATTGTGTTCCATTTTCAAAAGAGCAAAAGGTTCAAAAGTAATTACAATCTATATTAATGAATTATGTGAAATGTAGTTATCTTTCATTTTTTTAAAAGTAAGTTTAGGTCATATAACAACTAAATTTTTTTAAGAGATTTTTATTTTTAATAGAATTTTTCCAAGTGTACTTATTTATTTTATGAAAGTCTTGTCAATAATTTCAAGCCTTTTCATGTTTTTTCTTCAATTAACATGAACTCTGGAATGTAAATTATTATATTAAAATGAAATTGCAAAAAAAAAAAAAAAGAATGTAAATATATTATTGTTCTTACCTGGTACATAGCTGACTAAATTCTGAAAGCTTTGTGTAGTTAATAACTTATTAATAGGAAAAGAAATCTTTAACAAGCTATTATTAATACAATTTATTCTTTTTAATTTTGCAATATTCTTAAATGGATTTAAAGGCTAAAATTTTAAATTCTAAACGCACAATTTATCAATTATGCTTTACACTAAAAGTTTCCTTTTGACATTACTGCCATCCTGTAAATTATTATTAAAAATCATTTTTATTGTATGCTACACACAGCTAATCCACCATTACTAGTTAGGCTGTATCAGGCTTTTGTTAAATATTTTTGTTGAAAAATGTATTAGTTTATTTAAAATGAAAACTGAGCACAAATTAGTGAAAAATCCTTTGTTTATTACTTATATCTTTTTAATTTATTTGACAAGTTTATTATAAATATATTTCATATAGCAATAAATTTAATTGGTTCAAAATTATGATACAGCAGGCAATATGGAAACTGATGTTTATGATATGCATGCAAAATCAAATAATTGAAACAAAAATGTTGTCTTGTGCAATTGTATTTTTTAGCTATTTATTAAATAGAATTAATTTTGGTCATTTTGAATGTATTATATATTTATTTAAATAATTAGTTTGCAGTGATCATATTTATTTTATTTTTGCAGAATTATTAATTTATTTATTTTAACCTTAACAAATATTATAAATGAAACAAAGTTATTTATTTTTATTCAAAACGTCAGTTCTAAAAGCTGTTGTCGATGTCAGTATAAAATTGAATGAATTAAAAAGGATTTCTAAAATTTTTTAAGCTAATTTGCTTAGTACTTTATTGCATGTAATTCATGCATGTATATATAAATATGGGTGTCAGTTGTAAATTATTTCATTGTTAATTAGGAAACAAATAGCCTATGTGAATATAGTGCTATAATGGTATTCAATTTTTATGTTTCAAAAAATTGTATCTTTGTAAGGTCAGACTTATGCTGAATATTTTGTTGTTGTTTAAATTTATTTACTGCAATAAGAAATGGAGAAATCGTACATGGAATATTCTTTCTGAATCTTAATATTTATTACTTGCTGATAGTTTCATGTTGCTTAATGCTAAAGGAAACAATTGAAAGAAGTTATACTATTTATCAATATAAAACAAACTTGTTCAATTTTAGTGCAACTTCGTTAAAATTTTAGAGTTATACTTAAGCAAGTAATAACAAGTACTAATTTTAATAAAATTATGAGTTTATCTATTATTATCAGTTTATTATTAGTATTATTTATTAATAGTGAAATTATCAGTTTATCTATTCTGATATAACTTTTTGTCTCAAGTGTACCCCTTGTGAAGTAACATTTAAATTGAGATTTTTTTTGTTAACAGCTTTAAGATTTTTATTGACAATAAAATTAAATTGTTTAAAATAACCATTTCATCAGTGGGATATGAATTTGATAGAATTTTTCAAATGTGTTCGACCTGTTTAAATTTATGTCTCTGAAAGCTTAATAAAGGAAAAACATTTTTAACTTGATTTTGTTCCAACTAAGTTTTATTTATTTATTATTTTTTTTAAAAGTTTTTTTTTTTTTTAATGCTAATTGTTGCTGAAATCCAAGGAATCAATTTTTTGTAAAGTATGTTTGTAAAATTGAAACATACAACTCTTCAGTATTCATTGATTTTAAATATTATAATGGGATGATAAAATATTATAACACGAAGTGTTAGTCTTTGCTTTTTCTAAAATTTAATGTCTTGCTATTAACAAATGGTTTAGTTTCTGAGAGTTAAGAGTATCAGAAAATTTTGTACTCTTTTGCAAGGTGTTGAAATGTTTGAGCATTATCACCATTTATTTGACAATGAGACAGGAGATCTTTAATAGACTAAAGAATGAATTTAATGCTGCTTTAATCTAATTTTAACAATTTGACCTGAATGTCAATTGAACAATAATTTTTGTTTATTGCTAAAAGTCCCAGAAATAAACTCTTGTTAGGTGTAGTATGTAAAATTAAAGTATGTGTATTTGAATTCTTCAGTTTACATTGGTTTTAGGAATGTACCTAATTTAAATCATTAATTTGGTAGCATATGATACTCTTAAATAGCACAAAGAAGGAATCAAGTGCCACTTTTAATTAAAACTTAAACATTGTTGATGGAACAATAATTTTAAAATCAAAGTATTGCTTAAGTGACTGTCAATAATTTTTTTTTCTCCAGCTATGCCAATAGTATGCCTGTGTTTTCTTAGGTGCAGCCAGTGCTTTTAATCTGCACAATGTTCTTCAAGGTAAGATTTTCTATAGATCTTCCAGCTGTCTACAATCATCTTTTATACTAAAGGAGCCTTAAAGAAGTAATCACCGTTAAAAGAAATCGGGTATTTCTTTTAACTTTGATTTCAACAAATATATTTTTCGCAGCAACTTGATTTGGAAGTTATTGTGATAAATGAATTTGAATTTCAGATATGCATTACATTTAAAATTGTTTACTTGTTAGAGTTACTTGATCTCTATCACAATATGTGAATCAACACTGTTATATTTCGTCCTTTGCCAAAATGTGTTATCTTCTTTTTTTTTTGTGTTAGATCAAATCAAATTATGTATATGTGCCCCCAGCACTTGCTAATTCAATGGTTGTGAGTCTGTGCCTCATTTGTGGATAGGATTCAAGCACATCATAATGTACATATATATTTATACTGTCCCCCTGTAATAAATTATCAAATTTGTCCCCCCCTCAAATCATTGTCTTAATAGAATTCTTTTCTTCTGGAATCTTAGTTTCTCTCCTGAAGTCATTTAATTTATCCTTTGCATTGTATGTGTATAGTAACTATCTGACATCCATCTATTGTATATTTTATTTCATTAAAGATGATATAAAGTATTTGAAATGAAAGACTTTCATATTGTTTTCTATTTATTTATTTTTGAATCTGGATAGTTTTTACTCTACATTCAAGGACATTTTTTTTAAAAAGGATCATTTATCTATTTTTATTCAACCCAGTTATTTTTAAAAAAGACAACTAAATTTCTCAACATTAAAATGGAAATAAGTCGCTATAATAATATTCTTGAATATTTTTTTTTTATCAACTTCGTGTTTTTTTAAGATTCTGGTACTTATGTTTTCTAAAGACATTTAAACTGCATTAGAAAAACATTAAGTAACAATTTTTAAACAAAATTGAATAACATTTTAAAAAAAGAAAGTTTTTGAATGAAGACTTTTTTTTTGTTAAACTTATTCGCTATTAAATTATCAATTTTATTTCTGTCTTCGCGATACAGATAAGGGTTTCTTTTTTGCTTTGTCTATTATCTATATTTATCCTCGTGTATAAGTTTTTTTTTCTTACTCCATTTGTCCAATGCAATTAAAATGGAATGTTTCATGCCACTAAAGTGAGCTTCAGCCGTGGACTAACGCAAAAAAAGAAAAAAAAAGCTACTTAAATAAACAACCGGTAACTTATTAACAGAACTTTCAATAAAACGTCCTCAATACCTCCATTCAAAATTTTGATCCTTAGGAATCCAATTTTTGAACGAAAGATTTATAATGAAGTGTTCTTTTTTACATTTCACATATTTCTAAGTTGTATATGTTAAATTATTTTGCCACCCCAAATATTTTTAAATGAAAATCCTTAAAGTCAGTATGTTTGACTGAATTTTGACCTATATTTATATTTTTAATGTTGAATTAGCTTTTTATAGCCGAAGATTATTTCTAATATGAATTTTTTTACAATTGTGATTTAATCCAATTAAAAAAAAAAAGTTTGCAAGAAGTGGCCATTAAATGAGAAGGACCTGTTTATTTTAGTCATAAACTTATTAGGTTTGAGGAAAAAATGACTACAAAGTTGTAAGTCTACCAGACACTGTCTACTAACTGAAACTTTAAATTTTCAGGTCTATGTTAAAGTTTGTTTTTGACAGCATAATAATATAAAATGTATGGATTTAAATTAGATGTTACAAGAAAATATAATTTAATTTGCTAGGATTTTTCTTCCGTTTATGTGAACATGATGATTTTTTATAGGAGTGCAGGGTGCGTAGCGTTTGTAAAAAGTATTTAAAGGTGCTTTTTTGGTGATTTCGTTTGTAAAAGCTTTTAAAGGTGCTTTTTTCAGCTGGTGTTTTTAAAAAGTGCTTTTTTTCACAAATAATTTTTTTTTCTTCAATGATATCTGGTGGATCTCGTGCATTTCTCGAAAAATGTAGCGTTTGCTACGTAATCATTCGCGGACTTTATGTCGTACCCACGTTATGACTTGCGCATGCGCGCACACTTAAAACCGAAACCCGAGTGCACCGATTAGGATAGAGAATATCAGATTCTTATGAAATGTTTTTCTTTTTAATTTAATTTAATTTTATTCTTGTTTATTTTATTTTACTTCTAACACTTTTTTGACGTAGGGGGTTAGGGTACTTTTGTTCCGAATTCAGGGTCAAGTTGAATTCACTCGGTGATATGGGAAAGTACTGATTGTTTTGATTTACGTCCGTTTCTTTTTGGGTTTTTTTAAAGCTAAAACTGTTTATAAAAAGTTTTTGTTTTTCAATAATATCATTGATTGAATATGAATTTTTTGAGTGCTTGAAAATTTTTGTAAAGTGCTTGAAAAGTTTTTAAAAAGTGCTTATTTTTGATTCAAAGATTTGGCTACGCACCCTGGAGTGTTCTTTAACTAATTTTTAATAAAATGGCAGAATTTTAAGAATTGTTTTTAGAAATAATTATTTATTCAATAGTGATTATGGCATTGAAAACTTGGTTACTTTAAAGACCACGTGATGTAAAATTTTATTCATTAAGTAAAACACTTATCTTTTTAGTTTTGCCTTATTTTTATTCGTGTAATTTCATTTAACAATAATTTCGAGTCGGTATGAACTGACCGACTCGTTAAGAAATCGCCCTAAGGAATACAGATTGTGAGATTCAGCAATAATAAAAATTACAAGAAAAGCATGAGCGAGAAATAATTTTACTCGCTGATTACGCAATTCAAAAAAAGAACGTTTTTTTATCCTTATTTACAAAGGTCCTAAATTTTTATTTTTAAAAATTTTACTATGAATGTTAAAATTTATCTCTCTTTTTTTGATTGATATCTACTGGAACAGAAGCTTATAAAATAAAGATATCGGATAGTAGGTTTTTTACAAAACAGGATAAGTAGTCAATATTTTAAGTAAAAAATCTAAGTAAATCTCGAAAACGCTCTTAAATAAGCAATAACTTGGGAACAAATACAAATTTGAAGAAAAAAAAATTTGTTCAAGTTATACAAAATGGACCTTCGAGCACTTCAAATTTCAACCCTGTAGTTACATTTTAGCTGACAGTAATTGACCAACATTTTTTTTTCGCTGTAAGTTTAATTGTTTAATCATTCTTGAAATCGAATCGTAATTTTTGTTTAATTCTATCGAACTTGCACGTTTTTCTGCACATCTACATACAATCAAGTTTCTAATGAGCAATTGAGTTGGAAAGCAAAATGTTATGTTAAGAAGGAAAAAAAAAAAAAAAAAAACGCACTTTAAATTGCATTAACTTTTGAACAAATTAGAATTTCGAAAAAAAAAAAAAAATCTCTGTGCCAAGTTCATATTTAAATGCAACCTTTTCAACATGCCAAATTTCAACTGCGTAGTCCTGCGGTCTGTGGAGCGGCCGTCCGTGTGCAGGGCCTGATTATATTCTAGGCCCAATACGCATGGGCCTAGGGCCCGCAATTTCTGAGGGGTCTCAGAAATTAGTAAAAAGTCGAATGAAAGGTGGGCTGGCTATGTGTTGGTTTAAGTACTAAATAAAAAATAATTACAGCTTACAATAAAAAATGATTCAGCTAATCAGTGACTTTTAGCAAAAATCACTTATTTCAATTGCTTGTGGCCACCAAACTATTTTTATTTTGACATAACATAGTTTTGTTGTTTTATGTTTTGCTTCAATTTATAGATACGTAAACTTTATCTTAGAAAAATAATCTTCAATTGTCTGCTTTCAAAATTTCTTAGAATGTTTCTCTTGAATCATGCAGTTCAATTGATTCTTTTTTATTATTAGGACTACTCTTCAGTAATTTAATTTCAAAAATGTCTTGTAAGGTGCCCGAAAAATTTGGTGGGCCTTGGGCCTGAATTTGTCTTGATCGGTCCCTGCCCATGTGGTAATTATTCTCGAACAAATTATGGAATGCTGAATTTTTTTTTAATTCCAGCATAGTCCCCGTACAATTTTCCACACACCTTAGTAATTCTAAGTTTTTTAGTTTTTCCTCAGCGAAACAAAACGTAATGTTAAGCACCCTAAACAGTGTCGGCCCTTACGATTTTTAAAGTAGACAGATTAAAGTATAAATATTGTATGCCTCTCTCCAGAAACTATTTTATACCAGTGGTATACAGGTAGAGAATGCGATCACGTAATAATTTATAAAAAACAACACGAGTCGGATGGTTATCCATAGATGGAGTTAGGTTGGAAAGTACGTTTTACAGGAATACTCAATTGAAGTTACAAGATTCGTGTGTACTAAAAGTCTGTCTTTGTCTTTGTAAATCTTATAAACGCAGCGTTACACATAAAAAATTGAGTTATACAAAAATTCTGTTTGAATAATTTTTGATTATCTGTGGATATTTCTTTAGTTTTTAGTTAATGGGTTCGTTAAAATACATTTGAAAACTGAGTAATTTTATTTTTGATATTTTAACATTTAAAAAGCAGAGCATAAGAATTATTTTTTTCGATAAAGAAATAGAAAATCAAATATCTCAAATTTTTGCCTGGTCTTGTGTCAAGATTAGACGAATTGATGAATGTACAGTTTAATTGATGAATGTACGAATTGATGATTGTACAGTTTAATTGATGAATGTACGAATTGATGATTGTCTCATTGTACAGTTTAATGGTGTAAAAGCCTGAAGCAACTACTTTGTTTCTAACGCAAATGAAATTCTGTACTTAGCGCAATGAAATCAAACAGTGGTGTGAAAATAAGAGGTTAAACAAACAAAAAAGAAGATAAGATCTTGAAACACTATTTTCTTGTACGAGATATTTAATCATATTTTTTGTAAGATGAATTTTTTTTATATATTGCACAATATTAAAACTTTAAAATTTTTATTGATGCTAGAGTCCTAAATTTTTGTGTGTTAGCCAGGGTAGCATGAACAGAATGATCAATTTCAAGAGAATGAAAAAAAATGTGAAATAAAAATTTTAATTAAAATATATTTTTTTACACTTACACAAAAAAAGTACTTTAAACCACACATTTCTATAAACTATAGTGTTACAAAACTTAGGTTACAAATAAAGTTACGAAAAATGTTATTCGATATTATTAAAAAGAAGTTAAATAAAAACATCTGAATAAAAGAAATTGTAAAATTTTATGTGCGCACTAAATTAATTGGGTTAGTGTTTCACTAAATTTCTAATATTCTTTTTATAAATCTTTTCATTTGAAAAAAGTTTTATTATTTCGTTTTAGAATATCCTAGTTAAGGTATTTTCTATACAAGCTGGAAACAGTTGATTTTTAAGATCTTAAAGGTTCACTATCCTTGTTTATGCCGGTCAGATATTTAAGTATTTAATTTAATTATATATTGAAAATTTAAGTTTTGATTCCATCTTGAGAATTCCGAAACTGTAATTCTCAAGATGGAAACTGAAGATTATTCCTTTACACAATTTGTGGAGAAAAAAAAATGTCATGTATTTTAAATAATTGGTGATGAATTTGGGTAGAAGTTTCAGAAAATCTGCAAAATATATTATCACTAGTGTATCAATTAAAAATGTATTATATAATTAGACTTTTTGGCTTGTACATCATTGGTGAATGAAATTACTCTTAAGTCATAACTTACATAAGTTTTCAATAAAATTTCGGATCAAATACCTTCAGGCAATCAATAAAAATGAAATATAACACAAATTTACACTCATTAATTATTAGTTTTGAATATGCGTAAAATATAATTCTCCTGTTGAGTAAATTACTTAGGCTAAAGAATGGAGAACTACCCATTTCATCAAAATTATACTAATTAACTTTCCCTTACTTAAAGAGTCAAACAATTCATTAATAATTTCTGTACATACACTTAAGTTTCATTTTCCCGAACTTCCCTCTGGAAAGGCGAGGGGAAGAATTAACGTTGGGACGAATTTTAATGTTCTTAAAGTTATTAGGATATAATTAAATCTCACTAAGTTTCATTGCACAAGTGTAGATTTTAAATATTTCTCAGGAAAATGTAATGTTATGCTTTCTTAATAATTTAATTTTTGTAGTGATTTAATATAGTAAGCTGAGCTTTGTGTTATATTTAATCTTTTTGTTTTACGAAATTTTTTTACTAGTTCTCATTCTCTGCCGCATTGCTTTTTATGTATTTATTTGTTTATTTATTTTACTTGATAAGTGGCTCTTTTTACCTTCCGAACTTAGGCATCGTTTTGCAATCTGAACTCAATTTGGATAATAATGAATTATAGTTTAGCGTTGTATAAAAGTGGTACTTTTTTTAAAATACAAAACTCTAAAAAAATATGAAACGATATTATCCTTTGAAACTTTGGATTTGTATATATTTCGGTATTATTTTGCTTCCGTGCTGGGACGTAAAAAAACCATTACCTCAGCACTTATATAAGTATATATCAGTACCAGTAGTGTGCATATTATCACAATTAATAAAGCATTGTGGCGAAATCATCGTACTTGATTCTAAAAGTTCATGCTCTGGCGAACCTAAAATATGCAATCTACGCTCAAAGTAATTCTTGTTATCTATTTGAACTGAACTGAAGTTCAAGAAATAAATCGTGGTCATCTCAAACTTCGTTACCATCGAAACCATTTGCGATACTTTGTTCTTTTTCTCTTCTTTTCTTTACTTTACTTATCTCTTTTTTCGGTAACCTGCCTTACGTTTTTCTTCATCTTTTACTTGTTCAATTATTCTTCTATGGTTTTAATTTTTTTAAGTTTTCATTAAAATTATGTTTAAATTTAGCATTTCTCCAAATTATTTATCTTTGGCGACAGTCTCAACTGAACACGCAGACTCATAAAAAACGCAACCGATTTCTCGCCAAAGCATCATTAGGATATTTTTTAAGGCTCCTGATTCGGAAAAGTAGCCTTATCTTTCATATCCAGAAAAAAAGGAAAAAGGTAAGAGAATAAAGAAAAAAGTATTGGAATTAAAAATTTTGATTTTAAATTGATTAAAAATTTTTGTTAAGTGAACAATGTTATTCAATATAAGTATAATAAAAAAGGGATATTCCGAAAATTTTAGAGGTGAATATAGTTCAAATGCAATGAATGAAGCAAATCAAGGAGAATTGTTCTAGATTACATCTATTCCATATTCTCCTCAATTAAATGGCAAGGCAGAACGTTTGAATCCTCGTCTTCTAAATAAGAGAAGAGCATTACTAATTGTATTATTTGACTCCAGACTAAAAGAAGAAATGTTGGGTGAAGCTCTAATGAAGGCAGTATATTTGTTACATTGAAGTTAATCAAATGCATACCCTCCAACTGCTACGGAATTTCCGTAGTTTCAGAAATCTTCTTTTCAGACGGTAGCAAAATTAATGTCTTAATATTTAAAAAAAATTAATTTTAGCGTAACTTGTCCACTATTACTTATAAAAGTGCAGGCCATATGGCTAGATTCTTAAGTTCTGATAAAAGTTTTATGAGAGATCCATTTGCTTTAAAAATTTCTACTTTGGTTCGCTACCACTAGAAAGAATTATTTTCAAAATCCTCATAAGTTGGAGGGTATGCAAATGTAGTGAACTCCAGCTGAAATGCGGTTTCAGAAAAGTATGAAAATATTTGGTAGTAAAATCTTCGCAAATAATCTTGGTTAGTTAAAAAAGCTACGGAGCCGAAGTACCAAACTTATATTGGTTGCTCATGCACCATATGGTTATAGATTATGGGATAAAGAAAACAGAAAAATAAAAGTTTTAAAAAAAAATAAAAATCGAGGAAATTGAATTCCATGATGATATAGAAGTTGAAAAACATTGGCAAGAAAAACTAAAGAAGAATGTATTGAAAACCCTAAGCTTAAAAAGGAGAATTTAATTCTGAAGAATTAAGAAGAGGAAAAAGAGAAATAAAACAACTAGAATACTTAAAAGATTATGTTCTTTTGACACGTCAAAAAGCTATAAATGGACCTGATTGCGAAAACTGGAAGAAAGCTATTGAAGACGCGAAAGAATCTTTGAGAGGAAAAAAAAAAAAAAAATGAAACGTGGACAACCAATTTTGAAAAGAGTGAAGCAAAATATAAGGAAATTCTAAGCAGGAAGTGGGATTTCAGAATTAAAGAAAGCTCGTTTAGTAGTAAGAGTTTGTGAACGGAAATATGATGAAAATTTTCTGGAAATATTTAGTCCTATTATAAGTTGTTTACTTTTAAAGAATTATGTTTGGTCTTACGATACAGCAAGGGTATCATATGATGAAATGTGACAAAAAAGCTACTTTTCTCTATTGAACATTATCAGTAGAAATATACATTAAGATGCTAGAAGGTCATGGGGAATCAAAGTAAAATATGCAAACTACAGAATAAAAAAAAGGTTTCAAGCAAGCTCCTCTAAATTGTTATAAAAGGTTGAAGGATAAAAAAAAAAGTTTAAATAAAAAGAAATCCCAGAACAGTGCATTTTAATAAATCAAGATAAAACAATAATACTAGGCATATACGTTGATGATGAAGTTTTAATAGATCCTAACAAGGAGAACTTGTTAATTTTATTGAAAACTTAAGAAAAGAATTTAAGATGATACAATGTGAAAAACCAGTTTCATTTTTGGGAATAAATTTTAAAAATAGTGGAACTGGGATTAAAAAATATTCATCAAGAACTTTATGGAAATCAAATAAACAATCTATAGTTGCAACGTCAAGAACTGAAGGAGAATATATTGCAGCTGTGGAATGCTGTCGAGAGCTGATCTACATTAAAACTCTAATAGAAGAAACGACTGGAAATAAAATTTCTGCAACTCTGTTGTTGTTTCTAATGTCACTAGCCGATACCAGCAAACCTGCTTGGGGAAACCAAGCATTTAAGGCAAAAAGTGTGTTTCATTCATGTTTTTCAGTAAGAATACGACTTCAGCCACACACACGTCACAACCCTTTTATCGGGCGGACCCATTCATCCACAGATAGTAATTTTTTTTTTCGTTTTTCGATCAATCTCCAATTCAGTACCCCCAGAGGTATGATTTGTTATGGGAACATGGAGGACTTTGTGACCCGAAAGATTTAACGTGTACCATTTACTACACGGGTATTCTTCGGCTCACGGGGATCGAACTCACTACCTCTTGGACTAGCTCCCAATGTCCTACGAACCAGGTTATCCCAGCCCTCCGCAACTCCAAATAATATAGATAACTAAAGTGCAATTAATTTGATTAAAATCGGTGTTATGAACAAACGAAGGAAGCATATAGATTTGAAATTTTCATTTCATAAAGATAAGGTTAATGAAGGTTTGATAAATATTAGATATTGTCCGACCGATAAACAAGTAGCTAAAATTTTTGAACTGCTTAGGCCAAATAAGTTTAATAAATTTTAAGGCAAATTAATAAAATAAAATACGATTTGTTTAGATAAAAAAAAAATGAATGAAGAAAAATTTAGGTAAAAACAAAAATTGAACATTAATAAAGCGTGTTGCAAAAATAATTATTAATGTTTTGACTGACCTTGTAAAAACATTAATGATAATTTTTACAGTACAATATCAACAATCATAATTTTCTATACTTGAGTCAACTGATAAGTAATCAAAATATTGATCCGGAATTCTGCACTGGCAGTTGTTGGGAAAAAAATGAAACCATGTCTGCACATTTGTTCTCTAAACTGCGACTTGATCACAATGATTTAATTACAATTAAGATAAACAAGACTATAATTGCATGACATGACTATGTTTGCAGCCCAGAAAAATAAGAAATAAATCATCAATAATGATACATCTTGTACAAAAAAAATTCTTCTTTTTATAAATCACGATGAGTTTTTGTCATTTTTCAATCTCGCCATAAAAACTTTAAAGAGAATACAATTTCCTAAACAGTATGGGAATATAATCCGAACTACAAAACTTGAATGGAAAAACTTGAGCAGCAGTTATAAATGATGTAGCAAAAAATAATGCAAGTATATGATAATATTCTATCAAAAGATGAAAATGAAAAATAATATATTTAACAGATCATTGCTTAAAATAGTCAAAGATACTTAATTGCTAAAAAATCTACTTTTAAGAAAAATAATATAAGTTTTTTTTAAAACAAGTTTTGATTCTATATAAATTCTTTATCGTGGTTCCCTTGTAAAAATTATGTTATTGAACATCATAATTTTTAATTTTTCTTGAGGTTTGGAACAGCAAAACTTAAACTTTTGGTAAAAATCATAAAGCCAGTGCCGGATTAAGCATGCGCGGGGCCCTAGGTTATTCAAGTTTTTGGGGCCCTTAGATTAAATTTTTTTCCCCGTATATTTTTATTTACTCAAATGTAGAAGTATTTATATATCTTTTCATTTTGTTAAATTAGAACTAATTTTACTTCATTTTGTTAAATTAGAACTAAAAAATAATCATAACATTTCGAAAAAATTTGAAATTTATTAATACTTTACAAAATCAACGCTACTATAAAATATGATTAAAATTATATAAAAAAATTATCGTACTTTAGTAATATATATTTGAAATTGATTTCTTAAAAAAAAAATCATTGTTTTTCTTAATTTTTTAAAATTTATTTTCAAAAAATCCATTTTAAGGGGGCCCCAGGCCATGGCCTAGCCTGTCTAATGGGTAATCCAGCACTGCATAAAGCTAAGAGTCAACTTATTGCATACATACAGAGAGCGCATTTAGTCAACTAAAACGTTTTTTTATATAGATGTCGGTAAAAACGTTAGCAGTTTTTTTTTTTATAGATTTCGATTTCGTAGCTGCTGTGAGTTTCCAATAATTATTCATGACGGTTAAGTCTAGTTTTACCTATCTTTAGCCAACATCCTCTCTCCTGATTCTGAAAATGGCGCAGAACGTTAATATGAAGAAAAGTAAAAGTTTTGCGAAAGAAAGTTTATTGAACCCTGGACCTCTATCTCAGGCGGAGAGTCTGATCATTGCACCAAAATTACACTATGGCAGGAAAATTTGTGTTAGTTAGAAAATAAATGAACTGAATCTTTAACGGGGCATATTTTACCTTAGGGGCAGATCGGACGGCTAGTTTGTCCCATATCCAAGGTTTTCAAACATGCCCTTTAATTTATGCTTAACTTAGTTTTAATAGGAATTTTCGAGATACATACTTTCCTTGTAAGTTAAAAAGTATCACAAAATTAGTGATTTTTTTTTAAAAATTCCATTGCTTTTATAATATTTAAATTATTTGTTAGTTCTAAGATGAAGATAATTCTTTTTATAATTATAAAGTTAAAAATTAAAACTTTGCTGAAAGTGTAAAGCACTGTAATCATGTCTTACACTTTTAGGAAGGCTATAATTTTTCTTCTCGACAGAGCTACGAAAAACAGTGTTAACTGATAATCACTAAATTGGCATTAGCCGTACTTTAATACAGTTCAGCTAATAGAGTTCCTATTATCATAAATATTCCATCGTTTCTTTATACATTTACAATTATTCTTGCAAGCGGCATTCATTATTATTGTTTCCAATTTACATAACTTCTGCCGTTTTCTAAACTGTTATAGAATATTTTTTGATAAAACTTATTTTTGATAGGTTGAGACTTATTTTTAAATAAAGATGAAATACCAAAATGTTTTGCGGTCTAAATCAAAATTGTAATTTTTATTTATCGTATAAAGTTAAAAATTTATACAATTTGTGTGTTTTTTTTTTAAAAAAATAATTTTTTTTCTTCAATTAAACTTTTAATTTGTGCGTGAATAGAACAATTTGACTTCGTCTCTCTTAAAATTAAAGCGGAGATGTTTTCAATATTTTTTTTGTCAAATATAATTTTATAATGGAATCGAAAATGAGTCGACAATTATAGCAATAATTTCAATCTTCAAATGAATTTTGGTTCATTAGTCTCCAAATGAAAATCAAAATGAAATATCTCAACTTTTAATTAAATTCCTAATGGCAGTGGAATCAGATGTTAATTGTCAAAAAAGTTTTCGATTTTGAAAAGTAAGTTAGAAATTATTGACGAGGAAATATATTATTACGCTTTAAATTTTAATCAGATTTTGTGAATTCACTGAAGATTAACTACATAATCAAATCATTTCGCCGATCAAATATCTTTCGGTTGAGAACAAATAATCAGTCAAATTATTGTTTATTTACTTGACTATGCCTTTTCCGAGTTTCATTAAGAAAACTGATAATTTAATTCGATTGGATTCTCATCGGTCTTGAAAAATCCAATCAATTTTGTCTAGAATTGGTATTTAAAGAAAAAAAAAGACAGACTCGCAAAATGCGAATTACAGTATATTGGATTTAAACTCAGCAATTTGAATATGATATGTTTCTTTCAAAGTGATAAACGCAACGATTTATTAAGATTTACAGAAATTATTTGCAATTATATATATATTCTTATATCTTTCTATATTTCTATTTAGTTTTCGTTGAGATAAAAATTCATTACATGTTTTTTGCTGAAGTCGTTATTCATTAATATTGCGAAGCAATACTTTGGCTCTGAAATTAATGTACTGAATGACACGATACCAAAATGACGCAATAGGGTCAAATTTCCAAGCAAATATTTTTTTAGTCAACAAAATGCTTAAAATTAAGTTTTACTCACAGAAAAACCGAAATACCAACCTGCAAAAGTTTAATTAGATGTGTCCTCATCAATGCTACGTAGAAATGGAATATGACTGAAAATGAGAAAGAAGCTATTGCGATATTTGACAGATAGATTTAGAGAAGCATTTTTGGAGGAATAAAAAGTGATGAAACTCAATAGAGAAAAATGTGCAAACATAGAACTTTATAGGTTATTTTAAGATCTCGACATAATAACGTATATTGCTATTTATAGGTTAAAATAGGTAGGTGAATTGATGAGAAAGAATGATATTTGAGCGACATAGAGGAACTTTTTGGATAAACCAATCACCATTAGGAAAGGAGGTGCTTGGAAAATGATTTTAAAGCTATAAATGTAATGAAAGAACAGGACCAAGAATAGGACGGCTTAGGATTAAATTCTGCAGAAGGCCAGGGCCTGCCCTGGGCTATCGTGAGGATATAAAGAAGGAATGTGAAATATTTTTCTCGAATAATGGCTTCAAAATTACTCGTGTTTATTATTTTAAGTTCAATGTTGATTGGACTCAGTTTAAAACGGTTATAAGGTTTAGCCTTAAGTTTTATGTCGATTATTCGGAATAATAATCCAAGTCAAAAACATATCGAAATATATGAAGAGCTCCCACGTTAATACCAGAGCATTGCGTATTTCCTCATCCCAGGGCAACATTCTTTGCTTAAATGTGTGTGATAGTGGAATAATATACATGCGCAATAATAGTGATAGTGGAATAAATAAACATGCGCAATGGCTTTGTAATTCTAATTATTAACATGTCTTACCTCACTTTGTCCTTCATGTAAGTTTGGTAAATATAGCTAAATATGGTGTTGTGATTTACACAAACGTGAGTGTAAATTATAGAACGCAATATGCCAACCATTCAAATCTAAAATAAATCATCATAAATCTAATGAGTTACAATATTGTGTTGCTAGAGGGCGGTGAAGTTTTTTTTGGTGAAAAGGAACTTTAAGAAAGTATTGTCGTTCGTGATCAAAAGTAAATAAAAGTAAAAAGCAAAGCTTTGAATTGGGTATAATATGAAAAAAACACAACTACTTCGATTTAGTAGGAACAACATATGACGCAATGCTAAACGAATGGAATTTAGTTGTTGTTTATTTAGTTATTGTTATTAGTAGTTGTTATTTGTTTTAGCTGTTGTTGTTTATTTAGTTGTATTTAGTTTCAATAACTTTTCTTTATAATGCAATAAAATCTGGCGAGCAGCTATTTAAACGATCGAACACTTCGTTTGTTTATTTGTGGCTTGAAGTTAGGCTCGCAGAAAATGTCGTTCATGGGTTAAATTTAGTAGGAACAACAGAACCTGTGACGTAGGCTATATTATACCCAATTAGAAATAAAAAAATATTTTACTCATGACTAATGTATTTGTAACTTATATTAGTTTCATGTTGATGACCACCAAAGAAAGTGTTCAGTTGGGTGGATTATTTTTTCGTGTGGATACTCGGTCATTGTTCTAGTAATATTTTGAATCATAGCAAGGTATGCTTTAAGATGTCTTCTTATTGGTTGAGTGTGATTATGGGAATAATGAGAAACACATGTTTTCATGAAAAATGAGTTTTACTATTGTTTGATTTAATTTTATTAAGCTCCAGAGATATGGCGATATACTCAAATATTATTATCATCATGAAGAGACTCAAACACTCTTCTATCCACAGTTTCAAAAATACAGTTAGTTTATATTGTGTTATACTTTCCAGATTACGGCTATTTTCCATACTTTGAGGGAAAACCATCTGAGTTCTACGGAAAAAAATTTAAATTTATTTGGAGGAAGTAAGCTTTTTTATCGGATATTGTAACTTAAAATATCATCTTCTTTAACAAATAAACCAGAAAATACACACAGAAAATAAAAGCATGGTCAACGCAACCAGAATATAGTAAAATTTACCATGTTTCTGGCTCTATGGTAACACCAAGAAACTCGGTAATTTTTAATGAAGCACTTTGTTAATGATTTTGGTAAAATTAGCAATGAAATATAGTTTTATAATATGTAATAAAATTTGGTAAGTACAGTAAAATTTGGTAGTTTTATCGTGATATTATAAAGCATGGCTCGGTTAAATTTGCTTTTCAGTTTTGAAGTTTTTACTAAACGTGTGATAATACGAACTTTAATTTTGAATGCCAGAATTTCCGGTAAGCAGTTATCATATGAACGGAAAAACTACAAAATGAATAATTTTAATACTGTATATTTTGGTTTAATTAACCAGAATTTAGTTTTTATTCATTTATTTATTAGTTTTACGAAAAATTCTACTATCACACAGTACTTTAATTTCACCAAAATTTTTTTCTCTGAGTAATATTTCATGCTATTACGAAAGACCAATCAATAGATAAAAAGCTATTAAATTGCTCTGTCATTTATTTTGTGTACTTAATACTTTTTTTTTCTTGAAAAAAGGGGATGCCCTGTAAGATCCACCAGTTGTATTGTGGCCATAACTACTTGCTTATCTATGCCTGAACTTGACCAATACTTAAAAGTTTGTCTCAAAAATTTTGAATCACGCTGTGCGAATACATAGATATAATATGTATTTTATGTATATTTTATATATATTATAGCGTATATAATATATATTATAATATATTATGTAATATATATATTATGTAATATATATTATGTAATATATATTATAATATATTATATAATGTATATTTCATAGTATATTATATAATATATATTATAAAATATCATATAATGTATATTATGCAATATATTATATAATATATAATTCATATTTAGTAAATGTTGGATAAGCTTAGTAAAAATAGAAAAGAAAAATCTAAAATCTGTTGTACATTTTGAAGGTGAACATATAATAAGTTAACTAAAAAATAGGTAACCGTTAATCTATTCACAGTAGTTCAAAATTAATCTGGTAAACTAGACAAACGAACCATAATCCGAAAGTCTGGCTTACCAGATTAATTCTACCTCTTCACACAAGTTAAATTCTATCCGAAATGGTTGATTGTCAGCGCCTTTCTCTTTTCGTGAAAGGTTCCCAGAGTTATCCAAACTGAGTTATAATTGCTCTACTTTTGCTCTGATGCTTAACCGTATTTGAAGCTTGTGTTAAGAATAAATACAAATTCCTTCACACATACACGAATCTCTTATTGGAATCTCTTTGAACTGACCAAGAGTGGAGTGACTCAAAGAGAGATGATGTCTATGAAGTGTGATAATTAAATGTAGTTGTAGTACAAAAGGATTAGTTGAGCTGGAGTTGCATTTCAGGAGACACGAACGATGTTCATTATGAAATGATTGTTATTAAAACTATAAGGCATGTTTGTTTTTAGATTTTAGCAGCGCTTTTTTGTCTCGCAGTTTTGTTGGTAGTATTTTTCAGTTACAGTACTTTTTCTCTTGTAGTTTTAGGGACAACAATTTTCAGATACAGCTCTTTTAGTATTTTTTGGCATTATTTTAACAGCATTTTTTTTTGTTTTGAACAATCATTTTATAGTACTTAAATGGTTAAAAGTTGTATTTCAGGAGTCACGAAAGATGTACATTATGAAATGATTGTTATTAAAACTATAAGGCATGTTTGTTTTAAACTTTTACCGAGCTTTTTCGTCTCGCAGTTTTGTTGGTAGTATTTTTCAGTTACAGTACTTTTTCTCTTGTTGTTTTATGGACACCAATTTTTAGATACAGGGGTTTTAGTATTTGCTGGCATTATTTTAACATAATTTTTTTTGTCTTTCACAATTATTTTTTAGTACTTAAATGCACTTTCAGTACAAAATGATTAGTTGGTTAAAAGCTGCATTTCGGGAGACACGAACGATGTTCATTATGAAATGATTGTTATTAAAATTATAAAGCATGTTTGTTTTGAATTTTAGTCGCGCCTTTTTGTCTCGCAGTTTTGTTGGCAGTATTTTTTAGTTTCAGTACTTTTTCTCTTGTAGTTTTATGGGCAGCAATTTTCAGATACACTGCTTTTAGTATTTGTTGGCATTATTTAGCAGCACTTTGTTTTGTCTCTCACGATTATTTTTTAGTACTTAAATGCAGTTTTAATACAAAAGGATTAGTTGGGTAAAAGTTGCATTCCAGGAGACGCTAAAGATGTTAATTATAGAGGACGTGTATTTTAAATTTTAGTAATGTTTTTTGTCTTGTAGTTTTGTTGACAGTATTTTTTAGTTGCAGAACTTTTTGTCTTGTAGTTTTATTGACAACAATATTTAGATACTTTGCAGTTTTGTTGGGATTTTTTCTTAGTCTTGCACCATATTTTTTTAGTACTTATTAGCAGCATTACTTTTTCTCTGGCAGTATTGTCGGCAGTACTTTTCAGTTACAATACATTTTGTCCTGTACATTTATTTTCCCTTTAATTTTCAAACCAATAAATCGAAATTATTTTATTTGTTTATTTATTTTTGTCCATCGCTATATTAAACGATAGTTGAGGATTAATAATAACCAGAAAATACTTGAATTGGAAAAATATTAGGTGGAAACGCATGAAGAATAGTTGCAGTTGATATAAATTCCTAAAAGTCATAAATTAGCATAATTTTTAAAAAATAACTATTTAATAAATATTGTTGAACTTGCAACATTTAAAGAAAGGCTTAAACACTTTCATTAAATTTTGTTTCTACAGATATTCAAAATGATTTCCAAAATCGTTGTCAAAAACAAAATCATGAAAAAATGATTTGAATTGACGATATTAATAATTAGCTTACATATTTTTCTTCTTGAAAACACAAATTTTGAGAAAAAAGCTTAAATAAATGGATAATGCAGTCTGATTATGCTTCAAAGATGCTCATGGTAAATGTTTCTGTTTTATTTTATATTTTATGCTAATTAGTCATGGATTCTCATTTTCTTTGCTCAAGAGATCTGATGCGTATGTAAAAATATCGTCAATTTTAGCAAACGATTATTTACATTTTAGACACCATTTATGAATATTCTTTTTTTAAAAGCTTTCTAGGTTTAAATAACTGTAGTGTTTGCTTTATGCTAAATATTTTAAAATTAAAATGTTTTCAAATAATTTATGCTGTGACATTTACTGATAATTTTTAGATTTTAACCAAAGAATTCAAGAAATGAATATATTTGTTTTTATGTTCGAGATATGCATTGATATGTCCCATTATAAATACTCTTACATTCAAAAATTAACATTTCTTTCTGAGTTAGAACTATGTAGTTAAAAATATTAAAGTAAATTAAAATATCGGATCTCTAATTTTTTGTTAAAAAGGACTTCTTTTTTTCAAAAAAAAAAAAAAAAGAGAATTAATTTATTAAGAATGTTGCAATTGGGATTTATTCAATATTAATGTTTATGTAAAGTTTTATGAACATTGAGATAAATGTATTGCAGTGAAACAAGGGTAATCGAATCTAAAGAGACTACTAAGAAATTCAAATCATACAAAAATTTAAATTACCGAAATTAATTAGTTGATTCAAACTTTAGCATAATTTTTAGTTAAATTTGTGAGCTATAATTTCTTAAGAATGATATTCTCGCAAAAAGTTAATTATAAATTGAAGTTATAGAATATTTAAGCTTTATATAAATAAAAAAGACGATTTATTACGAAGTTATAGCTTATGAATAATATTTCTGATTGCTTTATCGAGCTTAGTGTTATGAAAATATTCATACTAAATCTTCAAGCATGTTAAACAAAAAACAATTCGTTAATGTTTGATTTTAAACGTACCAACAAAGCAGGTCAGTTGAAATACTCATTTTAACATTGAATCCAGTCTAGGTTTGTTCGAATTCCATAAATTAGGGGTTTTGCGCTTGAGGACTACATAAATAAATTCGGGAGATTTCGCGAACCAAACATCTGTTTGATAAAATAAGCAAAAAAATCAATTCAGTTCATTTTAGTGTTAAATTATGTTTTTCAGCATTATTAAAGATGGAAATTTAATTGGAGTATAATTAATATCTCTTTTTTTAAAAAAAAAAATCTAAAACAGACGAATAAGATTAAACTTGAAAACTAAACATAATTCATTTCAAAAGATTACTAGCATTTCAAAAAGGGTGAATACCGTTTCATACGTAATCCTCAAGATGTTCATCTGCCAAACGTATTTTGATTTTTTTTAGATGTTTTTAACTTAACTGAGCAAATTTTCACCCATATGCGTACAGTGCCAGCCGCGTATTAAAATAAAATGTTTAGAACAATTGATTTTCTAAAACTGCTGATTTTATAAACTGGAATATTTACATTTTGGAAAAAATGTTTCAAATTTGCTACCATACTAAAAGTTTATTATTGCCTACATTTATATATTATTTTTAGTGAATTTACATTTGACATTATAATAAGAACATGAGCTTAAATTTTTAATTTACAGAAGGGTTTTAAAATGGCAGCGTATAAGTTTCACCAGCAAAATTTGAAATTAAGGATTCAGCATCGTATAGAAGTTTAAAAAAGTTTTTGTCGCTTTAAATATTTTTTTCTTTGTGGTAAAGGCAATTTTAAATATCAAGCGCTTTTCAGACTGTTCGACCGGCTTAACTCAAATTTTGTATTTATCACATAAAATTACTTTTTTTTAAAATGATGTAAAAAATTATATATTTACAATTCAAAATTTTTTCGACTATTATTATATAAAATAATAGAAAATAATATTGCTTATAAGTTGTTTTTTTGACTTGAATTATCTTTAGATAAATGAATTTTATCATTTTGTTCAAAAAGTTTTCAATTTGTTTCAAAAGTTCTCGAGATTTGGCGAAATCCGCAAAAAATAAAATTAACTTTAAAGGCTCCAAACTTTGGACTGCTGTGATTACCAAATTATTGGGATCATATTTCCCAGATTGCAGCCAGGGCTTGCAGCTGCTCTCTACTTTTGGGGGCAAGAAATCTAAATCCATCGAATAAAAGGTACATTTATTCAGAGAAAGTACGTTTCTATGTCTGATTTTGTAACTTAAAATATCGTCTGCACTAATTATAAGTATATTTGACGTCACCCTCTTGAACTATTAAGATTGAGCTCTAAAACGTGAAAAATCCGATCGAAAATCAGACTAAAAATTATTAGGGGTGGTCCATTTTCCTTTTGAGCACTATACATTTGTAATTTTTTTCTTTTTGTTCGTAGGCTTAAGAAATAAACTTATTATACAGGATACACATCTTTCAAAACTTGAGAAAATAGAAAGTTCGTAATATTTAAATTAAAAAAAAAAACAGAGTTTTTATTAATAAAAATATGCCTAAAAGAAAATATGATATTACAAAATGGTGATAATAATTTTATTTAAGAATGGTTTTAGTATGTTTTGATATTTTAGTAAATCCTTTCTTGTAGATTTGTCTTGTAGATTGCTCTAGTAGATCTTGTAGAAAAGCGGTTGATTCTATAATCTAGTGATTTTATTAGTGGCTGTCGCTTTACTGTCAAAATAGATGACATAAACGAATCATGCTTATGTATTTTCGAATACTTTTCTTCTGATATTTAAGAATCAAAATCAACTTATGAAGGATATCAACCAAGCATGAGAATTTCGTTTTGACATAAATCAGAAAATCTGGTTTTAAATTATATTTTTACATTTGAAATGTACACAACAGAGATATACAACATCGCTATGCTCAGCTTCTGTCAAAAAATAGTTGTTAATCTCTTTAAGGTGTATTTTATTTTTTGTTTATTGCCCATTGGCAAAATGGGTCTTGGTTTGGATTTGATGGTGTCATCACACTTCTTAACTATAATAATCAATAGTAATAGTAAACAGTGCGCATGCGATGTCATTGCATGCGTTGCTATAGCGACCACTGCTGTTTGATAATTTTTTTAGAATTCTTTTTTTCGCTTTTAATTTTATTATGCATTAAGTTGATGAGTTTGTTTTTGAGATATGGGACCAGAGAGATCCCATAAATACTTCTTGGGTTGTGAATAAAAGAGAATTTCATCATTTGAATGATATATTTGTTTTTATTGTTTTAATTAAGAATCAGAAATTCTAACCTACTACAGTTCAAACTGGATCGTTTTCAATACTTATTCAGGTGAATATCACAAATAAAGAGGGTTCAAACTGATTGAGACGGTCCCAAAAGTTAGAGTTGAAGGAAGAAAAAAAAAAAGATGCCAAGGCCTAAACTTACCGAGGCAGAAAAAGCCAAAGCCAAGGAACGCAAACGGGAATACCTTAAGAATTACACACAAACAGAAAAACGAAAGGATTCAGTTCGCTAATGCAAGCATGAAGCTCGTCCCTCGCAAAAGTACCAAAGTGGTTGAGAGAATTGAACCCTACCGAAGAGCGAATGGTGGCTCTCCGAACCCCTTTCACGCAAGTACGAGAACTGGGTGTTGATCAACCAGTTAGGGATAAAAGGAGTCATTGTCAACGTACCTAATGACCTGCACAAGACCGTAGACTGTCCTCCACGCAATATAAACGATTCATTCACTATTCATGTAAAATTGAAAAAAAAAACATAGCTTTCAAAGTATATTTCATGTATGAACTCGTGAATCGGAAAAGGGTGTATGATGCAGCTCACAATTTCCTCTAAACACCATTGTACCAATCCGAAAATGTTAATATTGATCTCGATTGGCTGTTAAATGTCTATTCAGTCATCAAAAAGAATTTAAACACAATGTGTCTGAACTGCATTCAAATATGTCTTCGAAATTGTGTACCGAGCAGTTTAGGATTAAGAGTTAAAGATGTCCAAGATGAAAACACAATAAAGTTGCTTTTCCAAAAAAAATTAGACGACAACCATTTTTGAAATGGGTAACCTTGAACATCTTAAACGCTGATTAAAAACTGATGTTTAATGGATTATCAACTATATATTATTTTGATGTTAAGAAATTCCAATGTGCAATTTATAAAAATATTTAGAAATTCATTTGAATCAACACAATATATATATAGTTAATGTATTATTTATTTCTCTTCTTTCGAAGTAAAGTAAGGAATTTTATTTTATAGAACTAATACATTCTTTCATTTAAGACCCCGAAGTGAATGACAATGAATATGAAATAGAACTTCTTTTTCCGTATCCTTAATCCAAAAATGCGAGTCTAGGAAAAAGGAAAAGACTTCGGATTATCGATCCAAGCTCAATCTTTCAAATGATACGCATTGTTTACCAGAATTTGTCAGCACTTTGGCAAATGATGTTAAGGTACTTAAAATATGAGCTTTAGTTTCGGAAGACGCTCTTTTTATTTCAAACAGAAGGGGAAATTTCGCCAAAAATATTTGGCAGTTTGGTAGAAAATCGTCTGATTTAAAGAAGGAGCTTATGCTTCATTATTTTTTATCCTCTTTGAAAAGACTTTATTTTATGAAACCAATAATATATTTGCACTTTAAGGAGATCTTTTTGGATTATTTACTAAGGACACAATATAGTAAAAATTTACGAATCAAAATTAAAAGAATCTCTTAAACACAATTTTACTTTTAGTCAAAAATTAAAAGTGAAATTTCTTTGTCATGCAATGTATTGTGTTCTATAATTAAATTATGTAGTGCGAAAATTAAGTTGAATCAAATTATTGCAGTTTGAAAAAAAGTGAGATATAATTAAGTAATGAGTATTGTAAAGCCATTTTTGTTTCCTGTATTTATGTAGTCATCACTGTTCGAATTTTTATTCTAAAATTACGGTAAAATAACCAGCAGCAATCTTTCTACCAGATAAACCGTAAAGTTTACGGTAAAGAACGTTTTTTTTTTACCTTTACGGGTTTTAACCATTTACAATTAGCATGGTTTCAAAACTGTAAAAAAGAAATTTAACTGGACATTGGAGGTAGGCTTTTCGTTAGGTAATGAGCATTCGTCAGGCAAGTTGTGTTTTAATTCGTTTTTCTGGTTGTTTCACCTATCGTAAGAGATGGCAAATACTAGACTTTCTGTGCTGAACAGCTTTATGATGCTGCCATCTATGCGTGAATAAGAGTATCGTATTCTAATAGTCCAGGGTCAGAAATTGGGGAATGTAGGATACTGGAAAATCTTCATGTGTTAAAGGTTATGTAGGAAATATTGTGATGTCATCGCTGGTATTCGAACCCCGGTTCTGTCAGTGCTGAGATTGATTAGCCCACTCGGCTATAATATGTATCCATTTGCAAGTAACTAAGTTGAATCATAAGGTGAGCCTATTTGGTGCGATGAAATTCTTGTTGTTTAACCGTATTAGGTGAAAACTGTTAATAAACGGTTTTTTCCATAGTTAATAGTTTGAATACCATCTTATTTATGGTTATTTGACTGTTTTGTTTGAATACGGAAAAATGATAATTAAGTAAATTGCTATTTAGCCATTTTTCCGAGAAATTTTTAAAAGTGTTGTTTTAATTATTTTCCTAACCCACATGGATAAGAAAAAAAATCTATGATGATATATCCCTTATATAAATAAATATATCCTTTTGTTGCCGATTATCAATATGATTTCGTATGGTATAAAATAACAGAAAGTCAGTTTGGAATTTTTAAAATTCTTTAACTTCTATTGGTAATTAGAAGAAATTTCCTAAATGAAAGAGTAAGAAAGCAGACAACAAATAATTGAAGTGAATAATTTTCTTACGTTGCTTAATAAAAATGAATATGTTTAGCTGTACAATATTGGCTACTTGCAACTCGAGAAGAAGTGAAGTGATTATGCCTAACTATAAGATATAAATCAGAGTTAATTGGATATCGACGTTAACATGTTAGCTAAAATGGTTTAATAGAACATGAATAATTTTCCAGACTATAATTGTCGGAATGATTTTTAAGGGAAAAAAGTACTGAGATGATGAGTGTAAATAATAAAATAAAGAATAAACGTTAAATCTCACAAATATATTATAGATTAAAATAGTTGAACCGTAAGCAAATTTCGATGCTTCATAGGTCAACGTATTGTATTTTACATTAAAGATAATGTTTCAGAGTGGCATCAGAATCATTCAGAGTGACTGCTATATCAACTATATTTTAATATAATATATTTTTGAGTTCCAAAATGTTTTACTGCTGTTTACTATGAGTAACTGTTAACTATGAGTAATGCTGTTTACTGTGAGTATGCTGTTTACTATGAGTTTCTTGAACATATTGAAATGAATATACTTTACTGCAATTTTAACCATATTTTAGTATAATATAATTGTGAATTTCGAAGTTTTTTACTGTTTTTTTTATTTTGAATAGCTTTTATAAAACGCAATTAAAGGGAACAGTTTTCACAAAACATAAATTCGAAATTACGAGTTTCTTAAACATCATTGAAATAAAATAAATTTTACCTTGAAATTATGAGTTTTAGGGTAGCAATAAGTTTAAGACTTCAAGTTAAGAAAGTTTAAAAGAATAATGAAATTAATGATTTTTAGTAAATAATAAAAATTAATACACGGAGAAAAAATTTCTGGTAGAATTACCAAATTGTATCGTAATAATATTTTTGCTAAAAAAAAATCACAATTTTGGTTAATAAAACCAAAATATACGGCAGTTAAACCATTTCGTAAATTTTCGTTCATATAGTAACAGTTTACTGGAAATTCTGGTTTTAAAAATTATAGTTCTTATTACCACACGTTTAGTAAAAATACATAATTGAAAAGCAAGTTTAACCAAATAAATGGTTTTTATGCCATGCTTTCAGGTATCATAATAAAATTACCTAAGATTTGCACCATTTACAAAATTTTATCACGCATTATAAAACCACATTTCATTATTTCATTGCTAATTTTAACAAAATCATTACTAAAACATATCGGTATGAATTACCAAACTTTTTGGTGTTATCATAGAGACAGAAACACGGTAAAGGCCACCATATTCTGGTAGTTTTGACCATATTTATTTTTCTCAGTGTAGTTTCAGAAAAAAAATGAAATTTGATTTGATGAAATGAAATTATTAATTTTCTCAGAGCATAATTTAATTACATAATTTTTTAGACTACATTTTGAACTTTAATTTTGAAAATAAAAACGTTTAGTTCAATTGAAAAAATTTCTTCTTAATAAAAATAAACTAATCAAACTAAACTCTTATTAGATTTTTAAGGCAAGCAAGATAATCATATTGATGCTTGTTAAAGTTTTCTAATCCATAAGAATAACAAAGATTTTCCATACCTTTTAATTTAATCTTTATTTCATTTGTACATATTTGAATCAGTGTTTTCTCAAGGCAGAAATCAATATTCTTTACTTGAAAACATAAATTTATCGATTAATAAATAAATCAATATGTTTTATCAAAAAGTACTTAGAATATTGGATATTGAATCAACTTAAGCAAATTACAAAATTCATCTTTCATTATTTATGAAATTCATCTAAAATAAGTAAAAATTAATAGATAAAATTTTCGTCATATTTTAAATTGCATCGAAGTAATTATAGTGGCATTGTTCTTAAAATAAGAGTATTTGTAATAACTTCAGGTATTATTTAAAATAGGTTTTAAGATAACTTTAAGATAACTTTTTTCATTAGTAATGATTTTAAAGAAGTTAAATTTTTTTTTTTAAAAATACACTAAAATTTCTTAAAAGCAATTTTCTTGTTTAATCAAGAGGCCATCTATGCAGGGTAAGAAATCTGGTAAAATTACCGCATTGTAAGGGAAAAAAATTTCTGGTGAAAAAAACAACATAATTCTGGTTAATAAAAACAAAAATATTCGGTATTCATTTGGTAATTTTTCCGTTCATATGATAACGGTTTGGCGGAAATTTTGGCTTCAAGGTTATAGTTCTTATTACCATACATTAAATAAAAAATATGAAACAGAACAGTAAATTTAACTGAACAAATATTTTTTTTATGCTATGCTCTACGGTATCATGACAAAATTTCGAAACTCTACCTCATTTAATTAATTTACTTTTATGTAATAAAGCCATCGTTTTTTTTCAATTTTGCAGATATTTTTGGTGTTTCCATAGAACCAGAAATACGGTAAATTTTACCATATGTTGGTAGTTTTGAACTATTTTCTTCAGAGTACAAATGATGTCATGTTTGAATTGTAGGGAAAAGGATTCCTGAAATGATGACATTTTGCAATAGAGGGAGAGAGGGGGTAACAAAAAATATGAAAGCGCAAATTTTTAAAATAAAAACATTTAAAATCAGCAGATCAAATACTTTTATACAACTTGATTTCAATTTTTTTTTTAGCAAAAGACGTATACTATTAATCCTTATTACTGTCCACAAATGTCATTAAAACGCGTAGTTAAATGTTTAAATTTAAATTTTTTAACATGATCTATAATATGTGTTTTGTTTCTGTACTGGCACATTGTAAAAAAAGGGAGGGGGGTTAAAAATACTGAAGAAAAATGTGATATAATTTAGGAATGATCCCAAAGTGAAATTCTTCGGAAATACATTTTTTTTGAGAATAAGAAGAATTATTCGGTGTAAAAATACAACAGACATTTTCTAAAAAGTATATTAAAACAAAATAAAATAAAATGTGGTAATCATTTTTGTTAACTGCATCATAAATACAATGTTAGAGGCTGCTGTAATTTGTTTTGGTCTTAAAATGACATTGATTTACAACACATAAATTTTTCGACTTTAATTAGTTTTTCAAGCATAGATTTTTTAAGAAATTGAAAGGAAATTTTCATTGAAAATATTTCCCAACAATAAAAATTTATGAACTATACATTATCGAGAACATATAATTTAAAGGCGATCACAGTAATTTAAAATGTTGTTTTCAATTACCGTGACAACTTTCTTAAAATGAACATAAACTTCCAATGTGTTTAAAATTGTTTTTCTTTCTCGTTATTTTAAACAGTATTACTAAAATGCAATTTCATGTATGTTTAAAATATCCGTGTACAATAAATTTATAATATGATTACAATGTATTTCAGTATAAGTGAAATAATTAAATGTTTTATAATGCATAAATAACATCCATGCGATAAAAGTAATTTGATTATGACATGAATATTTTCTGATGATCAAAGGATATAAATATTGCATTTAAAGTGACACTAACTTAGATTAAAAAAAGTGTTCTATGAACTAGTTGTTCGTAATTGTGATCGTAATAGTAATTTAAACTGACTCGTAGCTTGAAAAAGTGTTCGGTGAACTAATTGTTCGTAATTATAAACTTTCAACGCTATACCATGATATTGGTTACAGCATTTTTTAAACTTTTTGAAGTACTATAGTAGACGGATTGCGTGTTGTCGGTATCTTCGGAAAATTCAAAAAGTTTTAGGTTCTATAATAGTTTTGTTATCAAACATCGATTACTTAAAAAAGGTTTATCTCAGAAATATTTTTAATCTTCTTAGGAAAAAATGCTGAAAAAAATAATGCCGAAATTTGTGTTTATTTCTCTGTGTTTTGTTGGAATCATTCCGAGAAAGAACGGATTGATTCTTTGGATTCTGATTTTGGTTTTCCATTTGAATTCAGCTTTTAGAATTTCTCGATTTTTTTATTGTTACATCAACCATCAATATCTTCATAGATCTGCTTATACTACAGTCACTTTTGCTACAATTCTGGAGCTGATCACATGGTGGAGTATGTTTTTGAAAAGGGAAGAGATATGCAAACTGGTCTCAATCTTGACAAAGGAAAGAAGCAAATTATCAGAAACAAAATTGATTTGTTTGCTTTTTATTCTATTCCTTTTGGCAAACCCCTTCATTGTTATGGCATTACATTTACTGTCAGCTGTTTCTATGAAAAATTATTTTTCAGAAACTTCTCCTTGTTTGCATTTTGGTGTCAAATATGGAACTTCTGGCTTTTTTTGGATAAACATTTTCGTAGAACTTGTGCCAATATTTCTAGAATTCAATCTATATTTTGTAATTGTAATTTTATATTTTTATTTTTGCTGGCTGATTTTTCACTCCATGGAGAATGATATGTTTAGAAGCCCTTTTTTAGATTGGGATCATTTGCAGAATATAGCAACATCGATCCAAATGCTCGAACAAACAATGTCATTTCCAATATTTTGTTTGCTATGTGAAATGGGTGTACGTTTATTTAGTTTTATTAATATTATGTATAACTTTTATATAAATTTTTCAATTTCTCTTTTGATAATTTTAAGTTTTCAAATCATAGTGTGGTTAATCTTTATAGTGTTCAGTGCAGATATCGTGCAATCAAACTGTGCAAGAAAAATAGACGACTTTTTTTCGAATACTTTATGTCTAGAAGAATTTGATTCAAAAATAGTTCTTAGTTTACGGGAACAATTGAAAAAGCAATGCACACTAACCGCTTGGAAAATGTTTGCTATTAATCGTCAGCTGTTATTATCAGCTTTTGCGTCGTTTGTAACTTATGGTATCATAATACAGCAGACAAGAGAATAGTTTCAAATTATTCTTACGTTGCAGATTAAAAACTGTTTATTGCAAATCGACCGTCTTTGCTTTTGTCTCACTTCTGACATGTGTTACAACCATGTACACTGTAAAAATTCCTAAATTCACTGTAAAAAAAGCTGGCAAAAAGTACTAGTGTAGTAACCGTAAAATCTATTTTTACTTTAAAGTTTTATTATGGAATTTTAACAGTAATATTTATTTAATAGATGTAATTCAGTGATTTTAACTGTAAATATTGTTGTGAAATTATGGTGTAAAAATTGTAAGATTGTTTGTTCTGTTAAGACTTACAATAAAAAAGAATATTACGGAAAAAAGGCACCTTGAGTGGCTGTAATTGTATTCGAAACATTTTACATTCCAACATTAATGACAAAAAGTTAACTTATTGCTTGAGAATTGTTTGTTGTAAATATTTATGTTATTGATAACTATTACTCACGCAACTCAAATAATGACAGAATTGTAAAAAAGAATTGCCATGAATAAATTTTTTCCATTTCTTGTGCAATGTATTTTATTTATTCTTTAAATCGTTGAAATGTCTATTTTTCTATATCCTCTATAAAAACTATTGTAATAAATTTTGGAAAAGTCTCAAAAACATTGAGAAATATTTTAAGTGATTTTAAATGTTATTTTGGCCCTATAAATTATGCGGAAATATTTTTCAAAATTCTTCGACAAAGATGCGGCAATTTTTTAAATTTATGTGAACAAATAGAAAATATTTCTATCAGTTATTAGATATCTATATTAGAGTATACAATACCTATACTACAATATCAGTAGTACCTACCACCGCCAATTAATTAAGCATCACTGTTGTCAATAGTTTTGCAAGTTTTTAAGGTCCCCCAAATGGAGAAGAGCAAAATTTTTTGACATATTTTTTGAATGCAGCTTATCACAAAAAAGGTGTTAAGCTAAGTTTATCTGGTAAATTAAGATGTTTTGTAAATAATAAAATATATTCGTATAAACGCAATTAAGTGGACAATTATAATTTTTCGCATCTATGCACAATTTATAACGCCCTAGTTGTGACACAGAAATGACTGGATTGGCAACTAGCTCGAAAATAAACTGAGGTATTTAAATAAATTGTTCGGAAAAATTGTAATACGCTTAACAAATTTTTACCATTACCTCCTACAAGAGAGAAGGCCGCAGCACATGTAACCATAAACACGAAATTGAATCTTTTAGTAGTCTAAACTTATTACATATTTCTTATTTTCCTCCACTGCGCAGTTTACGTTCGCTACGTTGGACTACTGAATTGATCCGTTCTGAGGCCTTCTCTCTTTTAGGAGGTGTTGGTTACTGACATTTTAATATTCTTAGATAACGCCAAACAAATATGAAATAATGAAGTTGCTAAATATGCATAAATTATATGAGATATTTATAAAAATATGTTTTTTATAATTATATAAGTTCTTTCCCGGGTTTTATTTATTGTAATTTTTGCAAATATGCTTTTTCGTGTCACAAAAACATTATGTATATAATGTACACAGCTTAGAACAATGATTCGCTTCAAACCAATTTATAGTGTAATTTTTCTATAATATCAATATCGTGGTTTTTCTCTCTATGTGACGCAAATGTGGGTTAGTTCCAGAAAATTTCTTCCAATACTTGATGCAGGAGTTCCCTTAGCTTCTGGATTGGGTTCAAAATTACAAGGCTACGGAGTTGAACATTAGTAGTCGTAAACCCGAAAAATTGGGTCGGCTATTCAATGACATTTACGAAATAAAAAAATATTTTCTTTGAGATCTTTTTTTGTTTGTTTGGAAATGTATATTTAAGACATTACTTTACCGTAATCTAGTGAAATCTGTCTCGATTGCACATATATGCAGTTTATGATTAAAAATAGAATTAATTAATTTACTAAATACAGAAAAACCCCCATCATATTAACTACAATAATTTATTTTAACTTTACCCAAAATACTGCTAGCTTAAATTAAATCTAATTATGAATTTTTGTATTTGTGAAACATACTTTGTTTAATTAAGTCATATTTTTATATTCCATAAAAGTCATCATAAAAGTCATACATCATCATATTTAATTAATTTTAAATAACTTGCACTCGCGAATTCTTAGAATAGATTATGTGTAAGTTACTCCTCGATTTGTACCTCATTCACTTTATCGAGAAATGTAAGAATTTAAGTATAAATGTATAAAGTTTAATTTGAATTTCCGGGTAAGTTTAAATTCTCGAATCATTTACAAATATTTCATCAATATTATTATTCAGATTCTATGCGTGCACAATTATAATTGATCACTCCAAAAATAAAGTTCACCAGTTCACTTAATTAGTTTTTAGCTCCAACTAAATTCCACCATTAAGGTCATTTCTTTAAATCATTAAGTTTGACATTTAGTAAGTGAAAATACGATCATTAGAACAAAAGTTATTCAGGGTGATATCTTTTTCTTTGCGCACTGTACATCTCTATATTTCAATTTTCTAGAAAAGTCATTAGAACAAACACTACTATACTGCAAAAAATTCCGGATCAAATTCTTGTACTTTGGGTGTATCATCCATAAAATCCATTTTTACCGTACTTTTTACAGTAATATTTTTTTTAATTTGAGTGATACAGTGATTTTACTAAAATAATTAAAATGAAAATTACCGTACCTCAGGTTTTTGGCTTCCTAACATGATCCGGTAAAAATGGATTTTATGCCACAAAGCACTGGCCCATTGGGTTTCGGAACTTTTTTTTATCCGAAATTTTTTACTGAGATTTTCTTTTTTTTTTTAAACATGCAGATTAAATAATAAAATGCACAGTCTTTCTTAAATGTGCATTTTACTATTTAATGTTGCTTAAATGTAACCAGAAAAATGATGAAATTTCTTAACAAAAGTAACAGGTTGCTCTATATTGCAAGACATAATTTACGAACCTTCTTTCACTTGTTTGACTATAACACCATACGTAATAAATGTAGCTGCAGCTGATAACAACAAACCCCGGTTGATTGCAATCATTTTCCATGCAGTTAGCGTACAACTTTGCTTCATTTTTTTGTACCAACAGCAGTTTGTTTTAATTGTAGGTTTAAAAGTTTTATCAGTATCAAGAAAGAAATTATCTATTCTTTTAGAGCAACATTTTTGTACATAGTCTGCCATGAAAATTATCGGAAACAACCATAAAATTTCTTGAATACTGATAATAATGTACTGAAAACTTATAACCCATGACTTTTTTCCAAAAAACATAGTAAGCATTGTAAATGTACGCAATGTTATCATAGATAACAAACAAAAAATAGGGAATGCCATGATATTTTCAATTTTTTCAACATACTGTACCATGCGCAGTAATTTATCCCAGTCTTCGTTTACGGATTTAGGATATTTTGTGTCAGCATTGTTTAATTTGTTTTGGTCTGAAGTTTCAGAAAATATTATAACAGAGTAGCAAAAAATACAGTACAAAAAAGCTATAACGAAATACGTTAAATTATTTATAAAAGTTGCTAGCAATTCAATCAAAACAGTTGTACAGAAACCAATAACGGAATTTTCACTCAACCAGAAGTTCCAGCAGTTAGTTTGCACTAGTTTAAAATCTTGAACACAAGCTCGTAAAAGTTTCGCTATAATTATAGCTAAGCAGGGATTAAGAAAAAATAAAGATAAATAAAAAGCGGAAATAATTTGTTTTCTCTCTTGTTTTGTGTTTTTAAAAAAAAGATTCGAAAGAAACTTTCGAATATTCATCCTTTGAACGCAAATATTATACCAAAGAGCTAATGAAAACAATTCAGTTAAAATTTGAATGTAAATGAAATCATCTGCAACTTCTTTACTTAAAAGGCAAACTATATATCTGGAAAATCTAAATATTATGATAAAATGGTAAAATAAAAGAATTAACAATAATTTCATGCTTCTTTTTTCTGCAATTATTCCTATAAAATTCAGCAAAGCTATCATTAACGCTGAAATGTCACAAAATTTTGAAATCGGAGCCATATCAGCATCCTTTTTAAAACTTACACGAGTAAAATTGTTTTAGATTATTTGTAGTGATTTGTTGTTCGTTAATAAAAGATTTAGAATTTTATCATTTCTCTACTAAACAGACAATATCTGAATTATATAATTATTATGATAAAATAGTAAAACTATTAGTAATAGTCATTGTTATTTTTTTTATTCAAATATTTCTATAAAGTTCAATAAAAAGTTCTATAAAATTTAGCAATCCTGAAACGTCACACCATTCAGAGCTATATCAAAACATCAGAATAATAGAGCTATCAGAGCTATATCAAAACATTATATTAAAGCTTGCTGTAATTGCTGTAAATTTAAAAAAAATATTTTTAGCAATTTGCTCTCTCTTTGTTAAAAAGTATAAGGCTTTGCCATTTCTTTACTAAATAAACAACACACTAATCAGATTATTATCATAAAATGGCAAAATAAAAGTATTGACAATTGTTTCATGCAGTTTTATATGCAAATATTCCTGTAAAGCACAACGAGCTTATACACAACGCTGAAATGTCACGAAATTTTGAAATCTGGGCCATGTAAGCACATATAGAAAATTAAAATTTGCATGCAATGTAATTTCTTTTAGAATACACATAAGATACCAATTTTACAGGTGCAGTTTTCTTTCTCAATTGAGTTTTCCGAAATTTTAAGTTTCAGTTCAAAGTTTTTTCAGATAAATGTATCTGGGAATTAAAAAGTATACATTTTTAGAAAAAAAATAATTACGGAAAACTGTTGAGTAGTATCATAGTTTTCATAAACAACTCTCAAGTTTTAAGATACATTATCCCGAAATTCAAGGCAAAATTAAATTAAAATGCAGAAATACACACATTATACTGTTTTAAAACATAATTTATAAACTTTATTTTGTGGACACTTATATTTCCAACGCAATCGAGATCTGTAGAAACTGATTGGATATTTTTAATTAGGTAATTGAATATAACTTCAAAAAATAATTTTGAAAATTATGCTTAATGTAATAGGAAATCTGTCCAATATTCGATAAGAAGATTATTATCAAAAATTAAAAAAAAAACCTTTCAAACAAATATATTTTGCAGCAGAAAATGCATGAAAGCATATGATCAATAGATATATTAAATTTTAATTTTACTAATGTTGATTGATTTTTCAAAATGCAGTAATAATCTCATGCAGCAGGTTTTAGACAACATGAAGCAATATTTTCCGGAATACATTTTAGAAAGTCTTTTACAATTTTATCGAGATTGAAATTATTGAAATTTTATCAACAATAGCAGATTGAAGATAACAAATTATAGATATAGATCAAAATAATGAAGTTTTACTTTTCTTATTGAATGAATAACACAAAAAATGAAACTTTAAGAAATATCAAATACTTATTATTTTTGAGCATTCAATAAAAAAGGTATTCATGTTCGTTTGAAAGTTTGAAGTCGTTTTGTAGATGCAAGTACGAGAATCAGGACGGGGGGACGGGGGGGGGGGAGGATGGGACAGATAGAAGTTTGATTCTTTATTGGAAAAATATCTGTTCTAAAGCGTACAAATGTCTGCTTGAAAATTTTATATTTCTGCCTTAGACGTGTAAAAATTTTACAACATCTATCAAAAACTTTCAGAAACGAAAAAAAAAAATGTTTATGAAATATAATAATTTTTTTGCTTGAAAATACAGCTGTTTCAAATGCTATGACATAAAATTATTGTCGTGACAATTTTTCATTAAAAAGCAAATTATTCTAATAATTTACAAGGAATGTATAAAAAAAAGCTGTTTAACACAGAACTACTTTTTTCGTAATTTTTTAAATTTTTAGCGAATCACGCAGAAGATGAATTTACCGCCTATACTTATAAATATCATAATTTTATTGCCATGCATTGATAAAAAATGCCATGAAATTTAATTAAAAGTAATTTTAAAAGAAAACACAGGTTTTTAATTAAAAATAGCGAATTTGTTTTTAATTTCATAAATAATACAGTATAGAGTTATGCATTTAATAACATATCAAACTTTTAATGATATAACTGAATATCAGTTGCATAAACCCGGTTGTATAAGAATCTTTATCTTATTTTCTCGATACAACTATCAGTTACAAAAATCTGATAGTTATTTCAATCTTAATCTTATTTTATAGAGAAAACCAAGTACTAGTTACAAAAACTTGATAGTTATAACAATTTAAATGATATTTTATTGATACAACTGAGTATTAGTTACAGAAACTTAACAGTTATAACAATCCTAATCTTATTACACAGAAGAGATGAAACATAATAAAGTAAAATTTCTATTTTTTTCCTTTGACATTTTCGATGCAAAATTACAATACAATGCAAAATTGCGATACTACGCAAGTCCATCGTTGTTATATTCAACGAAATTATAAAAATATAATAGATACACAGATTCATATCGAATGAAGCGATAAAAAATGCCTAAATTAATTATTGGTTGAATAAAATAAGGTTAATAATAACACTTTTAGGTTAATAATAACACTTTTCTTCATAATTTACACATTTTAAAAGTATATAAATATTTTAGCCAGTGCCTGAGAAAATATTTTAGGAATCAAATTAAAATAAAATATTTCCTCAGATTTTTTTTTCATTGCTAAACTAATTGATTTTATTTAAATTGCTAATAGAGGTTAATTGGAGATGAGAAAGAATTTTTATGTCCTTAATTTAATTCATGAAATAAAAGAAATAATTCGTAATTTTTTTTAAAATATTAAAAAAAATTCCTTTAAAAATTCTGTTAATTTTTTTTAATTAAATAAAATAATTAGTTCTACAATAGGCATTTGTGGAAATTCTTCATGCTCTAAGGTATCATTATGAAATTAGAAAATTTTATTATATATTGTTAATTTCTCAAAAATTATTACGAAAGAGAGTCTTTAAAAATTACTGAGCTTTTTGATGTTACCATGGAGCCAGAAACACGGTAATTTTTAGCATATTTGGTAGTTTTAATCATAGTTTTTTGGCTATGTACGATCATTAAGATCGGTTGCGACGAAATTAAATCGAATCCTTCGTTTAAAATACTGACAAGTTTGGTACTATTCCTCAGATTGATATGAGTCCTCAGGTTGATATGAGGGTGAGAACTAGGTTTTTATTCTACCTTCTTTTTGTTAATACTTTCTAACTTACACGAATGAAACTGCTGCTCATTGGTGAAATTGATGTTTGGATTCGTTTTCTCTAAAAATTCTCTTTTAGTTACAATATTCAAAGTTAAAAAGAGTTCTGTCTTCACGAAGACAAATTTATAAGATTATTAAGTCGATTTTTCATTCACATTTCAATTTTCACTAATTTTAGTAATTGCAAGTTGGAAATGAATTGGTGCAAACTGCATTTGGTATTTTCATTACTTTCATTACTAGTATAAAGTGAAAAACGTCAGAAACACCGATATATATCCGTACCTTGTATGAGGTAAAACTTTATCGAGTTTACTTGCACGCATATGCAATATTTTGTCGAAATAAGTCACCGAAGTGTTAGCTTTTTATATCAAAAGACATTTTGCGAAAGTAGTGTTTATTTAGAGCATATAACATATGTAACAGCAGATTTGCATTGAATTTAAAACACTTGGTGGAGTGCAGAATCTTCAATACCAGAAAAATGGCTTTTTCTTTATTTTATGTATTTGTTTCTGACTAAAATCTGCTCAACACATTGCTCAAGACTAAAAATAAGTTGAAAATGAAACTTTTTTTTTAATAACTTTGAGCTGTCACTTGTCACGCCATCTTTTTCTTTTCATTGGTGGAATTTTATTGCGCAAATGCAACGAAATTCAAATCTTGTACGATCTTTGGAACACCAATTAGAAATGTCTTTATCAAATTTTAAATCTTTGAATACTCTTAAACTGATAATTCAAGGACTATCTTGATGCAAAATAATATTTAGTAATTCATTGAAATAATATTAAAATTCTTAAATTAAAATGTACAAAAGAATAAATTCCTTATAAAAATACAGTATAAGCAAACTATAAATAAACATCTCTTTATCGAACTTTAAATCATGGGATAATCTTTAACTGACAATTCAAGGACTATTCTGATGCAAAATAGAATTTTGCAACTCCTTGAAGTGATATTAAAATTCGTTAATTTAAATCTACCTAAGAATAAATTCCTTATAAAAATTAAGTATAAGCAAGCTGTATGTGAGGACAGATCCAAAAATAGATATAAATGTACTTTTTTTGAAGAAAATAATTCCACCTGCTGATATTCTTAAAACTGATCTTGCTTCAATATCTTTCAATTGGTTCATAATTGAATTATGAATATTGGAAGATTTAAAGCCATTGGTGCAAACATTTTGCAAACGTCGAAAAATTACTTTGTTAAGTTGGATTTCGATAGAGATTTGCGAACTTAAGTTTGCAGTAAAAATCAAATAAAATACTGGAATAATGCATTTTTTTATATCGTCTAAAACAGTTATTTTGTCAAATAATATTTTCCTTTTAAGGGCGTTAGCTATTCCTAGAAATAGAGTCATTGTTGTGCTCATAATAAACAAGAGTAAGGGAACAGAAAAAATACGTTGAAGGTTTTCAACAGCATTTAAGAGATTAGAATATTGTTTCAAATTTTTTAAAACATGTACTTTTATATTTTTTAACTGTAACATGTGAGTAAATTGTTGTCTGTAATTTGAGAACAATGCGATGAAATGATAGCACATGGTACAGTATAAAACAGTAAACAGTCCTAAGATAATTGGATGAAATATGCATAACTCTAACGATCTGAAATACAAGTAGGAATAGGAAGTGACAGTTTTATTGGAAAAATAATTAAGCATGTCTAAAAAAATATCCTTTTCTCTTAAAGTAAAAGGACTTAATGATGAATATACTTGGACAAATATAAAAATTAAAGATATTCCTAATACTCCGAATGGTGGTTTAAAATAAGTTTTTAATTTGATATTAAGACGGAATAATAATATGAATTTAAAAAGGCGTCTTACTGATTTTCGATTTTTAATAACTGTTAACCACATAAATGATATTAAAGTGCGCTGTATGATATTTGTTAAGAAAAATATCACATAATCAGAGTGTCCATGGTAAAACAAAAGAAAATACAATATAAATGTGTCACTATAGATTAGAAAGAAAAATACGAGAAAGAGGTTTTTTGAAATATTAAATAAACGTCTGGTGTTCTTCATAGCGTTTGTTGTTAAGTTGATTCCAAACAAAATATATATCAATCTAAAATAAAATCCAAACAATTCTCCTGATTTAATACGTTGGGTAGAGCGTGTTTCTATCATAGCATTCCCAGTTGGTGTTTCAGAAATCATAGTATGTCAATGTTTCTTTTTTTTTAATCTGCAAAAATGCTTTTAAAACATGTTTTGATATTATCAATAATACTCTTAAAACATTTTTAGTAATTATCAATATTGCTCTTAAGCCATCTCTAGTAATTATGAACAATGCTCTTAAAACATCCTCAGTAAATTATCAATAATGTTTTTGAAACATTCATGCATATAATTTTTTAAACACATTTTTAATAATATTACCAATCGATAATTCTTTTAAAACATATTTAGCAATGTTATTTAAAAATAATCTTAATACGCTGCAATTTCTCCTACATATAAAACTATTTCTAAGATAACGAGGCATAAATTATGAAATTCTGGACATTGAACAACAGCAAAACCATCTTTAACTTTTTTAATGATAGTCTTCAAAAAGTAACTGAAATTTTGAAGCTGACGAGATTTTACAATGAATGGTGAAAGAGCAATGAAGGTAAGGTACTACTTCAAATTATTTAATAGGCATAATTCTATAGCATTAAAATGGCTTTTATTATCTATATTAGTTTCCTTTAGTAAACTAAGATATATAATATAGAAAGAATATTTTCTAGAAATCTTATAACGCTTTATTATTTATCTAGTTCTAACTTTTATTGCACAATTTTCCGTTTTTTAATAATTCAAATGAGAATTAAGTCCTTGTTGTCGTTTGAATTTTATCAATTGAGATAAATATTATAGTTAAATGATAAACATTGAATACACATTTTACTGCTTAAGCATACAGTGACAGATAGGTAAAATAGCCGCTTTTTAGAATCTGATATTAATAGAGACTACTCACGCATCGAAACTTTATGGATTTTCTTTCTTATGAAAAGCCATTTTGAGTATAGTACAAATAACAGCATTTTATCCGCCAATAAACTTAAGATTTTAATGCAACAAATATGTATAGCCATCAGGTACTTTTCATGCATATCACTTATTCATGAAATGATTATAGTTCATATTATAGTTTTAACCACAAATAGTTTGCTGTAATAATTTTTTAAAACATTTATTTAGTATTTATTGCTCTTGAAGTTCTTTGTTATGGTACAACTAGATGTCTGATTAGAATACATTATAAAAAATCATGGACTAAATTACGAAAAAAGTTTTGGTACTTTTAATCATTAAATCCATTTTTACTGTGAGATTATATGGACATATTTTTTAAAATTATGCGACGAAGATGTGGCAATTTTTTTAAAACATAGGAACAAATTGAGGATGATCTGTACTGAAAAGAACTTCAAAGTACTTCAGAGAATTTCCAAGTGCTTCAAAATACTTCAAAGAACTTCAAAGTACTAGTACTCACAGTGCCGGTACTTTTTACCGTAGTATCTATTTTTACCAGAACACTTTACGGAATAAAAATTCTGATATGTAGTAGTTTTTACTGTAGTATTAAAGAAATTACTGAATCGCTGTAATTAAATGAATATTATTGTAAAAATTACGGTATACAATTTTACGATAAACTGAATTTTTTGGATGATGAACCCCGAGTGCCGATTGCTTTTAAGCGCAAAATGAACCGGAATTCGTTAGTGTCCCTTTCTTTGCCTCTTTTCAGAAAAATTCTTATAACAGTTAGGCTCACAGTGTAATTTATATTTAACTCCTTCAAATATTGAAGCTACAAATATAAATTTTAATTGTTTAAAAATATAAAAAATTTATCGTTAAATATATTTTTCAATATTTTCAATAAAAAATTGAAAACTGCATTACTAGAAATACGAAAAAGAATTGATTGAAGCGAACAATTTGCTACTGAATTATGTCTGATATTGATCTTTCATGGTTCGTAGCATGTTTTTTATATAGTTTTACGTGGTTAAATCATTCATTGTTCCAATGCAAATAACCTTCAAAATATTGTTCAATGTGTTTTATTTTAAACCAAGAAAAAGGTATCGAATTCTTATTGTTTGTTGTCAAACATTTTAGAAAAAATACGATTTTTGTTCGATTTACTTAACTTTTACGTTCCCTTAAATAGTTTCATGTAATGTTTAGTTTCTTGCATATTGTATAAGAATGGTTGATTTTTTAAGCGCCCATACATGACAATAAACGACGGTAATTAGATAAAATTTCCGCAAGCAAATTCTTGTTCGAGAAAATTTCATAAATTTCTTTAGTTTTTTCCAGTATATTCCTGACATTTTCACATGAGAGCAATGAGACCGACTTGTTTGGGAAGAAATTTTCCCTAAATACCGTGAAGTGTACCCATGTTGGTAAAACTATTGAGATAAAATCGATATTGCAATTTCTAAACATTCAAGAACTCGAAATTAAAACATTTTTGTACACAACCGTTAAACTTATCCACCTCGAAAAATTTTATTAGTTTATATTTATCGTTATTAATAATAATAATTTTCAAATATTTCTGGAGGGTAAAGTCAGAAAAAAATATATTCTCTTTAATATAGTATAATATAATATTATATGTTTTCTTAAATATATTCTCTTAAACAATGTAAATCTCTTTCTTACTAATTCAAAATACATTAAAATCTTATGAAACTACAATACTTAAAATTTAGTTTGTATGTAACTTTCATAACTTAGGATTTTGTCATAAATTTAAATTGTATAATTCTGTACCCTTATTAGAAAGTAATTGATTAACAGGCAAAATAAAAGACAATTTTGGTCCGAATTCTTCATTTATGCAAATACATAATTTTCTTAAAATAAAATTAAGACGAAAGAAAACAATTTAAATTCTCCACATTAAATAGATATTTAATTGAATATTGTTCTAACATTTATTGGTCTCAAGCCTTTTTTTTTTCATAATATTTTCATATGCTTCTCAGATGTATATTTTTTACAAAATTGAAATAACTTTTATAAATGTAAAATTATAACAAAAAAATTTTGAAAGTAAATATTAAATTTATAAAAAATATACAACAATTTATATGCTAATAGTAAGTTAAACTGTACATTAAATTTCGCATGATATCAGTTTATCTTCTATAAGCTAAAGACAGTTATAGCAGCGTTTTAATTGCAAATATTAATATAAAAAGGCAATTATGTTTGCTCATGAAGTATTCATTCTCAATAAATTATATTATTATTCTTGCATGCGTTTCTGAAATAAAACAGAACAATGAATTGGAGTTCATGTTGATTAAAAATATCTCTTATTTGATATTTTATAGATGTTCGATGAAAAGAATTATAAGATGTAAAGAAGTTATTGCATAAAAAAGACTAATAGTTCAAAATAAGTTTTCCGAAATAATTTGTTTAAAAATTCCAATTTAAGATAATGATATGCTATGGAATTGAATATCTCGTTTTATAAAATTTTAAGAAGTACAATTATGCTTATTTATTTTCAGAAATTCTTTATGCATTAGAAAATTACTATCAGTAAGTTTCTAATCGTTTGTTGCAAATATATTTTATTAAAGATCTACTTAATTCAGCCGTCAACTCACCCATTTTAGTCTGAGTGACCCAAAGCGAAGTTGGGATGAACTTGGGGATTTGGTCGAATTTGGTCACATGCGCGAAATTTGTCATAATATCATGAATTACGATTTTTTATTTTTTCGATCTTGCATGTAGTTCCCGAGATATGCCCATTTTAAGCAATTTTTACCTAATTTTTATTTTGTGAGTCCATCTGTCAACCACACTGTGAAGATCAGTAAGGAAATTGATAATTTTTTTCGGAAAATCCGAATCTTCTATAAAATAAAAGAGGGTTCCAATTATCAAGGGATGGTGGTTGAGCAATTTCGTTTGTTGTCATTTAATGTATCTTTTATTTTATTTTATACCTGGCGTTGAACAGCCGACCCAACTCTGAGCTTACAACTATCAATGATCAACATCGTATCCTTGTAATTTTGAGTCCAATCCAAAAAAAAAAAAAAAAAAAAAAAAAAAAGGGAAACTTCTGGATCAAGCATAGGGACAAACTAGCCTTCATGATGAAGGACTTTTTGATGGAACTGCTTTGATTGTGTTAGATAGAGAGAAAAACCACTAACTCCCACAGTTAGCTTGGCGATAATAGGACTTTAAGGCTACACGGTACCCTTTTTTAAAAAAAATTTTTAAGGCCTGTAATATTAAAAGTAATAATAGATTTTCATTTGTATTATATTATTAAACTGATTTTCAAAAAGAAAAGGGAAATCGACAAACCACAATTTAAAAAATTTAAATTTTTTTTAAAAATTCAAGATTTTTTTAAATTTTTATAACTTTTTTAATTTTCAAAATTTTTCAGTTATTTTAAATAATATAAATATCTTAGATTATTAGGAACAAAAGTTAGTATGGATTTGATGCTCTGATACTTAGTTGAATCTTAATTATTTTTATCGTTACTAAACACGTGGAAAACCCGAAAATTCTAAAAACTCCAACTTCAAATTTTTATTTAAAAAAATGTATACATCTCACACTGAAATCCATACTAACTTTTGGTCTGTATATACATAAAAGTTTCTACAAAAAATTTCAAGGCTTTATCTTTAAAGGGAAAAAAGCCTTAGGGAATCGAAAACAGTGGCATCAACAAAAAAGAAAGTCTGAGAAAATGACATTTAAAGTAAAGAGAACCATAAAACCAAAACTAAAAATGCTTGTACAGTCCTACTTTCTTAATATATTATAAACAAACTTATTGCTGGTCCAAAAACACTAATTTACTTGAATATTAATAGTATTATATTTTTTCACATTTAAAATTTATATGTAACCTGTATCGGCTAAAATACACGTAACATTGGTTTAGACAAACAAAGCAATAGGATTAAAGAAATAGCTAGCATAATTATATAGATATTCAGTCAATCAAGTATAACAAATATTCTGTTACGAATGTATTTATAAATTAAAAAATATTAGTCTTAAAAAAGACTTTTTATAAATAAAAATTTAGTAAAAACACAACTTTAGAACGCATCCATCAAACACCGAACATAAATAAACAACAATGCTTCTAGAAGTGAAAGTGAAATTTGATAACTTTTGGAGAAAGTGAAAATTAATAATCATCGAAATAAAATAAGTCTTTTTTTGAAAAAAAAAGTTTTAAAATTAGATTTAAAAGAAAACGAAACTAACCACGCCCCCTCGCTTGTCAAATTGTGAGTCTGACACAACTCGGAAAAATCCTAATATCTCTAAAACTAATTAGATCTCAGATGCAAAATTTTTCAACTTGCTTCCCAACCACATTAGCCACCCAAAAATGCAAAAATATTTTTTTGCATATTTTTGCGAATTTTAGGGTACTGTGTAGCCTTAACCTATGATTCGTTTGCCCACACACAAGTTTTTTATTCCTCAATGAAACTATATATCCAACAAAAAAAATTGAAAGAAATATATTCTACAAGAACAAATTGAAAGATAAGGCTTTCTACATTCAAGTTCTTCATAAATCTATCAATTCTTATCTCCCTCTCTGCTGACCCTACGTGTGACCTTTGCATGGTTCGAACCCCCGCCTTGTAGCGTCCACCATCTAAAATGAGGGCGACCGCAAATGATTTATAGTTTACAAATTCTGTGGTGGATAAAGTTTCAATGATCGAATCAAAGCTTCTTGGGAATAGATTGAGGATATTTAACATGAGTTCTGCGGGCATTGTTGAAGTGCATAATTCGTATCGACAAACCACAGCTGGGATTCGAACCCGGTTCACCTCATTGAGAGGCGAACGCTCTTTCCTCTGAGTCCCAGCTGTTCTAATGTATCTTGTGAAACTTTTTTGTTCGTGTATTTTCTTGATCTCATATTTGATCCGTGCTTCTCGAGTTATTTGATAATTTCCACACTTCGCAAATGTCCTTTCTTAAAGAAAAGTTCAGAAACTGACTCAATCTAGAAATGACCCTCAAACTAAAAGACGTTGCGGCTGGTCTACCTACAAAAAGATAATTTTACCTTTCTGCGGAAAAAAACGTAATAAGATCTATTTTGAATCTTTTAAAATTTTTTTACTAGCATTTTTTTATGTTTTTTTATTTTATAAGTACTCAAGACCTATGGTATAAATCAGCGTTTTTGCAATAATTTTAAAATGATTAAGTCTTGAAGTTTACAGTGTTGGAAAATCACGTAAAATGCCTAGAGTTGATATTTAGTCTGAAAAATATTTTTTTCAAGAAGGCTCCTGTGCGCTACATAACACTAAGAAAGCTTATTTTATAATTAAAGAGAAACATAATTTTTCCCGCTTTTTGGAACAAATCTATGTAAACAATATTCTCAAAATAACAATACCAAAAATGAATTATTAGTGAATAATTGATTAAACTATTGCTTGGATACTAATTGCTTTAAAACGATGCAATAAAAAGCTTTAAGAAACTGTTTAAAAATATGTACATAAGAAATTTTTTTGCGAATGCTAAGTGAAAGTATAAAAAAATGTAATTACGATAGGATAGGAATTTAATTAAATGATTGTAACGCTTTCCCTTAAGATTCTCAGGACCCATATCCTCACCATACCAGAAAATCGATTCGTCAAGATGGAGTACGAGAAAAAATTTTTCATCTCATTCTTAAAAAATTTTAATTCGACTTTGACACAAGAGAGGAAAGTGTGAGGTTCATTTTAAAAGTTAACACTTTTTATTAAGGATTTTTAACTAAACTAACATAAAATTTAGAAAAATAAAATTCTGACAGAACTTTAAAAGCAGGGTTTCAAACTTAAAATTTGCTTTTTCTACTAACCTGTTGAAATTCGCTCGTTATTAAGCTAATGTATATTCAGTTAAATAAGTGAGTAAAAAAGTATTATTACAATATTAAATTGAGTGAAAATATACGTTATTTTAATTTCATTTAAATGAAATTTCCATATGTTCGGTTACAGTAATTTTGTATTGACACTTATAGCGCATGAAAAAAACAAAATTTGGCTTCAAAATATGAATTTTATAAAATTTAACATTAAAAAAAATATGGAAAAGAGTATAAGGACATGTTCTAAACTACTTAATTTCCTTCAATAGTCAAGAGAACTACCTTTTTTTTAATCACTTGAATAAGCCAAGAGCTCATGGATCCTGAAAGGTCTATTATAGTGTACGCGAAAGTTTTTTTCCCCAAGTGTCTTTGATAAAGAAGACTAGATCCTGTTTGTATTGATATTTGTGTGGCAATTTCATAAAATCCTTGGGAGAGAATACCCCATAAGTTTTCGATTGGATTAAGATCGTGACTCCTCACCTGTCAATCAATTAAATTTACAGAATTAGTTTCAAATCAGAGTTCAGCGCTCTTAAAAACTTGTGTCCAAGCTTGATAACTTCGAGCTGTCACTTGTCCCGCCATCTTTTTCTTTTCGCTGGCAGAGTTTTATAATGCAAATGCAACTCAATTCAAATCTTGCATAAACTTCGGAACGTCATTTAGATAACTCTTTATCAAACTTTAAATAGTTAGATAATCTTAAACTGATAATTCAAGGACTATCTTGATGCAAAATAGCTAGCATTATCCTGTGGAAAAATATAGTAACCTGAAATAATCAAAGACGTTTGAAATAATTGACTCTATCCTAACATATCAACATATTTGTCCAAATTTATTTTACCGTTGGTGAAGACTATTGGTGTAATTCCATATGCCGCAGAATCACCCCAAACCATCACGGAGTCACCACAATATTGACATTTGGAAAAGACTTCTTTGGTATTTCGCAGATCAAAATAAATATAACGAAACGCACCAGGCACATAAAAGTTGAATTTTTTTTTCGTTAGAAAAATTACATCAGCCCAGCTTTAACTGAAAGAAATGTATGTTTTGGCGTAGTCTACTGTTCTTCTCTTATGATGATTATGATGATAAGAGTTGAATGTGAGACTAATTTTCCATAAAAATATTGGTGTTTATTTAAAACATTTTGAACAGTGCTTGATGAACATGATAAATTCAAATTTTGTCTAACTTCATTCGCAGTTTCTTTTTTCTGACAAGCTGTCCTAACAACCATTCATTTCCGTCGACGATTGCAGACTCTTAGTCTCCCAGTTCATCTTTTCATGCACTGCATTCTGGCATTTTTTAAAAAAATTATAGTTTATTATTTCAGATCTGATGATTTTTTTTTAAAAATTTCCCCGTTCGCTTAATCCGACGAGAGCGGAATTTCTTACACAAACATATCTTTTAACCCGGGATTGTCATTTTCTGTTTTCAAGTATGCAAATTTTTCAATAATTATGGTGAAAAAATCAAGGTCATTTAACTTATTTACCTTGTGCAGACTTCTGGTCTTCCTGTACGATTCATGCCGTACATTCCAGGAACTTTTAGAAAATTATAAACTATTATTTCAGATCTCATGATTCTTTTAAATTTTCCCTTCCAATTAATCCGCATTCTCGAAAAGCAACAAGTTTTCCTTCGCCAGAGTCAGAAAGATGAGTTCCTTTTGGAATCATTCAAAACTCAAGATAAAAGGTGACAAAAGCGGAATTTCTTTCACAATCTTATCTTTTGACCCAAATTTCAATTTTCTATTTTCAAATATGCAAATTTTTCAATAATTATATTTAAAAAAAAAGGTCATTTAACGTATTTAACGTGAGCAGACTTCTGGTCTTCCAGTACGATTTTTCATGCCATACATTCTAGGAATTTTTAGAAAATTATAAACTTTTATTTCATATATAATAATTTTTTTTAAAATTTTCCGGTCCTCTTAAACACCATTCTCTAAAAGCAACAATTTTTTCTTCGCCAGAGTCGTAAAGATGAGTTCCTTTTGGAATCATTCAAAACTCACGATGAAAGGCGATAAGAGCGGAATTTGTTTAACAATCTTATCTTTTAACCCGGAAACGTCATTTTCTGTTTTCAAGTACTCAAATTTTTCAATAATTGAGGTAGAAAATTTTTTTTTTAAACTTATTTACGATATAATTTGGATTTAAAAATCAAAATGCAAATTTAAGCATATTTAAAATTTTAATAACAAATAATTTAATTACAAGAAATAATTCAATTTTATTCCTATTTTTATTCCAAAAATTTATCCACGATTATGTAAACAAGACTTCTGTAATTGACGATTTTTATACTTACGATATTTTATACGATTTTCATACTGCGTCCTTATACTTTTTTTCGCACACTGCAAAAATGTATGTAAATAAACAAAAATTCTGACATCTTTATTGGTTCACTTGGCACTTAATTTTCAAGAACAGAAATTTGAAAATATGGATTTGAAGATAAATGTTGCGCGTGAAAATTGTCGTAAGTGAGTGTCGTGAATGTCGTGAGAATAAATTTAAAAATTTTCGTGCAAGAATTCTCATTTCTTTTTATGTAAGTAAAGAAACTAATGAGTGACTTTTACATAATAGCTGTATTTATACGGTTTTTATACAGTACTATACAGTATTTTATAAAATTCTAACCATTTAATGGAATACAAATAATGAACAAACTATACAAAATGTAGAATGGAATTTAAAATCTCCATACATCATAAAAGCGTTTTAGAATTTCAAATGAAGATGGTATTCAAATAAATAGTTTGAAACAAATTTGTTTCATTGAAAATTTTTTTGTGCGTTTTCATTCGCAAAGGGATTAAAATACCGAGTAAAACGATTTTTATTCAAATGGATAACTACTACTTAATTTCCTTTATTTAAATAACTCTTATTGTTTAAGATAAGGTATTCTCTTTATTATCTGAGGTAAGTTGAAATAAAATTATTTTTCATGTTTGACTTGTTTGAAAGGGTTACTTAAATCACACTGATCCTTGTGGCTTTAGTAAGTGTCGAATTATATTTATTCGGACAAAATAAAAAATAATTGTATTAAACTGAACGCAAATAGATTTTGTGAATAGATAGCAATGATACTTTGTCTTCATTGATTCTTTTTTAAAACACTTATACGAGCGTAAATTGATAATTTTGTTGCATTATTATGAGTTAAATAAAGAAATCCTTCCTTTCAAAATATGCTTCATAATTCGATTAAAGCAAATCCTGAAAGAAATAGAACCATGAGAAGGTTAACTAACTTCCTTTTCATTAAAAAGTTGTCTAAAGGATTTCAATTGTATTCTATTAGTATTCACTCTTGAATACTGTTTGGGTTTTTATGATTAATTGTTTTGAGTGATTTCATGTTTTTATTTATGCATTGCATTTCAAAAATGTTTACCGGTAGATTACGGTGAGTGATCGGTATAAAGTGTTCCAATTACTGACCGAAAAATAATATTTATGCCCGTAAATCAATTATGGCTATAGAAATACAGGACTGCTCGTAAATTTTTTGTCGTGACAATTGAACGAAAATGTATGTCATACTCGTAAAAGGTATCTTCAACTTGGGCCTTGACGCCGTTTGTGACTCAGGTTATTTGTTGGTAGAATCAGGGCGAAGTGCGTAACAATGCGAAATAGTGAAGTGCTGTTAGCCGACGAGGAGTGAGACAGTCCCTAGTCAGCAATCTAGAAAAAGGGAGAGAATTGTTTTTGGCTCAAGCTGGATGCGATCCCGAGACTTTTGTGTTCGTAGTCTGATGTTGTAATCACTATCAAAGTGAGTGTACATATACACCCCCGAATCTAGCTAAAAAGCTGTATATGATAATCATATAAATCAACGATCAACTTGACTAATTTTGATTAAACTTTCTTCAAGCAGTGAGCTTTTTTTAGTGAATAAAGGTACCTGGCTGTACAATTAACGATCAACATTCTGAATTTTACAGAAATTTCATTAAGTGTGTAAAATAAACATAATTGAACATTGGTGGACAATTTGTGACTCCCTATTCTGACGGGGGAAGAAGGGAAAGTGTGAATGAACTCAATTATTTCTGTCTTGATAAATGAGGTGTTATTTTGAATAAAATACAAGGTGTTGAATCAAATAAAATCAATCCAAAGTTATTAAGTTCAGCATAGTTTAAGCATTGTTTCGAAGTTATTAAGGTTTAATATATAAACAATGCAGTTTTGTATTTAAAACATTGATATTTAAAATCCAATCATTTTCAATGACTGGATTTTAAATATTTATATTTTCGAACACCAGAGCGACTGTGGGAAAATTTTTCTCAGATTATTTAGCGTGGGGAAAAGAAGTCTCTATTTAGCATAGCATAAGTACATAAGCACATGCAACTGAATAGAGATAAATGTTTCTGTTAGTTTTTCTTCAGAATTTTTATCAAGTAAAATTATAATTTGTTTTGATTAATTATTAATTTTGTTAATTAAAGAGAATTATTAATATATAAATGGTTAACTAAAGTTGTTTATGCGATGTGAAAGGTAATGTCATGCTGAAAGAGGCATAACATAGTTCCTAACAACTTAAAAACTAAATTATTATCTTGTTTAATCCTTTTCTCCGTAGATTAAAATCCTTAAGCAATCTTTTAATACCAAAATCTTGAATTAAGTGCAGAATAAAATCTATTTTCAGAGATTCCCTCTACATCTGCCTAACACATTAGCATAGAATTCGAAAACCGTCATATGGTTGCTAATGTTCTGAATTTATTGAACTTCGTTATTATTTCTTACACTTTCTTTTCCGCCAACACATTTGAATGCGTAAGGCTAAGAAAAAGAGCATTGGCAATAGAGTAAATCAATTCATAGCCAAAAAAAGGATATCTTAACGTTCCTTGGCGAAAACTATGCTAAATTGTACATGACGCTCGCATTTTTGATTTCATGATGAACGGAAGTGTCTTTTGGGGATTTGCCCCAGCAGCCACATTCTCCGGGCCTTTTTAAAATTTTTTTATATTTAATAGTTCATATATACATAAAAATGATTAATTCTCTTTACTTTTAACACTAGAAATACTGTTGTTGTTGTTGTTAATTTACGTCGCACTAGAGCTGCACAATGGGCTATTGGCGACGGTCTGGGAAACATCCCGGAGGATGATCCGAAGACATGCCATCACAATTCTGATCCTCTGCGGAGGGGACTAGAAATACTGAAATACCTATATTATCCAAAAACAGTTAAAATGACTGCATTGTGAAAGAATAACTAATGTATAAAAAAAATTAATTTTTAACATTTTTGATACTATTTTCAGTTTTATAAAAAAGTTATTAGTAAATATTTACAAAAAAAATTATATGTTGTATAAAAAGTCTCAAAACTATAATAAATTGTGTCATCATTGTCTTTCTAACTGAAATTAAAAAGCAGTCAAAATGACTTCCTTGAGCAATCTAGTGTTAAGCTCCACATAGTTTTCAAAAATTTTTATTTTTATTTTTATTGTTTATCAAATCTGATTCTTGGAATAAAGTATGGACAATTAAAAATGAATACATCAACTTCTTTAACGGAATTTTTACACAATCACCAACTTCTTCAACAAATTATTACGATAAATAAAATACCTTGATTGAAAATATTAAATAATTAATGCATAAAGCATTAAACTTTAAGTTAATCATGGTGTTCAATTGCAGCTTTTGATTTTTCATTTTGTTTAAAACTTCTAAGTTTAAGACTTAAGTTTTCATTTAAACAGCTAAAAGATCTTTGTTTTCAGTTCTATTGTTCTCATTTTAGAAAGCAATTTAGATTTAAGAGTTACTCCATCTCAACCTTTCTCATGTTCAATTAAACGTCGATGCCCAGATAAAAAATATTTTATCACTGGTTGCTGATTGCAAAACTAAGCTTTATACAAAATAGGAATACTTTCCAATATAACTAAAGGAATGAGTTGAAATGTTAATGTTGCTCTATTTAGAAAAGAATTTAGCTCTTTTAAAGACATTGATGAAGAACAAAGTAACTGAAACCATTGATATTTTGTAGCGATTATTTATTTTTACTGAATTACAAGCAGTGCATGCATTGGTTTTGAAAAATAATCTTGGATAAATACAATCTTGTTTTTTATAAAATATTTTAAGTGAGAAAAATCACGAGTATACAAAATCTTATAGCAGAAATTTTACCAAGTAAACTTTTGTCTCAGAGAAAAAAAATTCTACCATTCAATTAATGATATTTCTGGTAAGAAAATCCCATAATTTTGGTTATTAAGACTAAAATATGAGGAATTTAAATAATTCATTTCGTAATTTTCAGTTTAAATGGTAACTGTTTACCGGAAATTCTGACTTTCAAAATTGCAGTTCTTATTATCACACATTTAATAAAAAATAAGAAAATGATAAGAAAATTTAACATAATAAATGGTTTTTATGCCATATTCTAAAGTATCATGATAAAATTATCAAATTTTACCACACTTAACAAATTTAATTCCACCACATATTATATCAAATTTTACCACATATTATAAAATCATGTTTTATTGTTAATTTTGCAAAAATCATTGCCAAAGCGCTTTCGTAAAAAATACCAAGCTCTTTGATTTCCCCGTAGAGCTAGAAATACTGTAATTTTTACTAGATTCCAGTAGTTTTGACCATACTTTTTTTCTCAGGGTAGGTAGGATTTTTTTTTTGTATGATATTTTCTTCAAGGGAAGTCAGGCCCCTCTAAAATTTTGTCATCTGTGAGATTATGATAGAAAAAAACTTTTTTGTTCAAGGAAAATGCTATCGATATAAGATTTTATACTCTGATTAATATGTTCATTAGAGGTTTCATAACTACAAGACTTTTTCTACGAGAATCTGAGTGCGTGAGATTTTGCTTGAACGGGACATAGTTATTGTTAGAATATATTTAAAAGAGATTTTGTCTAAGAAAGAATTAGTTGTCTCCGCAAGATTTTATCCTCGTTCACTTCGTTCAAAATTTTGTTTCTGCAAGGATTCTGTTTAATTGGAAAATAATCATCTATAAAAAATAAAGTCTTGAGAAGAACTTTGTTCGTTACATTTTCGTTAAATGTTTTATAATTGAATATAAAATGGATGGTTCTTTTAACGGCAGAGGGTGCTGAACTCTTTCCTTTAGCAAAACGTCTGGGTAATTGTATCGGTCTACTCTCTCGCCATTCAGCTAGAGTTTTTCTTTTCTTTTCTAGTTTATTGCTGTAGATTTGTTGTTTATAATTTGAGCTAGTATAATTTAATATTAAAAAAATCGTACGTTAAAATAAGAAGAGCGAGATAAAAATTACCTAGCAATTATACAACAAACCTGAAATAAAGATATACAGCCGCATTTAGCACCAAACATTACAGTAATAAAAACATATTTTATTGTTAATTTTACCAAAAGTCATCACCAAAGCGCTTTGTTAAAAATTACCGTGCTCTTTGTTTTTTTCTCCATAGAACCGGAAACACGGTAAATTTTTATCATATATATTACCATACTATATTTTGGTAGATTTGACCATACCTGAACCATATTATCTCATACCTGAACCATATTATCTCATACGAAACTATGGTTTCACTTGAATAGAAATATGATCCAAATGAACACCTTATTAAAGATGCAATGAATTCACACCACATTATGAGTCGAACGGATTTTTTTAGAGTGTAGACTTCAAAATCGAATAAAATTATTTTTAACAAAATTTTAAAGTTAAATATTTTACCACTTGTGAAACATTTAAAAATTTATCAAAAATAAATCATCAAGTTTTTCACATATATCATTAATATTTAAATCTGTAATTAATATGTTGCAATTTTACTCTCAAGTGCAATAAAAAAAGACAACACGTTTTATTTGGTAAGAATCCATTTGCGTCTGAATTTATTCATTTTAATAAGCTTCAAAAGATTAATAAATAATATTTCCACATAAATATGTAGTTATAAAATCATTATCTGTCATAGTAATTTTAGACTTTTATAATAACTTGTACACGACACAATTCCTTTTCTTGTAACACAATTTGAAAATAATTAGAGTTTTGAAGATAAGTTGTAACATACTCAGATACGGAGTTTCAATTTATCTTTGTTTCTTTCTTAAGACTCAGGTACCATTAAATAATTGGTGCAACTAATTTTTGTAGAAAGAAAATTTTCTCATCTCTCAATGCAATTCTCGACAGATTTACTAAAACAAATTCTTTTGAATGAGCTTTTAACATAAAACAATTAAGTAAACGTGTGTTTCTCATTATTTTCAACCCCTGGAGAAAATAACCGTTCAAATTTGCTTTCCAAATGAGTTTACACACTTAAAAGCAGTTTTTAACTTTCAAACTAATTTCCTCGTTTAAAAATCCTGTCCTGGTTCTGAAAATATACTGCTCGGTTTCATTTAAAGTTTATTGTGTGTCATTTTTTAAGATGTATTCATTTTAAATTAATACCGCTTTGGTATTTTGGGAATGTGAAGCAATTCATTCAACAACTGTCTCATGAGTAATTACATTTCTGTACATAAAAGATGCATATTATGCGTAAAGACATTCCTAAGAAATGTATCGAGTAAAAACAAATTAGCGGTATAAAGATTTATCAGCATATTATTAGAGAACACGTGAAATAATTAAAATCGTATTAGAATTTAAATATGTTCGTTTACTTTTTTTAAATTCACCTTATTTAAAAATTTCTTATTTAATATAATTAACCCATTAGTGGCCGTAATTTCATTTTTATCTTTCAGGTGAACAATAGTCTTCGAGGTACCCGCAATATAGCTAAACCCGGCTATAGTACCATTAAATTTTATATTTAATTCAACTTTATTAATTTAAATGAAATATAACACTTTACCTTCAGATGATATTAAGTTTTAATTTCTGATAAATGTGCACTGTAAAAAATTTGTTGTGCATAATTGTCATAGTTTTTGGTGTGGAGGTAAAGCTAAGCATGTAGTGGCATTTTTTATTTACTTTTTTGCTGTTATACTTTTATTTATTTATTCCTTCATTTTTTTGATAGTTTAATAATGACACATATTTTCAAGCGCATTAGAATAAATTTAATTGCTTCATTGTAAAAGGATTTCGTTTAAAAATAAGCATATATATCTTTCAAAAAATGCTATTTTGTTAATTTTTATGATTGGTTGCACGATAACTGTAATTCTCTTCTTAGAAATGTATTTAGTTACTATCAGCAGAAAAAATGGTGGCAACAATAGACCCAATTTTTTTACTCAGTTGAAAAGTTTTTCATTTTTTGCATTCAGTTGCGCTAAAAATTTAGGAATACAGTAAAATAAGATAAACATGAAAGTCTGTGAATAAATTAAAACTAAACGATATAAAGTAGTTATCATTAATTTAGAAAGATATATTAGCTAATTTTTAAAATCAAGTTAATTTGTAAAGCAAACAAATGAGTTTGCACAGAGGGAATATATAGAAGAATTTGAGAGCAAGAATTAGCATAATAGAAGCTGATTGAAATTATACACTAGCTTGCAAAAGTTTTTGGTCAGCGCGTGAAAGGTATTTAACCTTTTTATGCTTTTTCTTCTTCTTTTTTTTGCAGAGATGATTTCCGTTTTTTAGTCAAGCCAACATATATATTACTCTTGATTTCAGAATTTTTTCTTGTCTTACAATTTAAAGGAAAATGTATTTTCTTTGTATGTTCTTTGGATTAAATTTAAATCTTTGCTCTCAGTTCAGTTGAATATTTCTTTTTTTATATTGTAAGAACTAATTCTTCAAAAATAAATGTCAATATTAAATTAAATTTAAAATCACGATTTCCGTAAATAAATATGCAAAATTTATACTTATTTGTTAAAATTGTATCTTTCAATTGTATTTTCATCCGATTCTTAGATGTAAGAAAATCGCTGATAAGACTGATAGGAAATTGCATTTGATTTAAAGTGACTTTCAAAGCTCTAACTTTGCGTTCTGGTTGATAAGCATATTAAGAATGTTCAGGAATAAAATTATGCATTATTTATTACATTTCCAATCAACCATTATGATATTGAGTTTGACCAAAGACTTATGCATGCTAGTGTACATGGTAAAATTATTTAATACAGCTCACAGAGATTTAAAAAATAAAATATATTTGTCCCTATTACTTAGTTAAAAACATACATACCTATTTTAACGACGAACAATAAATTATTCAACAAATCACTAGTAGCAACAAAGCCTCCCGTCTAATTCTCGATTACAAACGCTAACTTCTGGCAAAAAAAAAGAAGAAAAAAAAGCACCGAAACATTGGTGTTTTTGGAAGGAAAAATAATTCTCGTTTTAAATGAAAGCGCGAGAATTCGGTGACAGCTAATTCTATAATAAGCGTTAGAATCTTACTTTTGAATTATACTTCTTTAAATCGTATATGAACACTCGATTTGGTGTTAACTCCGAATATAGTGTTCGTTCACGCACTCTTTTCAGAATTTAGGAGATATACTCTTAATTCATTAAAAGGGGATTCAAGGAGTTTTACATACATTGTGTGTTAACATCAAGGGAAATAATAGTTTAAACAATTTCTTTGAAACTTCTTATAAATCAAATGACTGAATTTTGATCGATATATTGGAATAGTGTGGACGTTTCAATGAACATTAAAATAACATTGCGTCTATGGAAAAGCCAATGGTGCATAGGTAGTAATATTGGTAGGGTCACTGTAATGAGATTTCGTACTAATGAGCGTTGACTGTATTCCTTTTTATTATAGACTTGTACATGAATAACATAGTCACATTAATTTTAACTTAACTTAAAACTTTGTGAAGTGATATTTCTAATGCAACAAGGTTAGTCCTTAATATGCGATACTAAACCCTTTTTTTCATTAAATGCATATAACGGAAACCGTATAAGAAACATTCATATAAGGAAACCGTACTTCTTATTGTAAAATTTTATTCTTTTATGCTAATGGAAATAGATTGAGCAGCCAAAGAGCATTTTCTTCTTGAAACTGAAGCTTGATATCTGGGCATGTAGTGGCAACGAAAATCAAATCAAGTTTTCAGTTCAGATAACGACCTCAAAAAAGTGAAGGTTCGAAGAAAATAGTCTTATGAGTCCGGATATATATATATATATATATATATATATATATATATATATATATATATATATATATATATATATATATATATATATATATATATATATATATATATATATATATATATATATATATATATATATATATATATATATATATATATATATATATATATATATATATATATATATATATATATATGTTTATTTATAACACATTGCATTACAATGTTGTTGACCAATTGATACACGAACGTAAACAAGCACAAAGCTGTTTCTGTTGCAGACGTGTTTCGGTAGTTTGCTGTTTAGTTGTTTCGCAGTTTTATACTACGAAGTTACTTGTTTATTGTGCGTAGTACATAAATAATCAATTGGAATATTTTCATTATGAGTAAAAAAGGGTGATCTTTTCCCATGCATAAAAGCTGAAGTACAGGCCCTCGTGAATACTAAAATATATATATATATATATATATATATATATATATATATATATATATATATATATATATATATATATATATATATATATATATATATATATATATATATATATATATATATATATATATGAAAAAGAATGTAAAAAATGAAAGAAATACATTTTCTTTTAAATTTTTTAAAGATTATAACAGTTAAAACTTACGAGTTTGATATTTTTACGTGAGAGAAATTTTCATTGCAAATTTTGTTTCATTTGTATTGGTTGTTTAAAACTTATAGTAAAGAAAAAACTAAGTTCATGAAAATCCATAGCAAACCATGAAGTTTTATATGTTGAAATTTTTTTCTTCAAAATAGCAAAATTCAAGCGAATTATGGCAGGAATAATTTTTCACTGCTATATCCTGCTATAACTTATTTACATTTAAAAGAAAAACATTTTTTAAGCATTTATTTATATTTGCATTATTTATTCTAGTTTAACCTGAACTCACTTTTTTATGTTTAAAATTTCAAACTACTAATGGAGGGAAAACAAAATTCGCCAAAATTAGCGTATTTTCAAATTTTTATTTTGTGATATAGCATCCTTTTAATGTGATTGCTACTATCTTGCCGCTATCCCATATTGACACTTTTTTAATATTTTATTGATTTTTGAATAAACATTGCGGTATTTGTGAATTTTGCAAATTTGACCAATTCTTAACGATTTTATTTCGATCTGGTTTGACTGGTTGGTTCGAATTCCTTACCAAGGTCGCACCTATCACAGTGCTGATGTAAAATATCCTCAGTGGTAGACGGATCATGAGCTAGAGTCCCTTTGCCGTCAGGCTAACCATGGGATGTTTTCGTGGTTTCCTCTCCTTGTAACGCAATGCGGTTTAGTTCCAGCAAAAAATTCTCCACGGAAGCAAATTTGACCCATTACTTGATCCAGGAGTTCCCTTGTCTTCTGGATTGGGCTTAAAACTTCAAGGATATGAAGTTAGAAATTGGTAGTCGCAAACTGAAATTTCGGTTGGCTGTTCAACGACAGTTATAAAATGTAAAAAAAATCTCCTATTCAGTACCTATAGAGGTATTGATTTGTTATGGGAACTTGAAGGTTTTTGTGACTCCGACAAATTTAACGTGCACCTGTCACCATCTGATTCACGGGGGTTAAACAATTTGAATCACTTTAACTTGAGCCCAGCGTCCTACCAACCAGGCTATCCCGACTATAATAAATAATGAATATCATTATTATGTTCTAATTGTAAATTTAAGAACTACCCTTTTTATTAGAAACTTTCTTCACATTTGTTCTCAAAATTATAGTTTTTTGAATATAGCATTTCTTCAAAGTTATGGTTATAGTGTTTCTTCAAAGAAATGTTGGAAACAACTTTTATCAAATTCCAAAAGTTTATCTAATATTTATAATACATTTATATTATAAAAAAACCCCTCATAAATAGTATTAAAAGCCATCCTTGGGGCTTTCTGCCTAATTAAATGAATTAGGAACTACAATGTAAATACGCTTGAACTTTTCTAACGAGATTCATAGTTTTTCTCAAGTTTTATGATATGACGTAATTGGAATATGAATTATCAGAGATAATTCAGTTATATCAGATTTTAATTGATTGTTTTTCCTATTTGGATAAGGAGGTTAATAGCCTTAATAATTACAGCTGCTTTTTTCTGGGATAAGAGTTTGATTAAGTTTAAAATATCAAAAAGTCTCGAAGATATTCTGAGAATTATTTATTTTCAGTTGCATATTGTCAGAATAATTTTTATTTCTTTTCATAAAAAGTAATCATTTAAAATCTAATTACCGTTAAGTGCGGAAAACAAAAAACTCGTATTTTTAAATTTTTATTTTTCGATTTTAAAATTATTAAACTTATTTAAAATTTTGGAATTATTCAAAATTTAAAAAAATTTAAACTCAGTGTGTCATTTAGCTAAAAATATTCAGCTACTAATGCAATAAATTATTGAAATTAATAAATAATTTTAAATGTTATTTTTAGTTGAAATTACCGTTGAACAAGATAATCTTTAATCGTGTGTTAAATTTTTGTGATATGCTATAATAGTTTTAGAGGTATGACGAAATACATAAAGTAGGAAATTAACACTTAGGACCGAAGTATTTGGCAGCGTATATCCTGAGCTGTTTTTGGTAATTCTGATCATCGCAAAAGGCATTAGGCATTGTATCAGGAATTTTCCTAATTATCGCAAAAATCCATGAAAATTAGTATATTTAATGGTAATTAATAGAGCCCAGATTTTGATGACCTAAAAAATCTCAATTAATGCCCTTAAAAAGTGCAAAAAATGCCCTTATGAACTGCAAAAAATGCCCTTAAAAGTGCAAATAATGCCCTTAAAATGCGAAAATTGCGCTAAAAATGCCTTATGATTATGACTTAAATAGAAGTAAAAATATTGAACCAAAACAATGTTTTACTCTTTAAAATTATTATGAGTCGTTTCAAAAAATATAATCCAATGCAATACTTGTTCTACGTTCATTAAAGTTTGACAAATATGTTTTATATCCAAAAATAACAAAAAAAAAAAAAAAAAGAAAATATATTGACTCCAAAACATTTTCATTTTGTATAGAAACTTAAATGAATATAACAACTTCCATCTCATAATATTACTAAATATCAGAATTACAGTGGATTATTAATTTTTTTTTAATATTTTGAAATGTAAACGAGCGTCTCTTGTCTGAAAGCAAATTTTTATACCAGGAGAAGCTTCTTTCAACGTCTACTGATGTTATTGGTGCGTACTTGAAAAGGATGGTCACACTTACTGACAATTATTCTTCAATTTGAAAAGATGTTGCTTCACCTGTTAATATCCTAGAAATTTTCTTCATTGCTTGAAAGCCAGTGTAATAATAAAAAATTATAATAAATAATAAAAATTAGAAAAATTTAACAAAAAATTTAAAAAATGCTTTAAAATGCAAAATTTTAAAGAAAATGCCCTATAAATCTCAAAAAATGCTCTAAAGGACAAAAAATGTCCAAAAGTGCAAAAAATGCAAATGTCATCAAACTCCGGGCCTTAGTAATTAATAATCGTTAAGATTTTATCCGAACATATGTTAAAATCGAATCATTAATTCAAAAGTCAATAAACTTATCATTTTGAAAGTTATTCATTGTATTCCTAATTTTATGAATGTTTGATTTTTATGAATGTTTGATTTTCATGCTTGAAAATGCAATTTTTTAGTATAAAAAGCAAAATTTTCATTAATTCACTTGTCTTTTATCATTATTCTTCGACCTACTATATTAAAATTACTAATATTAAATATTAAACGTTACAAACCACAAAAGCTTACCCTAAGTGTATTTAAAAGTCCATAAACAAGAAAAATAATTCGTACGTTATTGTTTTGTATACTAAACTTTCATGATACATTTTAAACTTTGAAACTCTGAATAAAGTAATTCCTATCTCCTTAATAGTTACTGCAATACTTAATTTCTCTAAAAGGAGCCCCATCACTCCCGTCTCTTTGATCCGTTTGAAGCTAAAGTAATTAAACAAGAGTAAATGAAGTAAAGTTATTAAAACTAGTTGTTACAATGAAGAAATTCGTTGTAGGCAAGGTTTGTTCATCTATATCAATAGATAGATATTTAAAAATAAATATGACAGGATATTTTCGATTTTTTTCATTTTCAGGCTAAGTCTAAAATATCTATTCACTGTTAGAAATTTCCAAATAATTTAAATCTCAAATTTCTAACACCAAATTAGAAATTTTGTGGAAAAAAAGTTGAATAGCCATTTGCTTAATTTTTATTTTACCATATTCAAACAAATCAGTGAAATAACCATAAATAAGATGGCATTGAAAGGATGGAAAAGAATATTTTTTTTGTATTTAAATATTTTAATAAAAAAGAAACAATGAGAGAATTTCTGTTGTTTTAAAATTTTGATAATTCTAAAAAAAAGTTTCTTCTCTAATACTTTAGTGACTGCTAAAAACATTTAACTTTTGAGAAACTTTTTTTTTATCCCTGTAAAAAATTCTGGATCAAATTATGGTAATATGTATCAGCCCTCAGGATGCCGGTAATGTGTTTTGACGCAACATAAAGTCTGATATACCGTAATTATAACAGTATTTTCTTTATCCTAAAATCACTGAATAACTGTAGTTAAATAATTATCACTAAATTAGTTTTATGGATGCAGTATTTTTTTGCAGTACTCAGGGTGCCAGTATTTTTATCCGTAATGTGGTGTCGGTAATTTCACTGTGTAAAATATGCTAAACTTAATATAAAAATGCTTAAATGGGATAAAATTTACTTTTATCATCATTAAAATTTATTTTGTTAAACAATGTTTATTTTTGTAAAAGTTTCTGAATTATATACAGGAAAATAGAATCGTTAACTAATTAATTGACTTTCTGGAGTATATCCCCTTGTTTATGAATGATAATATTTAAATACGACGCTTGCTGGTGATATTTTTCGAAATTATTATATCTCAGATAAAAATAATAATGCATATAATATTTTTATACCAAATTTATTCACACATTCCCCTTTTCGTTTTGATTTTTGAAAGAAAGAATAATTAAAAGCAATTATGTAAAAATAAATTATGCTCAATATGCTTTGTTTCACTAATGTTAAGGAAATAAACAGCTTAAAGCGTTGCAAAAATGCGTGATTTTTAAGATTTTCAAAATATGATACAGCTGAAGAAAAAAAGCCTTAAGTTAAAACAATTCTATTGTAATATTTATTTAATTAGCAAAATTAATTTCAGATTCGTACGTAATTTTTTTAAAACTTTTATTCCTTATTAAGTAAAAGCAATATTAATGACAAATAAAAGCACAATACGAATTACAAAATAAAAATTCAAGATTTGTCACTTTCTGTCTTATTTCAAAGAAAAAAATAAGGAAATTGTTCCAGAAAATTAAACAAATGAATCATAAAACGTGAAACTGATGCGAGGAAAGAAAAATTCTTACTCAGAGTTCTTTTTAAATATTTAATTTATGACAGCTTAAATGAAATATAATCATATTTAGAAAATTTAAATTCATTTTTTCCTGAGTTTTGTACATTTATAACAAGATATTGCGTTGTTAACCACTCGTTTCAAATACTTAATTTATATTTTATTTAAAATTTCATGGAAAATTAATTCAAACTGAAGTATTTTGTTATTTTTTTTTAACTTTGCCAGATTTTTGATCTTATTAAACAAAATTAAAACCCGCAAAAAATCAATACTATGTTTAAAAATAATATTGATACTTTGAACTATATAGTGCTTACTTACGGTAAACTTAATAAGATGTTTAATTGAACCATATATTGACTCAAGTTTAACCTTAGTATCGTGTAATCAAGTTTCAGTAACACGATAATTTGTTTTCGCTTGCTGTTACTTAGCGTTGACTTATAACATAGCGCATATTTACTCAAAAACTTAGGATGTTTAATTGAACCGTGTAAAAACTTAAGATGTTTAGTAAATCCAAGTTATGCTTTCTATCGTGTAATCAAGTTTAAGATACATTATAAGGTGTTTTAACTTGTCATTACTTGGCCTTGAATCATAACATTGAGCATATTTACTAAAAACTTCACAAGATGATTAATTGAACCGTTTATTGATTCAAGTTTAACCTTAGTATCTTGCAATAAAGTTTAGAAAATATGTTTTTTAGTTTAAAATATGGCATTTATATGCATATACGCTAAGCACAGTAAATTTTTGTTAATCGCATAAAGCCGAAAATCATTTGCGGATTTAATTTATAAAGCTATCAAGTATATTTTGAACTGTTATCTTAAAAGCTAGTGTATATACTACAGAGTTAGGGATCAATGTAGCTAAAAAGAGCAAATTTTTAAAAATTTCCTTATTTGTGATTGCGAAGAAATACGTATTAAAATGAAATTCAACTCTTTTTCTCAGTCTTTAATTCGAAACATGAGTGCTATAATCATAAACACTAATAAGAAATTGTATACAATTATTTTAAAAACAACAAGATATATCATGTTGAAGGTGGTGTAAAATAGAGAAAAAAATCTGATTTTAAGATAGACGCATTTAAAGACTTAAAGTCAATTGTCTATCCACTGTTATCCCCTTGCGCGAAAGCTGCTTAACTTGTAAATAAATGTAGTACAAACAAAAGTAAAGTATTTTTAGAAAACTAAGAGTACAGGGATTCTAAATTTCTTCTAACTCGCATAAATTTTATAACTCACTTTCGAAAATTTTGCCCCAAATCATTGTTTTTACGCTAGTCAGATACTTCAAATATTTGCTTTCTTTCCCATTTTTTTATTTCTTATTGGTATATTCTGCTGCAACGTTAAAAATAAAAACACTTGCTGTGACCGTGAATAAAAAAAATTACAACAAATAAGTATTTTTGGATTACTGTCGAAATAAAAAATCTATAAGTATTAACAATAATAATAATAATTTTTTTTTCTGGATGAAGAAATAATCTATAAATTGTTTATTTGATTCATACAGCTATATTGATTTCCTTTATAAGCTTTCGAAAAAATTAAAAAGTTACATGGTTATTAGGGGAAAAATTTTACAGTTTTTTTATTGCTTTTTTGCTTTACTTTTCCAATTGCAAGCTCAATTGATTTAGTAAGATTAGCTTTTTTTCTAAAATGAATTTTCAGTGCTTTAAAAATCAATTTTTGTGTTTTGCAATTAGATTACGAAAGCTATTTTTTAAAAAATAAATTCGTTAATTGCTGTAAAATTTATATTCTCTTATGCATAAAAAATCTATTTTAGATATTTTTTAGAGTTATCTCGAATATTTTAGCTACTGTGCATGAGCAAAATACGTAAAACAACTAGAGATTATGCAAGGATCAAGGAGAAAAAACTGTTTATGTCTTTGAAAATTGATACTAAGAAAAACGAATTTCAAGGTTTGAGAATTTGCAGGAGCAAGCATTCGATTGAAATCGTTAAAATAAAAATATACCTGAATGCCACAAGTATTTATTTACATAACCTAAAAGTTTCAAAGCAAATTGTACAATTGTTGGCGAAAAAAAAATTGAAAATTGAGTTAGACAAGAACCGTTTTTTCACCAATTCCTATCCAATCAATATTTCCTCTCAAGCATTTTCGTCGTCTTCTTCCTTGTGCTTTTTTTTTTATTCTCCTGGTCGAAGCGTGAACAGAAGCCATTTTTCTCTTGAATGGCTCATCTTCACTGAGTAATAATTCTCGGAGAAAACTGATTTTTCACGTTATAGATTTGTCAAAAATTAGTTATCTAAGTGCATTGTACAGTTTAACATTGCAAAAAAAAAAATAAGTGGACAAAAAACGTTCATTTTGCGTGATCTTCATTTACGAGTTACTGCTTTTGATGAGCAATGCTTAATATTAAATTCTGTATTTATTTTAGTCAAACTAAAATAGTGCTTAATAGTTATTTTAACAGTTTGTAACAGTTTTATAACAGTTTGCATATCAATTTTTAATTGTTTTTCTTCATTTTAACAAATATTAAAACATCTTAAAAATCAAAAAATTTTTATCAATGGATTTAATTTCTTACGCCAGTTTAATCGGAATAACATCGAAATAGAGTTTTGCACAATGATACTTTATTTGTTACCACTTAAGTGTTGAAATCAGTTACTCTAAAAATTATCTAGCTTAAGTTGGGTGATCCGTTAAAAGTGCAAGAAATTGTTTGATTTTCCAAATAATTCCTTGTAATCTGCCCAAGTAATCTGAACATAGCTTACTAGTTAAAGTGAGAAAAAGGAGTCCTGCCAGAACAGCAGCAACATTCGTTTAAGTTAACACAATTTTACTTATTTATTTATTTTCCGTTACCTAAAAATCAAGTTTCTACAATCATACTATCAAATATGAATAACTCTTAAAAATGTGATACTACGAATCAAACTGCTTAAAATTTTATTACAATCCAGGAAGATAATACAACGCCATTAATTTGTTTTTCAATATAGGCCAATTAAGCCAACAAGTCATTATAACCAAACAGTTAAGAAATTAGTTTATAAAAATAGAATGAGAATAGAAAACTTTTGAACTCTAAAGGTACGGAAACCGTTAATGCGTACATCATCCAGGCTATTTGCGGAAAACTCTTGATTGCCCAACTTTATGTTTATGTGATTTACCTTAGATAATCTGCAAATTAGCAAAGCAATATGTCTATTAAAGGTCTATATGTATATTATTTATTAATAACATTGCAATTCAAATTCTAGTATCACAATTAGGGATAAGACAAATCAATCAAATTATAAAAAACTATAATTTTATCAAAATCTTGCGAATAATTATCTACACCATATGGAGCAAAGTTGGGATACAAATTATCTTGATGCAATGATCAAATATACATTAACAACACGAACTTGAAACAATCTTCTAACAAAACAATCTCTTCCTCAAATTGTCTATGTAATGCTCATATTACCTAGGCAATTTGTCAAAAACTTTTAATTTAAAGGATTACCCTAAATTTTACGGATTACCCTAGTTAATTAACAGATTAGCTAGGCAATATGCATATGAACCGTTTTTTAGCTTTAGTAATAACATATATTTTCTGCATTAAAATTAATCATCAGACAATTCAACCATGAAGTACAAAAAACTATAATTTTATTAAAATCTTGCAAATAATTATCTACACTATATGGAGCAAAGTTGGGATACAAATTATCTTTATGCAATGATCAAATATACATTAACACCACGAACTTGAAACAATCTCCTAACAAAACAATCTCTTCCTCAAATTGCCTTGGTAATGATCACATTACCTAAGCAATTAGTGGAAATCTTTTTACTTAATCGATTACCCTCAATTTAATAGATTACCTTAGTTAATTTGTAGATTAGCTGGGTGATATGCATATTAACGGTTTATTAGCTATAGTAATAACGTATATTTTCTGTACTAAAATTAATCATCAAACAATTCAATCATTAAGTATAAAAAAAAAAAATTATAATTTTATCAAAATCTGGAGAATAAATATCCAGGCCATTTGCAACAAAGTTGTGGTAAAAAATTATCATAGTATTATCAAATAGGCATTAATAACAAAGAAATTGAAACACTTGTTGCATCTTATTCGAAGCTAAAAACATGTGATATTTATTATCCAATAATCTAACACATAATTGAACAGTTTTAGATAGTATAAATTGGGCTTAATTATTTTTCAATCGAAAATCTATTGTTTTATTTGGAATTTTTCATCTATAAAATTATTATTTTGCAACATTTAATTGAGGTAATTGCTGCTTTAAAAATAAAACGTCATTATTATCGTTTTTTAATTACTAGCGTTTGCAGGAACGAGGAAAAAATTTCCACGCCTTTTAATACTAAATGAAGAAGCTTTTTATGACAATTCAAATTAATTAATTGAGACAGCGAAGACTTCAGGTAATCAGAATATTTTAAAGAGTGAATAAAAATCAATTATTTTAGCTGCAGTAAAAGTTTAAGAAGTTCGAGTGTTTAATTAAAAATGAAGTAAACCGAACTACAAAAAAGATGGTTTTATCAAGTAAGGTTTTCTGTCATATTCCATGAAATTTTTTTAGTTTATTTATTTTTTACTCCTTTTTAAATAACTGAAAAAAATCCCTCTTTGCGAATTCATCGAGATTAAAGTCACAAAATGTGATGTGCTTTTTTTTATTAAAAACTAAATAATCCTTTTTTTTAAAAGAAAAAGAAACTTAATAAAAAAAGTAGCTACTTTTATTAATTTGTAATTGTTTCGCTTAAATTATAAGTACTCTTCAAAAAATGTCCTATTATCTTTAGAAACTGAAATTAATTCAGAACTTTTAATAAAAAGAACTCTGTCAGTTTATGTAAAAAATATAAAGGATTTCAAGTTTTACAAAAATGCGACTTCTTGTAATGCGACTAAGAATGGAAAATGTTTTAAATAAAAAAAAACTTGAAAAATTAACATGAATAATGAAGAAAGTTAATAGATGTAACTGAAGAAAATTTTTTATAATGAATATTTGTTAACATAGCGTCAAAATAGAATGCATAATGTTTTTTGATGTCCTAGAATTGATAATGTTTTATTCATCGATAAAAAAAAACATTTTTAATCTATGTGTTTTTATAATTAGAGAAAAATATGGATTTGCTAATTTTTAAATTTTTGAATATCATATGTTACGTCTAGGAATATAAATATTGCTATATTGAGCAGCTTATTACGCAGTGCAATATGCTTAATCTTAAAAGGGATACACGGGTAATGAATCTTCTCCCTCAATTACTCATGTAGGAGTAATATTGTGTCAATTTATTTCTGAACACCGATTTAAACAGAAAATTCCTCAATTTGTTAAACAATAGTACAACAAGAGAGATCAAACCAAATGTATAAATGTTTTTTATCGTATTTAAAATTATAATTAATTAATGAAATATTAAATTTTACATAACGGCGTTATATGATTTAATGCTCTTTAACCTTAAATAATAGTACTTTCTCAGTATTTAAAATTATCATAGTTAATTAAATTTAGTACTCATTTAAGTACTGAAGAAAATGTATGATGAAAATACAATTGCAAACACCCATAAATTTTGTGTTTAACAAATATGCTGTTAAATAAGTCACAATACAACTGCTAAACTTAATCTAATTAATCATGATACCTTAGAGAATGTCATAAATATCATTCATTTGGTTAAATTTTCTTTTCAGTTTTGTATTTAATGGGGGATGATGAGAACTATAATTTTGAAAGTCAGAATTTTCAGAAATTCGTCTTCATATAAACAGAAAAACACCAAATTATTGGTTGAAATACCGTATATTTTGGTTTTAATTGCCAGAATTTTTTTTAATAGAAATATTTTTACAGTACGGTAAGTTTACCAGAATTTAATTTCGTGCTTATGAACTTGCTTTCACAGAAAGTGCCACGGAAAAAGAAATTAAAACATTCTACATTCACAGCATTTTAAATTAAATATAAGTTTTTATTTCATTATTTGAATCGCAGATTTCATTTAAATACTTTTAAAATACACTGCTATATTTAACAACAGTTTTTGATTACACTGATTGTGTACATTGTTTTTAAGAACATTAAAACTTTTGTGAACAAATTCTACTGTATTAAACTTCTTGTTTGTTTCATGTAAGTTAAAATGATGTCGTGTGTTTAAAATGCGCTCTTTTTTTGTAAATAAAACACATTAATTCGTAACCTAAACTTAATTATTTGAGTGAAGTATAAGTGGAGTATATACCTCAAAATTTACTATGAAAATAGCAGATGTTTATAGAACAAACTAAAAAAAAAGAAGCAACTAATGAAGATTTACTAACTAATTAAAGTATTTTCTTTTTTCGCAGACAACAGTATTTCTTCTTTCAGTGTCAAGAAAATGGTCGATAGGGACATTTTGTTGCAGGTTAAATGGGAACTATCAGGAAAGTGTGGAAATGTATTTAGAATGTGTTATGATCAGTATAAAAGACCAATGTATTATTTTGCGAATTTTTATTCAAGTAGTTAATATCCATATGAATTCACACACAAACACGGGCTAAGGTTAACGAAAAAAAGTATTCTAAGAATAGTACTTTAAATTATAAGTTTTTATTTTATTATTTGAATCTAACATTGGTTAAAACACAATGCTATACATTAGTTAAAGTCTAGTTCTCAAAGATTCAAGTTTCTGAAAGTTTTTAAATGTGTACAAATAAACCTTTACTGAGCTAATTTCTTTTAGATAAATATAAAGCTAAGTACGTTAAGAATTTATATTTTCCCCCATGAAACGAATTTTGTTATTGTTAGTTCTTACAAAGAATGTAAAAGGAATTGGAATTAAAGTTTATCGAATAGAAAAATACAATGCATTGTTTGGGAAAACGTAAAAAGGAAGTAAGTCTTATCTCCTTTCAGTATACGGAATAGAGATTTATAGTTTAACTATTGATGCAATTTATTCGTGAAAAGTTTAACTAGATAAATCAGGAAAATAGCAAAAAGAAAGGCATATTCTCTTATGAATTTATAGAATTTAAATGTTAGAAATAAGCGAGGTTTAAAAAATAAAAAAATATGTTACATTATGTATTTTACATTAAACGTTTATTTTTAAATTTTATTGTTCTTGATTTAGTTTAAAGCTTTATGTAAAAAACTAAACAACTCATAAATTCGGCTAAAATATTTGAATAGAAATACATTCATTCAATATATCTGTCTGTCCATGTCTTTATAAAGGAAAAATCAATTATTTCAGCAAATTCGAAATTATAATCATTGCAAAAATCCTGAAAAGTATTGGAACTTTAAGAAAACTAATGGATTAAAGTGAAATAATTAAAAATAATATGCATAATAATAAGAAAAGAAAACTTATTTGTTTAATTTAAGTATATATTTAAATTCAAATATCATTCTTGCACCCTTATTTTTACTAGTGCATTTTTAACAGAAGATGGAAGAAATATGGAATTAATTGAAAAGCTAATTTTTTTAAATATTAAACATAACTTATAGCTCAACGGATGATCTATTACGAAGTTTTATTAACTTACTTTAGTCTTTGCGATGTTGGGATCCTATACAGAGTAATAAATTCTGGTAAAATTTCCGTACTGTATGATTATCACATATCTGATGATATAATTCTGGTTAATAAATCCAAAATTTATACCATTCATTTGGTAATTATTTCACTCATATAGTAACGGTATAGAGTAGATTTTGGCTTTCAAAATTAAAATTTTTGTTGACACAGATTTAGAAAAAATACAAATGCTGTATACTATATTCTAAGGAGTCTTGATAAAATTACCAAATTTTACCTGATTCACCAAATTTTATCCCATATTATAATACAGTATTTTTGTTTAAATATGACCAAAATCTAATTCATAGTGCTGTGGTAAAAACAGAGCGTTTTGGTGTTCCTATTGAGCCAGAAGCATGGTAAATTTTATCATATTTTGGTAGTTTTAACTATACTTTTTTTTCAAAGTATGATTAAAATTTCGGAAATACTGGAGAACTTAAACCTTTTTCTGTGACACTATACTGAATGACAATGCAAGTTTCAATCTTTTCTGGACAATATTAGAAGAGCGATATTATCGTCAAAGTTAAATTATCGTCAATTATTCATTTTTAACTGGAGTTTTGTGTCTAATATAAATTAATATAAGTTACTATTGCTTTCCAAATGTAACAGGCAAAACGCATCTCAATATTTCGACAGAAGAAATTTTGTCCATTTTAAACATTCTAACAGACGAAAATCAAAATTAATAAAATAAAAAGACAAAAAAAAATTTCTAAGAAATATTCTTTTCAAGTAGATTAAAAAGATAGAAATACTTATACTTTTTCCACATCTAAAGATAGTATTAGTATTAAACTCCTTTTACTTCATCGTCTTTCGAAAATGAGGCAAAGTTTTTTTTCTCTTAGGTCTGACAAAATACAATTATTTTTTCCTGTATAGTTTGCTTGAAAAATATAGATATTAAAATGTTTTATTTTATCATATTTTATTATTTAATACCCCAGGAATTGTTTAATACTTAGTTGCCTACCATCTAACGCTAAAAATTTGTTTCTATTGTCTATAAAACTTTTACATATTCTTAGCTAATTTTTTTATGAGTACGGAAATAAATAAATAGCATCTGGTATTGATGTTTCCAAGCTATATATCAAGGTAATGATGCTTTTAATGTTCTCATGCAACACGAAATGAAGCATATTAACTTCAGATGAACCAGGCACTTCCCTACTTATACAGCAATATAGTAATATAGCTATACTTGGCTGAATGAGTATACGAAATAAAGATTACAGTGTAGATGAAACATATGCTTTAAGAGCAGTATTTGTGTGAGATGCTTATGACGTTGATATAATCAGTAAAATTTAAGAACACAATGATAATCAAATGTTTTCTTAAATATTTGCTATTGTGAAAAATAAATTTAATGCCTATTATGAAAGGCATGTACTATATAATAGAACATAAACAAAAGTTTGAATAACGAAAGTCACATTTTGTTTTGAATAAGAAGAATCTTTTTAAGCTGTTATGCTGTAGAAATTATGCTGTTATCTATTAGAGTTTTGGAAACTGGAAAATTTTGGCAACTTGTACAAGTAAAATAAAATTCTCTAGTAAATTTAATGTACTGTGTGGTAATGACATTTCTGGTTAAAAAAAACTATATTTTCAGTTATAAAAATCATAATATACTGTATTTGAACCATTGAGTTGGTAATTCTTCAGTTCATGTGGTAACGGTTTACCGGGAATTCTAAATCTCAAAATTAGATCTTATTACCACAGCTTTAGTAAAAAATACAAAACTGAAAAGTAAATTTAACCCGTTAAATGAATGTTATGCCATGCTCTAAGGTATCAGGATAAAATACCGAAATTTACCACAGTTACGAAATTTAATCACATGTTATAAAACCATATTTTATTGTCAGTTTTACAAAAATAATTACGAAAGCAGTATGGTAAAAATTACCGAGATTTTTGGTGTTCCCTTAGGGCCAGAAACATGATAAATTTTACCATTTCTAGTTTTGATCCTATTTTCTCTTAGTGTAAAGTGGCTATTTGTAAATATTACTAAAGAACAGTTCGATGCAAAATTGACACTTTTTGAAATGCATTTCTTTTTTAATAAAAATGAATATTTTACTGATACGATAAATCCGCCAAACAACTTACTGTATATTTTTTTTTTGAATTCAGAATTCAAAAGAACACTCTTAACATTAGATAATTTTGATTTCAGGCACTGCATTATATCATATTTCGTTTGTAATTAAATATTAACGTATCAAATTAAAATATAGAATAGAAACAATGAGCAAAACAAAATAATGCCTTATTAGTTCGTTACTAATAATCGGTTTTCCTAAGAGGCTCGAGGTCTTAATCATAAACATACATATTAATTTGTGTAAGCGATATTTTCAATTACAAAATTCAACACAAAAGTATACTTTGAATAAACATATTTTTCTTTCGATTATTTTTCTTAACCCTTAAAATATAGGTAATTCTGGAAAATATCTTTTCTTAGAAACGAGAGTAGGGAAAACTTTAGAACCCTTAATTCTAATTTCACTTTCTTCGATCTTCCCCGTCTCAAAGAAATCCTATTTTCAAATATTTATTACTTAGGAATTGTTGGGCAAATTCCCCTCAAATTTTGATTTTTATTATATAAAACTAAGTAAATTAGATTGGTATAAGAAGTTTAAATCTTAAAATTGAAATTTTTTCCTTGCATTAATAAGTTAAATGATAAGACATAATGAATATTTATAAAAAAAATGTTTTAAAAAAATGTAAAGAAATATCTTTGGTTTTGAGTGTCAATGGCTCAGTGATTAAGGCACACAGCAAACAATTTCAGAAGATAGAGTTTTTGAAGAACTGGAAGATTCATTGATCATTGTGAAGAGCTAAAAATAACGGTGGACAAGCTGACAAGTATTTTTTAATTTATAATTCTTTGATGGATTTTTTTATCAATCTCATTAGTTTTAAAGATATGGAAAAATACGTGAAAAAGGAAAAACTACGGATCCCCGACTTTCAACCATTTGAAAAACTGGACTTTGCCTAAAATATTGATATTTTTTTTTAGATCCTCCATATCTTAAGGATTAAATAGTGTCTACAGTCTAAAAAATTCTGGACAAAAATACGGCACCCTGAGTGCTGGTACCTTTTACCATAAAATCCATTTTTAGAGGAACAAGTTACAGAACAACGAAATCTGATATGCCGTAACTTTTAAAATAATATTTATAATAAGGCACTAATTACTCTGCTTAAAAAAATATTATTTTAAAAATTACGGTATAATATTTTAGGGTGAAACTGTATTTGAAGGTAAAATGAATTTTATGACTGATAATGCTGATCGTAATTTGAGCCGGAATGTGTACGGTGTATCAGAAGGAAAGAATGTTTATTCAAAAAGTACGTTTTCGTGTCTGATTGAAAAATGTTTTGTAGAAATGCATTTCATATTTGAGATTAAGCCCTCAAACTATGAGAACAATATGAAATTCCAATATAATGTTGGTCCTAAGGCCAATAGCTTAAAAGATTATTATTTTAAAAGACATTAAGATGTTTTCTTTAATTTGTCCTGTAAATAAAATTATGACACGCATTTCAAATTAAAGTATAGCATATCTTTAATAAACTGTTCCTTTGCCTCAATAGTTTGAATTTTTTTAAAGCTCATTTAAGATAAATAAATTTTCGCCCGACACAATATTTTCAGTTTTTTAATGTACAGTTTAGCAAAGTTTAATTCATTCTGATAAAAAGCATCTCTATCAGTATAATTTTCAAAACACAAACAGTCATTTAATTGGCTGATTCAGAAAATAAGTGTTCAACTACTCCACAGTTTGGAGGAAATTTGGCATAGGAACATATTTTTTTTAGAATTAGTAATTTGTTTGTGCATGCTTCGGACGAAAATACAGTCAAATTAACGTATGCTTTTCTTATAATTCGCTCTTAATATTTTTTTAAAAAAGTTTATGTGTTTTAATTAGACTAATTAACAATAATATCACTTGCCCAAAAACTGAATACTTAATTAAAGCCCCATTTTCAAATCGGAAAAAATTCCATACTTCATTACAAAAATAATTTTCATAAAAAATATCTTAATTGGATGCTAATTACTTAGAAATACATTATTATTAACTGAATACATCAGTTATTCACAAATGAAAAATAAGTAATTATACGAATTTCTTGTTTAAAAACACATTCATTACCAAATTGCATAAAAAACATTTTTTTTTCTAAATAAAAAATACAAAGATGTTCTTAAATAGCTTAGTTACCATAAGAATATACTCGTTTCCTTTTAGAATTGAGTTAACGTTGACTTTATTATGTAGTAATTAAAATATATTTAATTTCTTAAAATGCATATTTCAAAAACAAGTTTGAATTAATTTTTTACTCTTCTTTACATCTTAACCATCTTATCTTTTACCTTCTTATCTTAACCATCATATTTTTCACTATTAATTAGTAAAGTATTCAAAAAATATTTTTAGCATATTGCAGAACCTAAATTTTTTTAGCATCAGACAGTTTGAATTATTTTCAGATGAACAAACTTCATTAGTTCTTTAAACATTCTTGCTATTCAGTTCAAAATGTATATATTTTGTATAGAAATTTAATTACTCTTTTCTTTTCAAGTTTATGAAGTATAATAATTTTAAAGCGTAGTTAAGAAAAGTTTTGATAAAAAAAATTAAATATGATGTGGTTTTAAAGATCTAGGGAAGGAAAAACATGCTTACATGTATGATAATAAAATTACTATGGCAAATAAAAAAATATCATATTTATATTATAAATTAAAAATCAGTGTTAGCCACTTTGTTTTTTTTAAAACTTTTAATAACATTTTTAATTTAGAATAACATTTGTTGTGTTACTAAGTATTAAAATTTTTATCTAAAAAAACATTTCCACAATAGCCCGTTGTGGGTCAGGGATATCATGGAAGATAGGGCATTACAATTTTGAGACCAGCGGCATGATTGTAGCAATGTAGTCAGCACTGTGCACAGGCCATCTTTACTTCCCACACAAGCTGGTACCCATCGATTCGACCAGAAGCAACGACCAGAAACAATTTTTATCTGCTGCATTAATTAATTCATAAAATAATAAACGAATGATTCTGAGCATATTATTCTTAGATATTATTTTAAAAACCCTGTTATTTAATACAGAACTCTTGTCTTGGTATGAAAAAAAAACTAAAACAATATTCGATAAAATGTTTGAAATGCGGCATTTTATTTAAATAGTGATTTTATTTAAAAAGTGTTTATTCTTGAAATAGATTGATTATAATAATTGGCTGATAATTTTTTTAGAAACTAAAAACTTGTAATTTTATTGAATTCAACAAGGATTATACATTATTTTCGTATAAGATTAATATGTACTTAAAAACAAATAATTTTGAGCTTCTTTTTGAAACAATTACTCTTCATAAGCACATTACAACCATTCACTCAATGAAGCATAAAAGTTTTCAGCATGCTAGAAATTTATGAAAATGACTATTTATTCACCAATTCACAATTCAATTATTATTAAATTTGACTGATTATCATATCCGGTGAGTATTCTTTTTGAAATTTAACACTTCTAATATTCTTTCGCTCAAGAACGAGTGGATGCTATTTTCGTATGACATCAACATGCATTTAAGGATGAAAAAATTTCAGTTTCTTTTGATTTTTAGACAGCATTTTATATAATGCATATCAATAAAGTATATTCTAAAATATTTCAGCTGGTTTTAAGCAATGTGACGGGAAAATTCTTCTTCTCCCGCCTCTGTATTAGCTATCAAATAAAAGAAAGTGAATTATTTTATATGAAATCAATGTGCATTAAAAATGGACAGCGTAAAGAGTAGCATTTAAAATTACTCTACAGTTGATAAAAAGTTGAAATTATCTGTACGCCACCTGTATCTGTTGAAACCTGTATCTTATCTTTTGAAACCTGTATTTTGTCACCTGTATCTGTTGAAATTATCTGTATAAATACAAAAATAAATGGACTACCCTGAATAACTATTGATGTAATGATCGGATCTTTATATTTTAAGACTCTATCTTAATGATTCGAGGGAGGAAGCTCTACTATGCTAATTAATTAGTGCAGGCACTATTTTAAATTCGCAATCAGACACAAAAAAGTACTTTCTCTGAATAAATGTGTACTGTTCTTTTGACAGATTCGGATTTATGACTTCTAAACTAATGGAGGGGGGGGGGGGTAGCTCTGATCTGGGAAATATGATCCTCATAGTTTGGTCAGGAGAGCGAGTAAAGTTATAAAAATCTTTTATACAAGGATAATTCTATTAGAAAAACTTTTAGCAAATATTTATTATTATTTATTATTTTATTTAATAATTCTGAAAAAAATTTCAATTGTTAGGTATAAATTGAATTGTAATTTATGAATTAAATTATACTGTTAAGGTTGGGATTGTAAGGTAAAGTATTTTAAATTTTAACAAAATTTGAGCGAAATCGGTAGTTTCTGAGAAATTATAATTTATCTATACGACTTTCTTAATATATGATTTCTCAGAAATATTAAAATCGATTTCGTTCAAATTTCGCATTTTGCCATGTAAAATTAAATTTTTTAAAACGATGTAAAAAATTATGGACCTCACAATTCAAATTTTTTTTAACTATTCTAAATAAAATAATAAAAAAATAATAAATATTTAATAAAAGTTATTTTTTGCATGGCATTATCTTTAGATAAGCGAACTTTATAACTGCGTGCATAATTATAATGTTTCAATTCACTTAAAATTTATCGAAATATGGAGAAATATGCAAAAAGTAACTTTAAGAGTAGTATGCGAAAGTAACTCCAAACTTTGGATCGTTCTCTTGTCCAAACTATGGGGGCCATATTTCTTAGATTACAACTACAATCTATATTTTGGTAATTAAAAATCCGAATCCATCAAAAAACAAATCATGTTTATTCAGCAAAAGTGTGCTTTTGTGACGGATTTAGTAATTTAAAGCATCGTCTGTAGCAATTGTAATAAATGTCTGTAGCAATATAATGTAATGTAAACCTATAATTAAGGTTAAAGCTATAATGTAATAAAGCTATTGATGCTTTTTCTGTCAGGTTTTCAGATAGTCATTTTAAAAAACTCAGATAATTATTTTAAATACCTTTCTACACGTCATGTGAATTAAAGAAAACTGTTATTTGACTATTGAACTAATATGACCACTATTAACAACTCTGTATAACATTCATGATTTCTAGATACAATCTAAAAATTCCAGATTAAATTACTGTAAAAATGACCGAGACTCAGAGTGCCGGTACGTTTTACCTTAAAATACAACTTTTATCGAAAGATGTTACGGAACAAAAAATCTTACATACCGTAATTTTTACAGTAATTATTACCATAAAGTCACTTAATCTCTCTAATTAAGTAAATGTTACTGTAAAGACTATGGTACAATATTTTAAGGTGAAAATGGATTTTACGGATGATTCAACCAAAGTGTCTGCACTTTACACCGTAATTTGATCTGGAATTTTTTTACAGTGTAGTGATTTAACATAGTTACGTCATGACTAATTGTCATGCTACGTCATGAAAATTTGACTGGTTGTCCATTGTCATTGACTTGAGAACTCTTTTCTCATGTTATTTTCCTTAGAAAGAGGGCAACATTTTTATACTCGACCCTTGTGTTTAATTGGTTGAGCTCAATGCTGAACCAATTTAGTGACCGATTTCCAACTAATTTCTGAAGTTTATTAATGGAAAATTATTTGGAATTATTTACCGATTATTAAGTCTTCTTTTGTTGTTAAAATAAAGTCATAAGAAAAATATTTTAACGTTAAAAAAACTTAAATAGTTAAATTTTTTACTTTTAGCCATTCATAGTTAAAATTTCTAGTTACTTTAACTTCCACGCATAAAATACTTTTGTACACTCGAAACTTAATTTCACACAGCAATGTACTTATATTCCTTTATGACTAATTTAATCGAAATAATTCTTTTTACTAGATTTATTATGTATTCATGAGGTAATAAAATATATGATTAGACTTCAATCAAGCTACAAAAGTTAGGACATTTACGAACAGGCGAATGGTTAATATTTAATGTGATTAAGACAATTCAATTTTAATTTACCGAAATTAATTACTTTTTAATTTATCCTAGAACTAATAAATAATTTATCACTTGAAATGAATTTACATTATTTTTAATAAATATAATTAATAAGTATTCCTTTCCTCTCTTGATTCCACTCAATCATTTATAATCAATTTAATGATGTTTAAAATATCAAGATAACTATATTATTACTTTATAATAGTTTTAAAAATTCAAATATTTTAATATAAAGATTGTCATGCATTACAATTTATTAACTAATCATATATCATTAAACAAGATAAGCGCATATTTAGATAATATATAATGTATAAATATTTTTAATGCTATATAATTATATTTAACAAAACATTACTTATTTATTACTGTTTTCTCTACACTTTTTTTATTCTCTACACTGCTTTATGTGTTGCACTATTTTCTCTAAGCTGTTTATTAATTAGTTAGTATATTTTTTTCAGAATTTAAGTATTTCAGTTTTTATGCAATGAAATTAAGCAAATGAATGTCTTTTTTAATGTATAAGTTTTCCATTAGTTTTATTTGAATAATTAGTGAATAATTTTTTTTCCAGCAACAAAACAAAAATATCTCATATACGAAATGCTCTTTTGAATACAATATGTTGGTAAACGTTCATAAAATGTCTGTTTAAATAAATGAGTGCTTTAAAAAAGCAAATATTTAAATAAAAATTATCTTGAAGAATGAACGATTTATTTATTTACGGATCTTAACATATTATGAAATATAATAAAACTGTAAAATAAAATACATTAATTGTACTAACTACTTCAAGTGCTTTTTTTTGTCCAAAACAGTACATATAAATATGTTAACATGTTATAAAAATAAATGAAAGAGAAATTCCAATAATTTGTAGAAATTATATAAAAAGATTAATTTTAAATTTAGGTTAATGAAATGGATAAAAACATTTCATATAATTTCAATTGTATTATATTTTTATTTTGTGTAAGATGTTACAGAAACTGTGATTAGAATTGTCTTTACATTAATAAGAAATTACTTTAAAAAATAGTACTTTTTTATAAAGTAAAAATAGTCTTTAAAGTGAATATTTTCAAAGAACAGTAATGAGAAAAAAGCATGGTCATGGTATGGTATAATTTGCAGTGTTTGTGGCTCTATCGGAACTCCAAATTTTTACCTTAACGGTTTAAATACAATATGTTTTTCGATAGTTGATTTTCCTTTGAGAGCTTAAGTTGTTAGACCGTTGAAAAGTGCGACTCTGCTATTTTTGTATGTTTACACTGAAAAAAAGTATGGTGAAAACCATCAGACTATAGTAAAATTTACAGCGTTTCTGGCTCTATGTTAACACCAAAAAGTAATTTTCATCGAATTAATTTGGTAATGATTTTGGTAAAATTAACTATAGAATATTTCATAATTTGTGATGAAATTTGGTAAATGTGGTAAACTTTGGTAATTTTTTCATAATATCTTATAAATTTGCATAAAAACCATTAATTTGGTTAGATTTACTTTTCAGCTTTGCATTTTTTATTAAATGTGTGGTAATAAGAACTGTAATTTTGAAAACCAGAATTCCCATTTAGCGGATATTCCCGATAACGGTATAAATCCCGGTTACCATAGGAATGGCAAAATTTTCAAATAAATGGTTTAAATACAGTATATTTTTGTTTTATTAACCAGAACTGTGGTTCACTTTTACCAGAAATGAGCAGTAATTTTACCAGAATTTCTTTCCTCACATATGAATGAGAGAATAATAAATAGCACAATGATCGGAGTGTTTTAAACGCTTTGATATTTGACAAAAGTATACAAATAATAAAAAAATAAATGTATTTGCCACCTTAGTTAGCCATAAAAATCTCATACTTTTGAAGTTACATTGGAAGAATAAACAGAAAAATAAAAATGGTAAACATTGAAAAGGGAATAAATATCCTACTTTGAAAATAGCGATGAGAGAAATCTTCAGCAGTAGATAATTTAACTTTTTTAATCTAGTCAGCTTATGTATTCAGGAAGTAAATCTAAATAAATTACTTCCAGGAACTCAATAAGAATGTATTTAAAATAAGTTATTAGGAAAGTTGACAATTTGGAGTTTAAAATGTATTCCACACGAATCGAAATCAGTTCTTAAGTGTGATTTATTTGGGATTTTTAGATTTGAAATTACTCGTCATAAAAAGTAAATCATTGCAACTGTTTTTAGATAAAATGATTGAAAATCATTTACTCTTTTTTTTAACTGCAGTAGCGTTCAGCATTTTGATCAAGACAAGTGTTTCCTCTTATTAGCTTTCTGTGTATTTTTTCATCTCTACTCTTACCTAATGTGGCAATTTTAGGAAGTTTTTAATGCAATCTCAGAAATGAAACTCTCACTTTTGATAATTCACCAATCGTTGGGCTGCATTTCGTTTAATTTGAGAATAATTTCGTCATGGAATCACGCGATTTGGGATTAAATACGATCTCTCAAATGTATGAAAAAAATTGCCTCAATTCTAAATCTCATCGTAGTGTATTGTGGGAGATTGATAACTAGAATGACGAAACTAGGACGAAGACTAGACTTTCGAAAATAAAGTGACAAAATAAGTCTGTATAGTGGTCAAGGAGTTCGCCTCGTATCAAATTTTTGGGTTTGAATCTCACTTCGGGCATAAGTGTGATTTATATCTATGCTCTATCTGTCTTTTTTGTGTTAAGGAGACATTGGTCCACCAATATGGTGCCCACAATAAAACAATCATTAGAGAAAATAAATACTGCGAATTTTTTTTTGTTGAAAAAATAGTAGAATCGCAAAACATTTCTTTAATTTTGACGAAATTCGTTTCCTCTGATAAGTGAAGATAAGTAATTCGCAACTAAGACGGAAAGCTTGGAGCATATGACAGGAAACGGCTTCGTCAAAAACGAAAAAAGCTTTGTGCCATTTAAGTATTCATTTTTTACAGTGCGCAATTAAAAACCTTATGGTAATACCATCGTTAATATTTTATTTCAAAACCATTGCTGATATTGTAGATAGAGTTTCTTCAAAATTGTAATGATAAGGAAACGAAGAGAAGAATTCGACAACTCTTATATTGATTTAACTCGTTAAGTAAAGTAAAACATTCCCTCAACAGCCCGATAAGGGCCATGGCGGGTCATGAAAGTTAAGACTTCCCAATTTGAGACTAATGGTAGGATTGTTCTCCAATTCTCGACAATGACAGTTCAGTGCCTTAATCTCTGAACCATTGCGGCTCAAAAACAGTGAATACCACGCATTTAATTAATGTAGTTATCTTTCAGCCTTAGGTGGGTTATTTTATTTTACTTCAAAATTTTAATTACTGATTACTCAAATTCTAATTTCTAGTTTAGTATACTTCAGAAGATCTCAACATTTATATTGACGTAAAATAATGTTTGTAATGAGTAAATATTTTAATTTGATGGCTCATATGTTAATTATGCATTATTTTATTTAAGTTTAGGACATGAATTATCATATTCATGACTTCCGTATACAAATTTATTACTTATCGGGTGAAATAAACCAATCGTTAAATTAATAATAATTACCTTTAATTGAGTATTGTTGAAGATGGAATAGTATTTTTTATTAGTCTTAAATGTTAGTTTTAGTCTTAAATGTTAGTCAGTTTTTGTCTCGAGTTTTAGAATACTTTAAAGATCTTGAAATTTAAATTGCCTTAAAATGAATTTAAATGCCACTAAGTGTTTAATTTTCCTGACACTTATTAATACACTGAGTTATTCATACACTAATTTATTAAATTTATTTACTCATGACTTAGTACATGCTTATTCACGTACTAAGTCATTGTAAATATTTAGTAAAAAATGAATAAATAAAAACAACGTATTAATATTTTTTGAAGAGAATTGAACAAAATAAGGTTAATAAATATGAGACAAATGCATTACTTATTAAGAAGAAAAAGTAACATTTTACAAGCACACCAAAGATGAATACAATATTTGTATTTCACCAGATGTCATGTAAGTAAAGCCCGTAAATTTCCCGGGTGATTTCTTAATTATGGAAATTATTCTTATTTAATTAGGTATTGTTCTAAATTTTTGTTTTATCACCTTTATATTATAAGTATAAACATCAAAGCCAGGGTGTTTTCTTCGAAAACAAAAGAGATAACAGATGGCACACCACAAGAATGCAGACGATATAGAATGAAAAAAAGAAATACACACGACAGCAATTTTATACGAGATTTATAAAGAGATTAAATTTACAAGAGCTTTTGTATTTTATTCTCAAAAATGCTTCAAGAAGCAATGATTATTTTCCTTTTTTATGTTTTAGAGCTATTCTTAATACTTGAAAAAGGTTTGTGAAAGCAATGAAAATTTGATTTTAAGGAAATTGCAAGTTTTCATTATGGTTTTTTCAATTCGATTTATTACCTTTCCTTTTATGCAAAAGATAAAAAAAAAATGAAAGAAACCAATTTCCCTCCGTATTTACTGATATTTTCTTCTTTCATGCAATGATAAAACATCAAAACTCAAAATTTTTTTTAAAAGTTTTTACTTGCTATAAAAATATGAGTTAAGGTATCTGACTAAGGCAAAACCATTATTTTGGGCAAAATTTTCGAAACTAAGTTTATTATAAATTTAGAATTCCTGTAATCGCAGGTTTTCAAAAATTCTTACATTTGTCTGTATTTCATTTATTTTCAAAGCTCCAGCAGTTTGTGTGTATTGCGATAACATTGGATAGACCGATGACTATAAGTCTTTAAATGCGTTTATCTTATAATCAGATTTTTTTTTACATTTCAAACCACCTTAAACACTATATCTCATGTTGTTTGCAAAATAATTGTTTACAATTATTCAAAGGTGCTTATGATTCTTATTAAAAAATAATCTTGAATATTTTATAACCGTCGTTGAACAAACGACCCTACTTTGGGGTTTCCGACTACTAATGTTCAACCCCGTCGCCAAGACAAGAGAACTCCCGGATCAAGCATTGGAGGAGATTTGTCTTCGTGGAGGACTTTTTTGATGGAACTAATCCGCGTTTGTGTTACATGGAGAGGACAACCACGAAAATGTCCCATGGTTAGCCTGATGACAAGGGGACACGAACCCTTGTCCCGCCTACCACTGAGAATATTTTACATCAGCACTGTGGTCGGTGCGAGCCGGGTGTGAAATTCGTATCCACCAGCTGTCTTTTGGATTCGAACTTGGTTCTCCTCATTGGAAGGTGACTGCAATACCCTCTGAGCAACCATGGCAATATTAAAAAAAATATTTGTCAATGGGTAAATAATAACAATGCGTAAAATGGTAAAAAAATGATAAAAATTTTTTTCGTTTAGTTTTGATAATTTTTAAATAATTTTCAAGTAATTTATACATAATAATAAAAGCGGCTGTGTGTCTGTCTGTAATCACAATATATCGCCCCAGAAGCCTCGCCCAGGCACGAAACTTGACACAAAATTGTGTTTTGACATAATGAAGAAGTATTTTTTTTCTTTTTCAAAAATTTGGATTAGATTTTTAGTTATCAGTCATTTTGTAAGAAAATCTATGCTTTTTCGTCTTCAAATAAGAGCCATATTAAAAAAACTATTAAAAAATGCATATCTCTTATAAATGTATGCTAATGCGAGCCTTACAATTGAAATATTAAATTTCGACAACTTAAATCAATAATATACGAAGGAATTAATAATTTAATTGTAAGGTTCGCATTTGTTTACATTTATCAAAGTGGAGAAAAGTTTAAATTTTGTATTAAAAATGTGGCAACATATTCCATACGTAAATAGAACGCTTTGCTTTGATTTATTTGTCGCTGTTCATAATTGTTATAATAAGTTTTTCTTCTTCTTTCCAAGCTCTATTTTTTTTCTTAAGCGAAGACGATAATTTTTGTAGCAATGTAGAAATAGAAATTGATACCATAAAAAATTATATAGAAATAGAAATTGATATTTAAAAATTAATTCGTTTTTGGGGTAGACTATATTTGAGGGTGCCCCCGCCAAGTTGTGATCGAGGTTGATCGCCAAGCTGGGCGATGTTGAAAACCAATCGTTATTCTGATTGGTTTAGATTTTAATCGTGATTCTGATTGGTTAAGAATTTAGCGTTGTTTTTAAATGTAATTTCAGAGATCCGTTAGTTCTACTTTGGATACTGGCTGGTAAGGTTACTTTTGCTTCTGGTACTAAAAATGAATACTGTCAATAAGACAATTCTTAAGTTTCTGTACGATTTGAATAACAAAGGAAAAAAAGTAGTGATTGACTGGTGTATGAATGAAGGTTTAATTAGTAATAGATATAAATGTCCTGTTTGTGGGAAGAACGTAAAGATTGATCAGATGGATTTGAATGGGTCGTGTGAAAGGTTCAAATGCTCCCAACATAAAAAGATCTATTAGAAAGGGATCGTAGTTTAGACAGTACCTAACTGCAATTGGAGAATTCTGTGCACCAAAATCTTACGCCATTAATTTTTGTTTCGATTCAAAATGCATTTTAGTGGGTTTATTAATTTTGATTCTATTCTGTTCACTGCAATTTTAAAAAGCTTTGTTTAAATTTTCAATTGTTTCATTGAAATATCACGATGTTTTGGCCGCTATTCCTGTTACCACGGAGTTCTGGCAACCAAGTAAGACGCCAAACATAAGTAGCCGATTTCGCCAAGGGGCACCCTCAAGTATATTTTCCCCCGTTTTTGTGTTCTTTTCATGTATTTAGCATTTTAGTTTTTTTTTCTTGAGCGTTGTAGCCATATAATATATAAAATAGGAATTTAATTGTTTTTGAAGGAACGATCACACTTACCTTGGATCTCTTTGGTTTTTCTATTCTTTATTTTAACAGTTTTTATTAAATGTAATTAGTTATTTCAGAAAGTTTCAGTTTGCAGGTAAGCACTTAGATTTTAATACTGAAGTTTCATGATTTGCTTTCATAGTATGTTCTAAAGTATTCGTTGACTTCTTAAAAACCCGATTACTGACATGCATACCTGCCAACTTTTAATCCTTTCAAGGATGAATTTCCCCAATGGTAGTAATATGGAATTGAAGAGTTCAATTTCAGGTAGAAACATACGCTGTATTTTGAACAAGTTTATGACAACTAGCGCAACTGTGTTACAAATTTATATATACGCTTTTTTTTAAAAAAAAAAATTATAAATTAAGTTAATAAATGCAAGAAATCAATAGGAAGCTTACATTTTGTTACCACATTAAATATAGTAATACAATTTTACGCCAAATGCGTAAAAGTTAGCAGGTATGGACATGGCAGAACCGCCTTCCAAAAAACTTTGTATTTTGTCAAAGAAAAGGATATTAAGAGATTCTCAAAGAAGAAGAAGGATGGAACATGACCGAATTTCGACAAGCAATTCTAGAGCCCAAGAAGTATCAGAGAAACGTCAAAGAAGATTAGAAGAGGTTTTCACCTATTGGCCAATGATGATTTCGAAAGCAACTTTTGTATTATGCTTTTACAATTTCTGAGGCCTTTTTTTTTTAAAAAAAAAAAAGCAAGTCTCCACCTGATATTTATATTATAGGTTAGATTACCATAGGCCTTAGGTTACCATAGGCCTTATATTACCATACCAAAGTTACATCTTCAAACATCCTCAAGAGCTATAACACATCTGCAACAGAACTGGATATGAAGACAAAATTGCAGGACAGGAACACTTTAATTGTCCACTAATTTTCAGATTTCCTGCTATGTTTTAAAAAACTTTATTTGTGAAAACCGTTAGCATGGCGGACAGCTGGCCGCCTTTAGCGGCTAGTTGTAAATAAAAAGCAATACGATATTTCACAAATACACGTGAGGTCTATTATAAACAATAGAAAATGTTATTATTTTTATTTTTAATGAAAATTGCTCTACTCTATAATTTTAAATCATGGAAAATTAACTTCTTGAATCATTGTAAATGAGTATCTATTTAGATTGCATTGATATTATTTATAGTAATTTTCTGTTTTCTTTTTTAGTTAATAATTTTATTTTATGTCTTAATGGATCAGGAAACGAATACATTTTAAAAAGTTAAGTATAATACATAAATGACGAAAAGAAAACCTAAAATACAAATTAATTGAAAGCAAAATTATTCAAATATTTATTTAGTTTTTAGAATATGAATAATAATTTATGTGTGTTATAAATATATAAGTTTTTTTTAAACTAATACTTAAGAGGAGTGAAGTTTATGGATTTTTAAAATCGTAACAAAGGTAATTAATCTAATTGGTTTAATCCTGAAAGATTTGTTAAAATAAGAATTAAATAGCAGGGACTAAAATTTATAAACGGGTTAACTTTTTCAAACTTTCAACCTAATTTGCAATGAATCAAGTTTTAAGTTAATTTTAATGATTACACGTTTTTCCACTTTGTCTATGTTAGACGCATACGTCTAAAATGTAATGGAAAAATGGTTTTATTTCTTTATTTATTGAACGTTTGTTAACAAAGTTAGTATAAATAAAGATTTGTAGTCCATTTACCGATTGGTTTAATAAGTTCGAACTGAATTTCTCGAACTCAAAGAGTTTTAATTTATATGAAGCGAAAGATACGAAAGTTTTCTCTGTTGATAAACTCTCTCTTAACTTTCCAGACAATTCGATTTTAAAACAAAATAGTTTTTCGCAATTTTCACTTTAATTAGCTCATTTATACTAAAGTGTGGTTCCAACAGTTTCAAATAAAAGCACCCAGTAATCAACTATAAAGAATCAAATCAACCTAGAAAATGGCAAGACTATGATTATAAGAATTCTAATTTTCTATGTTCATCAATTTCAGCGCTTACTTTTCTTAAACTTACATCATATCAGTTGAAACTAAAATATTTAATGCTTTTAAGAAATCATCACTTCTTGATTAAAACACTTCCCACACTGAATTATTCTGTCCATTAAAAAGCGTCATTGTTAAGGACATTTCTTCAAAATTGACAACGTATACAAACTAAATATTTTTTTTAGCATCAAGTGTAAACTAAATTATGTAGAAATCTTTTTAGCTTCAAAAATTATTAAGGAGGAAAAGTGTACACTTTTCGAGCTCTAGGAAATAGGTGCTCATTCCCAAGACATGAAAGAGGAAAACAAACTAGTTTTAAAAAAGAAAACACAAAGTTGACAATGACAGTTAATCTTCCCGTCTATATGGTAATGGTTTAATGGGAATTATGGTTTTCAAAATTACAGTTTTTTACACATTTATTTAAAAAAACTGAAAAGCATATTTAACCGAATGAAAGGTTTTTGTACCAGGCTGTAAAGTTCTAAAGTAACATGATTCCCGATAAAAGTTTTACCACATTTACCACACATCTCATCACATATTATAAAATAATATCTTATTATTCCCTTAACTAAAATTATTACCAAAGCATTTTGGTAAAATCCATCCGATTTGGTCCATCCGATTAACCGTAAATTTTACGGTGAAGAAATTTACGGTGAACAACTAGCATTTTTTCAAAAACGTGAAAAAAATTAATTAATTAACTAGACATAGTAATTCGGATTTTCATAAAGTAATGGGCATTGAAGAATGCCGGACACTGGAAATTCTTCATATGTTGAAGGGAATATTGTGGTGTCAACACTAGGACTCGAACTCCAGTTCTGTCGGTCATGAGATTGACAGGTAAGCCCGCTCGGCTATGATATGTACGCAGTTGCAAAGAACTAAGTAGCTTCATTAGGTGGTTCTAGTTGGTGCGATAAAATTCTGGTTGTTTAACTGTATAAGGTAAAAGCAGTTAATAAGCAGTTTTCTCAAACTTAACAGTTTGATTAACATTTTATTCATGGTTATTTGACTGTTTTGAATAAATATGGTTAAATAACCATTCAATAAATTGTTATTTAACCATTTTTTCAGAGAAATTTTTAACAATGCAGAATCATGGTAAATTTTGCTATATCCTGAAAGTTTTGACCACACTTTTTCCACAAATTTTATAAGAAAGGAAGTAAAATTGAGTTTGCAGATTTTCATAAATGTGAAACTGGAGAAAAATTTATAATGTGCAAATTTTGACAATTTTATTTAAGTAAAAATATTTTTCATGAAGAAAATCGAAAAGTTTCAATTACTTTTTGTCTACTGTATGCTCTCAATTTTTTTTACTTACTGGGATTTAAAGCTTACTATTACATTTACTATTTAAGAAGGATAACGCTGGGGAACAAATGTTGCATTTATATAAATACTTGATCCTGCCTAAATCGAATGTGGAGATTTTAAACCTGAAATTAGTTTTGCTCCTAAAGCTACAGATAATTTTTTTTAAAAATGACATTTTTAGTCTTAGTCCACAAGTTTAAAAACATTACACATAGGGGAAAGTTTCGTAAATGTTGTGACAAACTTCTAAGGAAGTCAGGGAATACCATCGAGATTAAAATTTCATAAGGACCCATCTTCGGAAATGTCATCATAAGCCACTGGGGCGCTTTATTATTAGGAACTGTTTCTTTATGAGCTTCTGAATAGGTCACTATAAGGAAGCTCTTATTAGTCGTGTACAACGACATTTCCGGTCATGTGTTTCTGTGTAATTGTAATCCTGATGATGTACCCTTAAAGGCCTGTTTACAGGGTCCAATTTCTTGAATCCGAGAAATTGGACGGATTTCTCTGTCCAAGAAATTTGATGTTTCGTTGACACTATCCAAGTTCTTGAATGTCGCTGATTCGTTGAAAGAAAAACTTGCGCATGCGCATTTTTCATATTCAACATTATAAAATAATACTTACATAAGTTTAAAATTACTAAATAAATTCAAATAAAATCATAATAACACAAATAAACCTCAACAGATCAATTTATTTGGACTAAAATCTATGAAAACCCACAACAAAATGACATAATTTGCTGCCAGCTTGTTGACATCACAAAACCTAAGACGCTGATTGGTTAATGGAGAAAAAACTTGGATGGAAAGTAGAACATGCTCTACTATCGTCCAAAAAGTTGGACCACGTTCTTGGATGTTTGTTTACACGATCCAAGTTCAAAGCAAAACAAGTTTCCATCAATATCAATCAATCTCTGTCCTAGAAATTGGATCGTCTAAACAGGCCTTAAGGCCTGCTTAGAAGATCCAATTTCTTGGACAGAGATTGATTGATATTGATGGAAACTTGTTTTGCTTTGAGTTTGGATCGTGTAAACAATCATCCAAGTACTTGAACGATAGTAGAGCATGTTCTACTTTCCATCCACGTCTTTCCTTCCTTAACCAATCAGCTTCTTAAGATTTGTGACGTCAAGAAGCAGACATCAGATTGTGTCATTTTGTTGTTTGTTTTCTTATATTTTAGTGAAAATAAGTTAATATGTTACGGTCTATTTGTGTTTTTATGATTTTATTTGAATTTATTCAGTAATTTTGAAGTCATGTAAGTATGATTTCATAATGTTGAATATGAACAATGCGCATGCGCAAGTTTTTCTTCTGACTAATCAGTGACATTCAAGAACTTGGATACTGTCGACGAATCATCCAATTTCTTGGACAGAGAAATTCTGCCAATTTCTAGGATTCAAGAACTTGGACCCTGCAAAACAGGCCTTTACTCCCCTAGAAGGCTACATTTACGCAACCTCCTGATATAACGTTTTTTAACTTGTACGTTTAACGTTTGTAAGGTTTTTTTTCGACAAAAATTAACTTAAAATGTCATTTAAAAATGAAGTGTGGAAAAAGAAACTGATTGCAGATTTGAATTCAACAATATGAAAGTATCAAAGATATTTTAAGAAGAAAAGAAGAAAAATGTTCTCATTGTAATTACAAATACGATTTTTTTATAAACAATATAATTGATAGAGTGAAATGTAAACAATATTCTAGCATTTAGTTCTGAAAGTAATTTATTTTTGATTTTTAAAAACGCTTCTGTGCATTTTTAAAATTTTTTTTTTCATTTTAAAAGTTCTTATAGAAACTAATAAGAGAAAGGTTTATTTTAGGTTCTTAACGATGAATCAAAATTAAGCTGACACAAAAGCAACATATTTACGACACAGAGATTCACAAAACCAGGCCAGGTGTTTCAAATTTGTAGCGAATTCTTTCTTACTCCAATCAATAAATATGTTACCCAGAGCGGCCGTACTATTTGTTTCGACGTATGTCCAATTCGTTTTTTACTTGTACTGAAGAAAAAGTTTTTGTGCTTACATAACAGCTTGTGTTTACGCTTATGTCCTTCATGCAATAAATTCTGTTTCTCTTACACGAAATTCAATACATTATCAGTGAGCTATTATTAATCCAAGGTAATTAATGAATTTAAATATTTAATGATTAAAAATATTTTGATTAAGACATTTTTGGATCGAGTTATAAATAATTTTTAAATAATGTAATTTATAAATAAATTAAATAATTTTAACTTTTTATTTCCTTACTAATTATCCATGCCTTTTACTTGTGTTTCTTTGCGTCATTATGATTATGGTGTTCGTGTGATAACTTTTCTTCTAATTGTTCGAACTTGTCATACAAACACAATAACTTCTGTTTTTCTTTTACTTAGTAATATCATCAAACTATTACACAGTAAAAAAGTCCGAATCAAATTACAGTATAAAGCACAGAAAATTAGGTTGCATCATTCATAAAATCCATTTTTCCAAATAATTCTTTCTTACCGGAAAATATTACACTGCAAGTTTTACAGTAATAATTATTTAAAGATAGTAATGTAATGATTTTACGGTAATTATTGCTGTGAAAATTTCGGTAAATCAGATTGCTTGTTTCCTAATATGTTCCGGTAAAAATGGATTTTACGGTAAAAAGTACTAGTTCACGAGTGAAATTAGGTGAATATATGTAAATCTGGTTTAAAAAAAGTTAATTTTTCTTCTTTCGTTTTTTTATTTGATTATTCAAACTGTAATATTAGTTATGCTAAGAACCTGCTTATATACAATACATGACAAAAATATTTTTTAATCAATAAACGAGTAACTAAATTATTATTTTGCTTGCTCAGTTTATTTAATTCGAGAAGATTAAATTATTAATTACTTTCATTTCACAATAAAAATTGTCCTTACCATTCAAATGAAATCAAATATATTTTCAAACAAACGTTTTCTTGACATATAAAGAGGTAGTTCTTGTCATTAATTAAACTTTAATTTAAGATTTCTAGAAACTTTCTTTAAGCGTACTTTTAAGATTGAAGTCATTTATGACTGCTCTTAATAATTGCATGATTAGATTATTTTAACTCTAAAAATAATTGTGATTTATCTAAATTGAACTGCTTTCTTAACAGAAAGTTCTTTACAGAAAATTATATAAGCGAGGCTTTTTTAATTTAAAGAAAGAGAAGTGAAAATTTAGAAACATAACAAGTGGAGCTTAAATTTTTTTTTATAAAAAAGAAAGTTTTAAAAAATACTTCAAGGCAAATTTTAAAACTTTAATTGCCTTAAAAGAAAATGCAAACTTATAGGAAAAACCAGTCATTTTTATTTTACGAACTAGTGCTGAGAAAAGAAATAAGGGCAAAAATGCCAGAATATGGAAAAATAGTGTATCTAGCTCTATTGGAAAATAAAAAAGCTCTGTAATTTTTACCGAAGCGCTTTGGAAAAGATTTTGGTAATACATAATGAATTTGGTATCTAAACAATATAATAAATGAATGAAATTAACAATATAACAATATATATATATATATATATATATATATATATATATATATATATATAACAATATATATATATATATATATATATAATAACAATATATATATATATATATATATATATAATAACAATATATATATAACAATATATATATAACAATATATATATATATATATATATAATAACAATATATATATATATATATATATATATATATATATATATATATATATATATATATATATATATATATATATATATATATATATATATTTTAATGGCTGGCGCTTGGGATGTATTGTCCCATTGGCCTCTTAATGCCAGAACTGCTACTCTCTTCTGGTTACCCAGTTGGCACCTGTGGTGAAGCTACGGCGGTGGAGCAGTGTCACCCACGTCACGCAACCACAAACCCGTTTATAGGCGGGTCACATTCACACAATCACACAAAGGAGAAAGAACATAGAACACAGAGAGATAGAAACATCCATGCCCTGAGCAGGATTTGAACCCGCAACCATCGTCTCCGCAGTCAGGCACGCTAACCACTCGGCCACCTGGTCGGCTGGTCTTATATTATGTGATGAAATGTGGTAAATGTATTGAAATTCGTTACTTTTTGTCGATAAAACACGATATAAAAACCATATAATCAGTAAATGTTTGCTTTTCAGTTTTATATTTTTACTAAATGAGTGATAATATGAACTCTGAATTTGAAAACTGGAATTTGCGGTATACCATTATTATATGAACGGATAAACTACAAAGCAAATGGTTTGTAAATAACGTATAGTTTGATTGTATTAACTAGAAATATACATTATTTTCATTTTTGTAAAATTTTTTTGAAATATAAAAGTTATTACCATGCAGAACAATTTTACCAGAATCTTTTTCTTCGTGTATGTAAATTATAGTATGACAAATAGAAGATAAATATAAGAAAACAATTTAAATGAAGTTTTTTAATTTAAAAAAAAAATTAAAAAAAACATTTCCCATAACATCCAAAACAAGATTTTTTTTTCTGAAAAAAAAAGAAATTTAAATTTTTTGTCTAAAAAATGTCAGAAAATTATGTCAAATGTCATTACCATAGAGTACGGCAATTTTACCAGAATTCTTTTCTCCGCGCATGTAAGTTATGATGTGAAAGACGATAAATATAAGAAAACAGTTCAAATAAAGCTAAATTTTTTAAAAAAAGAAAACGGAAAGAAATTTTACTATTACTATCAGAAACTGGGATGTTTTTTTTTCCTGAAATATTCAAAATTTTTCTCATAAACAGTATCAGAAAATTATTTTTGATAAAATAACTTTCAGTTATTTAAACTGATTCTGAATATTTTATTCCCCACCAAAAAGCGCTGTATTTCAATTGTTGAGAAAAAGTAAATCAACAAGAACAGCAGAATATGTTGGAATATTTCTATTGGTCAAATAAATTCTTTCAGAAGGAATTTATTATTTTTTTTCAAAAAAAAAAAAAAAAAAAAACTTTTGTTGATAGATCCCAACTATCTACCAAATCCCTTCAAAATGAAAGATTGAGAGTGATGAAGTTATTACAAAATACTTTTGAAAGGTGTCCAATTTCATACGGTCCATTAAGAACACGGAGAAGTTGACTGTTACTTTTTGTAAGAAATGGCTCATATTTAAAGGAATTTCAAAATATTCAGTTTTGTTAAATATTTTATAAGCTATAGAAACATGCATTTGACATGGAATATAGTAATTGATGTTGCTTTGAAGAAAACTGACATCATGTTCGAAAATATAAATTTAATAAAATTTACAGTGTGATGATAATGCTACATGACAAAAGGTTTACTAATTGCAAAAATGCAACAAAGAAAAAGCTGAGACCTTAATAACTTTTGATTTATTAATGATAATTTCACGAAGCTATTACCTAATTAAATGGAATTTCAGCTATTACCTATTTAAAAAATTTATTCGTTTCAAAAAAATTAAAACAGAAAAAAACAGTTATGATATTTAAGCACTCAAAAATATGCTCCGAGTTTCAAGACTTGCTAGATTTGAAACCAGATTTCACATCTGGCTGGTCTTGAAAAAGAGCGCCTATTTTTGCGAGCTTGAAGCCTGCTGACTGCTATTTCCTATTTTTATATATTTGAAACGAATGTATATTTTATTAATATATATTTATTATTTATATTTTATTAATCTATATTTATTATGCATATTTTATTAATATATATTTATCAATATATATTTTTAATCATGTAATATTTTACCGCATCAGTTTCTTGGGATTATTTATTTAATTAAATACGCTAATTAATTGAAATAGACGATGATTTAGGTTACAGAATCAGATACAAAAACATGTTTTCTGTGAATAAACATACAATTTCCTTGACAGATTTTGATACCATGCCCTAAAAATATTGGAGGTAGCCACAATATGATAAATATAGTAAAAAAGTCATATTTCTGAATTTATATTTCTCAAGAACTATTTGACCAATTCTTTCAATTTTTGTTTTTATTAATTAAAACTGCGGTGATGTAAAAACTACGTATACCTAAAATTCTATCGATTATTATGAAACTAGATTATAAAAGGAATTATAACTTCTTTAGGAAATTAGGTATCGGAAATGTTGTGAAATGCGCAAAAAGTAAATAGCTTTAAAGGCTCGAAAGCAATTCTTTATATGACGCATTATCAAGTACTCTAAAGCATTTCTTTTATAAAAAAGCTTTATTATAGCTATTGGTTAACTATTAAATTTTGTTGTCAAAATTAATTCTATTAATTAGTTCATAAAAATGGGAATTTTTTAAAATTCTTTCACTGTCGAAAGCATCTTAAAATACAAATTCGTAAAAACAACCACTTATGGTAATAAAATGCCGTTATAATACTGTAAACATCATGGATAACCGTAATGCATTAATAGTATATTTCAGATAGAAAAATAATTGAACTATTTTAGAATATAAATACCAGCGAAATGTTTAAAGCTAACTTATTTTCTAATTTTAATTTATTTTCTTGAGCTAATTAGCTCTGACATTTTCAGAATCGTTGAACAGACAATGAAATCTATTAACTGCATTTTAAAAGGAAATAGTTCAAAGCAAGAAAATCTATTAAGGATTAGAATCGAATTAGTTTACGAATTTATTTAGTTACCTGCAAACATGTACTATAATTTCAGAGAAAGTTATGACTCTTTTTATCATTTACGTTTTATTGACGTTATTTTTAAAATTATGACGTTTATTATTAAAGTTGTTTCTATGATTTAAAAAGAATCTTAAAAATCTGATCATGAATTCATCAAATGTCTGCGTCTATCAAAATAATAATATAGAATAATTTTAATTGCTCAGAGAAATATATTTTGGTAAAATTACAGCATTGCATGGTAATGGCGTTTCTGGTAAAAAAAGACCAAAATTTCGGTAATAAAACCAAAATATGCGGCATTTGTAAATTATTCATTTGGTGATTTCATTGTCCATATGGTTGCAAACATGGTACCAAAAATTTCTGGTTCTCAAAATTATAGTTCTTATTACAAATATTTATATAAAAAATGCAAAGCTTAAAAAGTACAAAACTTAAAAGTAAATTTAACAGAATACGTGGTTATTATGCTATGTTCTAAGGTATCATGATAACATTACCATATTTACCAAATTTTATCACAAATTATAACACTGTATTTTATGGTAAATTTAACAAATTATTACCAAAACGTTTCGAGAAAAAACTTCAGAGATTTCTGGTGTTCCCAGAGATCCGGAAATATAATAGTATTTTATCGGATTCTTTTTGCTCTGACCATTCTTTTCTTCTCAATGTGATGATGTTTGTTTGAAGATTTGACGTAATAAAACTATTTTTTCACCTTCAAAACTAAAGATGATCTGGTCTTGACACATGGGAAAACTCAATATTCTTCATGTCCTATGCACATATTACTTGCATGGTTATAAAGCAAACATCTAAAATTTTAGTTTTTTTCGGATCTGTAAAGACTCTTTTCATGGGGGGTAAAAAGAGAAAACTCATCGCTCTTAAAATAATGCAATAATTTTTTTTTAAATTAAAAGATTGTGGTTTGAAAGACTTGAAACGTTTAGTACATAGATTCTCAACCTTTTTTACGTTGCCGCCCCCTTAAGGAGCAAAAAACATTTCAACGCCCCCCTTCGTGAAAATGCAGTTGTTTAGAGCATGAGGACGGAGGGAGGTGTGCTGAATTATAAGCAAAATTTTAATTTCTTTACGCTTTAAATTTGTTTGGTCTCTTTAAAAAATATAATGTGCTCATTAACTCGATAATTTTCTCGTGGCAGGTAATCGCAGTCTATTTGTTATAATAAAAATAAATACGTTTAATGAAAAAAATGCTACAAAGAAACCTATGCTTAAGAAAATAATTTATTCTCAATTAGATAATTAAAAAAAAGAACCAAAATGATTTTTAACACTAAAAAGTAGTATCAGCGAAACATTCAAGTAACTATGTTAGTGGGATGATTGTACTTAATGGTTCAAAACCAATTTCTTAACGGTCGGCTCAATACTTTTAGTGAGATGAAGACGCTAATCCCCTCGTTGCACAATTTTGAGTCGATTTCTCCTTTTTGTGATAAGATCTGTAACAACAATTATTCCACGTTCGACAAGCTAGGGGGAAGGGGAGGCAATTAAAAATGTTTAATGATAGTCTACAGTCAAGGATAGAGACGACTGATGTTACCTTTAAGCAAAAATTCTGTGAGACGATCACCATTTCAAAGTTTACTTATTTAAAAGTTCAACCAATTCCTCGTAAATCGGAACCTCTGCTGTTTCAATATTCACAAAAGGGTTCAGAACCCATAAACCCATTGAGGCACTTCTAGGGAACAAGACATCTTTAAAACGGTCAGAAAAGTTCATGTGCAAAGAGTCAAGATGTTGACAATATTCTTGTGCGTCATCAGAGTGAATTTCGCCTGCTTGGCTGAACTCATTCCAACCAAAATCCTGCTTACACGAAATGAGTTTTTTTAGAAAGGCAGAAAGAACTGATTTTGAAGGGATCAAATTGAGCTCGTTGCCTTGAAGATGTAAATTATCGCCCTTAAATTTTACAGATAAATCTGTCAAAGTCTTTCTTAAATTCTAGCAATCTGCCTCTCAGAGCTACATCTCTGTTTTCGAGGAACTCAAGCATAGAGTCGAAAAGATTCCAATACCTATTGAGACAGAAGCTTTTGGAAAGCCAGCGAATCTCGGTGTATAGTAACAAGTGATGGAATTCTTTATCGTTTTTCTTTCACAGCTGTCTGAATAATCAATCGTAGAGAGCATTACAATGAATTTTGTTCACAGCAGATATGGCATATTGCAATGATTGATGCAAATGGTTGCTGAGATTTTCCCCTACTAAATGCTTTCTGTGAATCACGCAGTGAACAGCTAAGACATCTGGTACCTTCCTTTCCAAAAGGGCAATGTCGATCCACCATTGCAAGAGCCTATCAGTGGTGATATGCATAATATTCGCAAGAGGAATGTTTTTCTCTTTAAAATAATCTTTGAAAGTATTAAAATTAGATTTACCTTTGATATCTACAATCAAGCTTCTTGCAAAAAGCATCTCTTGAATAATTTTTCCTACCTTTACAAACCGGACCTATGCCTACAGTAAAGCCTACATTATCTGGCAGTGTTGATTTATCAACTTGAAGGGAAAATTCGTTGAATATCAAAAGTTTGCGTAAAGAAATTTCAACGTCTTCAGCCAATTCATCATTTCGTCGCCGCACTGTATCGTTGCTTACGGGATATTTTTTTATTACAATGGATGCGACTGGATGGTGTAAAACTGTTTCTAAAATTTCCTTGACAAACGGCAGTATCAACTCTGCTCCGATGGTATGAGCTTTCCCAGATTTAGCAATAAATTTTGATATATTATAAGAAGCTATTAAACCATCGTCGCATTTTTGTGATGAGGTTGCTAGTAACCCAGAAACCGAAGGTGCCTTCAGAAGCATGAAAGAAGATGTTCATGAAAAATGTCAAACCTTTATTTTGTTTGTCAGAATAAGTTTTTTGCAAATGCTCCTGATAACGGTAAGATTTCATTACCTCATTAGATAAAACTTTATTACAAAGTCAACACATGGGTAGTTGAGAGTTCAACAGTGATTGAACAAATCCCAACTTCAAGTATGTGGCACTGTATTGATGACACCTCTTTTTATTAACCGACATTGTTGGTGGCAGGGGAAAAAACTGTAATGAAGCTAAGAAAAACCATTATAATAAACACGGGTCAAATCAAAAATTCATACTGAAAGCGCAATGACTTCAATTTTCACCAAATGGCTTGAATAAGTCGAAGGCAAAAGGTACAGACTCATGCGCTGAGGTGTGTTGGTTCGGATCGGAGAATAGATGCCGTATAATTTCGTTTTATTGCTCGTACAAATGGTTTATCGGATAATCTTTATTTATTATATTAAATAAATTTTTTTTCTCTTTAATATTAATTTTAGATTAATTTTATTTATTAAACAAATCTTAATTTAATAATTTTATTTCTAAGTTTTAAATTTGAATGACAAAACATGCTCATCGCCCCCTACCGCCCAAAACATAGCCAACGCCCCCCTACTGCCCAAAACAAGTTCACCGCCCCTCAGCATACTCCCAACGCCCCCAGGGGGCGGTATCGCCCCCGTTGAGAACCAATGGTTTAGTATAATCAGCTATTCTCAATGCATATTAGTTAAAGTATATGAAAGCATTTATTTTTAATCTGTAAAAAAATAACAATTTATGCCGAAATCAATAGTTTTTTTAAGAACAAATCATAAGTATTAAATTAAAGAAAACTTGAGTATTATTTACAATGAAGTATTAATCATGAATGAGTATAGATGGCGTTGCTTCTCTTTGCTCGATTGTTGTTTTGCATGAATAAGCATTGATAGATTTATGCAGAAGATTTTTATTAGCAAAAAATACCATTTATCCTCTTCATATGGGCTTTTGTTGAAATTTTGAGAGGCGCTCTATCAGCATTTAACACTATCTGCTTAAATATTTGCATGAATAACTGTATGCTTGCGAGAGTAAAATATGCATGACCGATAAGAATTTTTCATACCCTAAGCATGTCGGGTAATATAATTTTCAAACCCTGGTAGAGTGGGATTTTTTTAAATCCCTACCTAACATAAATTATACATCTTACACAACGAAGCAGTATATAAATCCTTTTAAGTTTTATGTTTAAATTTAAAATTATAATTTAAAACCTATTCACTAAAAAAAAAACTTTCAAAAGTTGTTAAAAGTATTTTCTGAGAATTGTAACGAATTCCGGTGCTTCAGAAACATGCATATATTTTTTAAAAATTTTACACACAATGCTTACCAAGAACTTTTATTAAAGTATGTTTCTCTTTTTGTATAGAAAATTTTACTTAAAAATTTGTATAGAAGAAATTTAATTTTTTTTTTAAACTTTTAAATTTTGGAAAATTTATTTGATAGCTGTATATCTGACTTTTCTTTTTTTAAATCGGATTAATCAAAAACCAAATAATACAAAATTTCACGCAATTGAGCAAGTCAAAGATATAAATGTCAAGTATGAAGAGTGAATTTGGAACCAATCTGCAATCATGATAAATACTATCAGATACCAAAGTTTTAACTGCAAATCTGGAGAAACAAATAAACTGCATGGATAACAAACTGTGGAGTATGCATAAAGTCTATTTGTTTCAAAACTTTTATCCTGTAGCTTGTCTGCCTCTACAATTATTCGATTCCAATTCACTAGTATATAAGACATGTTAACTCGATTTAATGTTGGGGTTCCTTTTCCTAGATGAAGGTTGACATTGTTGATCAGTATTCTCCTTACATTGGTGACCCAGACGTGATCTGAACACGTCGACATCGTCAGACACGCCCACTTCGATTTGAACATGCATATTTCGACAGTCCACATGGAATAGTTGACTTTGCTTTTAGTGGCTGCAACATTGTCCTCATCACGCTGTTGCTGCTCAGTCTCGATCACAAACTAATTTGGCTTGTATACACTCGTCGCTAATGGGAACACATTAGCGACCATGATAGTGAACTTAATACAGCTTTCACAAACAACACTAGAAAGTCCTGTGATTTTAATACAGCTCTCCCGGCCTTTTAAAGAAACAACAATGAGTTACTCAGTGGCATCCGTTCATCGAATTCTATCATAGATAAAATTCTGGTGGGGAAGTACTGTAGCGTGTCCACCACTATGATTATTAAATTCCAATTCAACTAGTACACAAGACATATTTACTCGATTTTATGTTGGGGTTCCTTTTCCTAGATGAAGGTTGACATTGTTGATCAGTATTCTCCCCACCACCAAAACTCATCAAAATTTTAGTGGAAACACGTTAAAATTTTTATAATACTTCAAAGTTCAAAACACTTCAAAATTATCCTTGAAAAGTCTCCAAGATTCTTTTTGAACAAACAATAATCTGCAAATCCTTTTGGTTAAAACACTTTTCACGATGTTTAGTTTCATATGGAGATATTATTTTAATTACATGAAATTAAAGTTCAAGGAAAGAGTATTTAATGTCGTTTTAATTGGAAATGGATTTTAATAGCTCAAGTTTGTTTGATTAAAAAACCATTGAAAGCAACTACTTGACAATGTATAAATACACCAGATATTTTAAAATTGTAATTAACATCGTTATATGTTACCATTATTATTATAATTATAATAATTATAGTTATTATAATAATTATAATTAAAATTATAGTTATTATAATTATAATTAACTGCATGATAAATGCAGTTTAGACTGCATATGCGTTACGTAAGCACTACACGGAGAAAAATATTCTAGTAAAATTACTGTATTGTATGGTAATGTTATTTAGATTAAAAAATCATAATTCTAGTTAATTAAACTAATACGGCATTCAAACCATTGATTTGGTAACTTTTCCGTACACATGCTAACAGTTTACCGGAGATTCTGGTTTTCAAAATTGTAATTTTTATTACCACAGATTTAGTAAAAAGTAAAAAACTGAAAAATAAATTTTATGCCATGTTAAAAGGTTTCATAAGAAAATTACTAAATTTTACCACATTTACAATTTTTTATCACATATTATTAAACTATATTTTATTGTAAAGTATTATCAAAATATTTAATAAATCATTTCTGTAAAAATTGCAGAGCTATTTGGTGTTCCCATAGAGCAAGAAACGTGGTAAATTTTACTATATTCGGGTACTTTGACCATTCTATTTTTCTTATTTACTAGATATTGTAATATTAAATTTAACCTTGATGTATTGTTAGATTAACATAAAGTTTAATAAATGCAACTGAAACTGCATATAAAAACATGTACACTTACTAGATATTTTAGAATTATATTTTACATTGATAATTTGTAGAAAAATATTTTATAAATGCAATTGAAATTGCAGATAAAAACATATGAGTTGATAAAATGTTTTTAAGTTTACTTCAATGTATTCCCCAATGAATAAATCCAAGTACTCTATTAAAAATGAATTTGAAGAAAATATGTTATTTATTGATTACTTCTGACTGAATAGAAACATTTCTTTGTCCTAAAATTGTTTTATTTGAGAAAAGGAAGTGTGAAATTTAGGTGTTACAATTCCCCCATTCTTCAACAAACATAGACCGTCTATGTCTAAGTGATAAATCCCAGTCTTTCTTTCTTTTCTCTATTTTGCTTTAAAAGTTTTTCTTTAGATAAAACAACTATTTTACAAACAAAGTAGTTTAAAAAGTTCTCCCATCTAGTCTGTTTTTCAAAATCTGTTATTAAGTTTGTTTTATTTTGTTTAATGATAACAGCTTCATTTATCAATAAAACTAACATTGATTTATCTTATTAAGTTTATTTTAACAACTCACTGGCTTATTAACTAAAATACAGTGTAAGAAAGTTTTTTAAACAACTAACTACAAATTTACAATGTACACTTTTTTCAAATATTTTTATCTATGTGAACAAAGGAATTTAAAAAACTTAGATTATTTTAAATTTTGAATTGATGCCTTAAGGGAGTTTCAATAAAGTTTGAATTGATGAAAGAAGTAAAGCTTCATAAACCTGCATAAAAAGTTAAATTGTCGAGGTAACAATGGTGTATACTCATATAATAAAAGCATTATTCTGAATTATTTAAAAAAAATTCTTTACAAAGGTTTCTACAAAACCTATGATATTTTCTTTATAATTTAAACTGGCTTACAAAATGTTGCTTAAAGCAGTGGAAAAGCTGTGTTGTTTTCTGGGACTATTTAAAAAAAATATATTATGGAACATGAAATGAAATAGTATTTTACAGATTAAAGTATGCAAAATCTTCCCTAAATCAATGAAAAAGAGTTTGTTTTCTCAGAGAAGATTTTATAAATTAAATTATGTTTAGGAATATCAAATGGTTTCTCACATTTGAAACTAGCACACAAAATATAATTTTTAAATAGCATTATTTTTTGTGAATCGAAACTTGTTGAGAATAAGTGTAAAATAGAATTTTAAAATTTGAAACTGGAGTACAATGTATGGCAGATAGTAATAACCTGCACTAGAGGTAGTAGTTGCCATATCTTAATTCACAAAAACTTCCCTGAAATAAAAATATACTGATTATCAGTCATGATGGTTAAGGCACTGAATTGTCATAGGAAATTTCTCACGAAATTTCTCTTGGAAATTTCTCTGAAAAAATGTTTAAATTATTCCAGTCAAATATCAAGTATTTAAATAATCATAAAAAAGAAATATCCAAACTGTATACCGTAAGAAAAGACCATTTATTGACTGCTTTCAACTGATACGGTTAAACAATAAGAATTATGTCTACATTAACTACTCACACAACCAAAAAAAAAAGTGCACGTTCTTCGAAATTTGGAAGCAAAGTCTTGTGATAAGGATTACAAATTCATATTTGTTACGTCAAGTGCTCAGGTATCATAATTTTGATCTAGTTGCGCTTTCTACGTCATTTTGATTTATGTTGCTAAGTTAACTTTCAAAAAATTCTATGGCTGGCAACAGCATTTTTTTAACCTAACAGAATTCTTTCCCGACTGTTCTCTCTAGATATGAAGAAAATAAAGTAAATATTTAAGTGTTGTGAAAAAAATCTTATTTAGTTGTACAAAGTACTTCAATATTTTTAATTTTCAGCATCGGATGACTAATACTCTTATAGTTTGAAGTGCATGGTGAAGCTTTTAAAGCCTTATAGTTTTTGAAGCTAGTTACTGGGTCACTCACAGGACGAGTTGACCAGGAGTTCAAAGCGCAGCTCTAACACCACAATATTTCCTTCATTTGGTGACACTGGATTATTGAATTACGAAACTCTCATTCACCTATAAATGTCAGAACCACACACATACTTAGCACAAGAATTCTAGAATTTTCTGTCCCTCACAATAGATGGCACCTCTAGAAAACTAATTAAGACAATTCGGTTCACTTTACAAAGCACAATTCAACTACAATATAATTCGAATTTTCTTTAGTTAAAAAAACTTAATTATGTTCAGTTGTATTTTATTTTTTTTGGTTTAGAAACAATCTAGTTTTGTATTGCACGGTCTTTTAACCATACCAGTTGTAAACGGTGTGGAATCCGTAAAATTAAAGAAACGTTTCTAACCGTAAATTTCGCAGTTAGTTTTATGAAAGACTGCTGCTTCATCGAAAATTTTGAATGATATACCTAAGATTGAAGCTTAAAGCTTACGTAGCTTTAAATTGATAAGAACCAGTTTGTCTGGCAAGTAAAGGCATCCGGTATAGCATTCTCAGTACATTGCTTTAACCATAATGATTAACTTAATTTCCATGAACCACTGATAAAAAAAAAAAGTTCTGATTTGTGCTTCTTTATATTTCTTGATAAAGGAAAAAAAATATTTAGAAACCCTGCGTATCTCATGGAACATATTAAGATCTTAGGGAGATAAGTATAATAAACCTCAATTCTAATTTATGAGGCTGGCGTAATGTTAGCATTTGAATTATTTTACTCGTTCTTTATTTTACAAAGTTTCTAAAGCTATTTTACACTGCGTTTAATGTTTTTATTAACAGACGTAGAGTTTTTTCCTCTTAAAGTTTTTTTTGTAGGTATTTAAATTGTTTTTAATATTAAGTATATTTTTCCACTCTAGTTTCTTGGGATTATTCTTTTCAAACAAAATCCATTTTTCTTATTCAAAGTGTTATTACACCTCAAGGCTGTAAAGGATAATTTTATGTTATTTAAAGCTCATTTAAGCATTTTAAACTATTTTATATGGCATGCATCTATAACTATATTTTTTAATAAAGTACTATACATTCTTTCTGTTGAACCTTATTTTCCCCACACATTTTAAATAAACATAGATCTAACTTAATAGTGTAGGCACATATTTTATGTAATACCTTCTATACAAAATCGAAAAGTTAACAAATTTGTTTTTGAATTGTATAACTAAACTATCAATATTTTACTTAATCAATGCAGCACAGTTTGAATGCTTAACAGTTAATACTCAACATAATACTTAAGTTAATAATAATATGATAATAATAAGTTAGTTAAGTTAATAAGTTAATACTTAAGTTCGGATTCAAGTACTAATGAATCATTTGCATTTGCAAAACTTTTGGATAATCTCAAACACTTAAGTAGATATTTTTCCTTTTTTTAATTGATAAGAATGGGAATTAAGAATGGGTAGAGTTGACATTTTTGTCAATTGCATTTTTTTCCAGAAATTAAAGCAACGATTTATTATTTTAAAGAGCAATTTTTTATTATTTAATTCATAACAGAAAGCTTAATTCTTTTAATATTTTAAAAAATAGTTAATTCCTAACTTACTTAACTCAACTTCAACTTTTGGACTCGTCAAGATGATCTATTCAATCAACTTTAACTCAAGGATACGTTTACTAAAAAGTTTTTTAATTCATAAGTTGCCATGTTTTTATTTTTAAGGTCAAGTTATTTTCAAATAAAATATGTATATAAATTTTAAATATACAAACAAAAAATATACAAGCGCAATAAAAGACAAAAGTGCAACAAAAAAAGTGAAATACGAAGGAAGTTAAGAAAATTAATAATATATTTAAAAATATAGAGAAAACATGAAAAATAATAAAGATTAGAAAAGAGAGGAAGAAAATTATTAAAAGAAAATACTTTAAGAAAATATTTAAAAAAAATATTGAAAAGAAAATATTTAAAAAAATCATTAAAAAAACATATATAAAATAGCTGGAAAACATAATAATAAAAATATATAGTTTCCTCATCAGCCCACGCGATTATATCAGCAAAAAAGAGTGCTTTGTAATACTGTATCAATGCAGCCGAGGCAAAATATATGAAAACAATAGTGTAAGGAACACTCAAAGTGAAAACAGAAGAGCAAATAGAGTTAGAAGCGTAAACAGAGATTTAAATATTACGCTCTTATGGCAACTAACAAATCAAAAACGCTACAGTGCTGAGGTAAGAACACGCCATAAGAGATCCCTCTGTTTACGCTTCTAACTCTACATGTGCTTCTGTTTTCATATTTTGTGATTTGGCAGTCTTATTACTAAAATATTTAAAATCATTCTTGAAAGATTCCGGTACGTGTAAATTCATTTGAATTCGCTACTCGACTTAAAGTTTTCGGTTTGCGTTTAGTGTTCTGTATTTTCTTTAGATTTTATTTTCTGTTTTCTTGCCTGACATGCTTTTTTTCGCATATAATTTTTACTTAATGTGTAATATTTTCGTTTCAATTTTTTTGAATGCTCTTCACACTATTGTATTGATTTATTTTGCTTTCACTATATTGATACCATTTTGGAGAGCATTACTTTTAGTTGTGTATATATATATATATTAATACCTAAATTTTAAATTAACGTATTAATTTAGTTTGTAGACTAAATTTAGTAAATTAATTTTTTCATTTTTTTTAACTACAAAATGAAGAGAAAGATTAAGCTTCAATAGAAAAATTTCATTCATTTAGTATGTAAGTTTTTTTTCATAAAAACGAATGATTGTCTTATAATTTCATTAAAATAGTATGATTATTCAACGTAAAGTAATGAATCCAATGTTTTGCTTTTCAAATTCAACGATAGCGCAATAAAAATAACTCAATCAAAAGAAATTAAGGATTTTTAGAGTATTAAAAGACTGAAATTTAATTATTGCTGTATTTAACACTTTTATTAAGACATTAAAGGCTAAATTTAAATAATTTCAATTTATTTATTTTTAGAAAAGTGCTTGGAAATCGTAATACAATCTATATAAAATGCTAATTAAATTTATTTTAATTAGAGTTAAAAGTATAAGATTTTATTACTTTATTTTAAAACTTTTATTTAATTCCTTTATAAAGAATTTCTTTTTTCTTCTAAAAATGTACAAAGGTTTTATTGGAAGTTTAAAATCTTCTTTTTGTTGGTTTATGATCAAAAAATGAAAAGCTAATTCTTTTTTTAATTAAAATGTGATTAGATGTTTCTTTATTTAAAAGAAAATTATTTTTCAAATATTTACAATCTTAAATAATTGGTTAGGATTTATAAAGGGAGTTAAATAAATTTTGTTTTTGAAACATAGCGTTTATTTAAAAGAAAGAATTGCATCATAGTTTGTTTCTGTGCTAATTATTGAAAAAAAAATATATTCAATAATGCAACATCTAAGTGAAAGGAAAATATCTCGAAACAAGTTCATATTATACTTGGTTGATTCAAGCACACTTAAAAAGCAGTTTTTTTACTAGAATAAAATTTTTTTATAATTTCAAATAATTCTTTGCCGAAGTGGAAAAATATGCTCTAAGGATTTACAACATTTCTCAATTTAATCTCGCTAATCATCTTGCACATTAGTTTATTTGAGGTTGTTTCGAGCTGTCAAGGTTGATCTAAGACTTATTTGAAGTTGACTTCAAAAACAACCTCAAAAGATCAACCTCTCAAGGTGTATAATCAAGTTGTTATGAAGTTGTTTTATTCCTGTTTGAGGTTGGAAACTTACTTTCGAACAACCAGCTTAGACAGGTTATTTTTGAGGTGCGCGAGCTATTTTTTCTAACCGAAGTATTTTTTAATAGTGAATAATTTCACCCAATCTCAACTAAAAGTATTTCTGAGTTATATATGAGGATGATTTTATGAGATGTAAATGAAGTTTAAATTGAGGTTTATTAATGAGGTCATTTTTGGTGTAAAACATAACCTCATTTTCTACCTCATTTGTCGTTTATACATCTGTCCACCTGAAAGCAACCTTAAAAACACCTTACTTTTTTGTAAGGGAAGCATCTCTAATTGAAGATAACTCTAAAGTGATAAAACATCTTTGAAAAATAGTTTTCTTTTTGGAAATATTTCCCTTTTGAAATTTCTATAACAATAACTACGTACCATGAAGCTATATATTGTATGCATGCTGTTGCGTTAGCAAAGCCCTTGATATACATTGCTAGAATCTTTCTTTCTTAGGAAAAAGTTTAAAACACAAGCAAATGTGTGCAACTTAATTACACGGGGAAAATTTTTTTATCAAAATTAAATTTGTGGAAAGGGCGAGATTAAAAAACTAAGAACATGTTTGTTTTCCCGAAAAGAGGTGAAAATTTAATATTTAAAACACTTTTTATTTTCATGGGTCAATCAATTTGGATTTATGTTTTTCCACTTTCTATAAATGTGATCTCCTGATTTTATAATGTTTTTGTTTTTCTTACTCAAATATTAATTTGAGATCCCTATCTAAAGAAATCAGAATGTTTTTATGTATGTAACTTATGCAAATCTGCAATTCTGAGCCAATCCACACACAATTCGATGTAAATACGTTCGAAGACACTGCTGACCTAACTGTCTACTTTAAAACAAATTCTGACACCTGATTCACAAGCTACATCACAAAGAGTGAGTTTTCCATAAAATTTGATCGAAAATTAATTGTTATCGCATGTTTTTGTGAATTATTCATTTAATACTATGTTAGGCTATCACAAGTAAATGTTGTACAGTAATATCATGACCAAATTTTTGTTTTAAGAGGTATGTGTAACCACGTGTTTCTTCTGTCGATGCTTGTGATTTTTAAAGCGTTTCTGTATGAACTTAAAAATTGGACACTCAGCTAGAGCTTAGAATTGAAGTTATCTATTGAGGCATGGAAAAATTGTAGTAAATTCAGAATATCACATTTTTAATGATCAATTGGGGGTACTTACTTACTAGGAAGATGGTAAAAAATCTATTACCATAGTACTTACTTTACACTATTGGCCATTAAAATTGCTACACCAAGAAGGAATGCAAATAATGGAATGATATTTATTGGGCACATACATTATAGTTAGAAGAATAAGTGATTAAATTTTCAGGATATTTGGATCCATTGACTGAGGAATTAGTACTCAGAGCAGCCTCCCCTGGCAGTAAAAACAGCAGTTATTCTCCTCTGCATCGAGTCGAACAGAGATTGAATAGCATGAACGTTTTTATCATTCCATCCAGCTTCAACATTATGCTATAATTCATTGACCGTAGTGAGTGACGAGTGGTGGCGTGCCAGTCGTTCGGCAACCATTGACCAGACGTTTTCAATTGGTGAGAGATCAAGAGAACGTGCTGGCCAGGGCAACAGGCGAACATATTCTGCGTCAAGGAAGGGCAGGACAGTGCGGGCAGTATGCTGTCGTGCATTGTCCCGCTGATACGTAGCGTTGTGGAGGCCTCGAAGATAAAGCATAGAAACTGACCCTAACACATCAGAAATGTATATACCAGAACGCCAGTATGACGATGTCGAGTGTAAGTTATTACTACTGCATTATTTTAATTGGTGCTTTTTAATAATTGCTATAAATATACTACGATTGGTAACAATATACATCTGTGGAAATATGTTTCTAGAGTCCACCGAAAGAGATAATGGGTTTAAATGGATAAACTTCTAAAAACATGTTTCGCTTAATCTGATATCATGCAGCTACCGGAAAAGAAAGCACATAATAAAATAAAAATGAAAGTTGCTTTAGCATAATTAATTGCGTCGATGTATAGTTTTCATTTTTGTGCACGATTTCGTAGTTTTGATTTAGACTAGTTTATCGATAATTTACTTTCCTTTTCACAATGTATGAAGAAGGAGTATACAGCTAGTTGTGTATATTTTTTCACTCCATTTTTGATTTTTAAAAAATATACATTAAGAGTTGCGAATGGAGAATATATTGTATGTATGAAACTGTACAAGAAATATATGATGCCTTCAACTTTGCATTACCCTACATTTATTTAGAGAAGTAAACATGATTTACAAAATATTTGAACAGAAATTTTTCACGATATGTTACTAAATACAATGATTCAACTGTAATTGTAATGTAACTACTCCATAGTTTTAAACATTTCTCTCGAGAAATAAAGGTTTATTAAAATATCATATGAAAATAAAAACAACCTGCACTTTTTTTTAAAAATATAAGTGAATTTTCAACGCAATTTGTAAATATTTAAAATTTTAAATCTAATAAATGTCATCCTGAGTTTTGGAGCACTAAAAACTAATTTTAAAAATGAAATCTTTCATTTTTACAATTCAATTTATTATAAGAAAGGCTGAATTAAAGTAGCTGAAAACTGGTATAGTAGTTAATTTTATTGAACATTAAAAAAAAATTTAATATAAGGTTATGGCTAGTAAAATGATAAGAATATGGAATATTTCAATAGAAATGGAAATATATCCTTTCCCAATTTGTTTATAAATGCATAATCATAAAATTCGTCTGAACCTGTGGTTGGAAAAATTAAAAATTCCTTAATTTCAAATCCAAATGACTTTATTTAGGTCTGTTACATAAGAAATACACCATGTTTCTTTAACTTCATATTATATATTTGCTTTAGTTCTCAGTGCATTTTAAATTACTCTTGGGGAAATTTTTTTTGTGGGTTTGTACAAATATTGTATTTTATTTAATTCGGGTGTGGAGATTTAATACCTGAAATTAGTTTTGTTCCTAAAGTTACAGACTTTTTTTAAAATGTGGTTAAGTGTGGTTAATGTGTGGCTTAAACGAGGGAGGATTAAAATTGCATCATAGAAACCCATGTCCGGCGCTGTCATCCTACACGGGTAAGTGTAGAAGCATACGAAGAACTAGTTCATAGTATAATAGCACCCCTAGTGGCGTATGATGACATTTCTGACTGGTTTACTATGCAATTTTAATCCTAAGGATGTACTTAACTCCTCTAGAAGTTCATTGCAACATTTACTTTCTGTTATATATAACATTTTTAAACTCGTATATTTCGACAAAAAATAGATATAAAATCTCATTAAAAAGAAAAAAGCTGTAGCGTGGAAAAAAAAATCGATTGCAGATTTGATATCAGCGATACTGAAGTATCTTACAAATGTTTAAACAAACTCATGCAGCAGAAAAAAAATGGTTCCCCAGTGTTCTTAAGTTTTTTAGTGTATGTTTGACTTATAAAGGGATGGTACTAATTTCTTTAGTTTCCTTAAGTTTAATTTTTTAATGTATTTTTACTCAATAAGATATTTTTAATGTAGACTTTAAAAAAAAAAGGGATTCAGAAATCAAATTTTTAACCAGTTTAAAGATGACAAGGCTGAAGAATATCTTTTAAGAAATTTAAAAGGCATTCTGCTACCTTTTTCTAATTTTTTGCAGTGATAAAAGCGTACTGGAAAAGTAAACTAATTTGGAAAAAGAAAGCACTCCGCCAACTCTTGGTATTCAAAATTTTATTTTACTTTTTATTCATGAACCTGGCCTCATTAATTTTCTTCTTCATACTTTTTGTTGCTTTTGATAAGGCAGTATTCGTGAAAATATAGCATTTCTTGAATTGTAAAGATATTTCCAGAGTTTGAAAAAAGAGGCGATGAAAGTGCGTAATTCTGTGAAAAAAACTCGTTGGTTTTAAGCACCCAATTCATTAAATTGAGTTCTATAGCGACCATTTTTAACTGAATGGTTTTTTTTTTTACAAAAATTATAATTAGGTACATATACTTCTCTTAAAAGCCTGTTTAACGCTGATAAAAAAACATAAAAGGTAATTAGTTAAACACTGATTAATTTTGGCTGTAATAAGCAATTACCTGAAATTATGCAAACGACTAACTAACCAACTAAACTAACTTAAAAAAACTAACAGGCAAAATATTATAACATCTGCCTTTGAAACAAGGGTTTTTCAAATTCTTTTTTTGTGGGCCACATTATAATCCATATAAGAAATCCTTCAGTTTGGTCAGGAGAGGGGTCCAACATTTGAACCCTTAATGTTAATTTTACTTTTCGCATATTTTACCATATCTTAAAAACTTTCTCTATACATTTTTTACCATATCTTAAGCAAATTGAAAAAGGTTTGCTCACAATTATTAAATTCGTTTTACTGAAGATATTTCTATGCAAAACATAACTTTTAGCATATTTATTATTATTGTATTATTTTATTTGACAATATTAAAAACGCTTTTTAATTGAAAACGAATTGATTGAATAGTTTCTGAGAAAATGAATTTTAAGAATATGACTTTATTCAGGGTGGTTTTCGCGCACTATACAGCTTTGCGAAAAATTACTTTCTCATACAAAAGGGAAATGCTATTCCAGTCTTAATGTAAAATTTAATAGAAATTTTGTTTAACTGGTCCAGAGCAGAATTCGTATCTACCCACGTCCGCTTTCATTCCAACCTGGTCAACCTCATTGGCTGGACCCTGAGCAACGCGGATCCATCTGAAAAAAAAATGATATTGTGGGGATAGTAGTTATAGACAATGTCAACCTTCAACTATGAAAAGGTACCCATAGAATCGAGTTAACATGTCTTTTATAATAGTGAATTAGAATTGTACATTTGTAGTGGTAGATACGCAACAGTACTCCCCCACCAGAATTATATCTGTGATAGAATTCGATGAACGGATACCACTAGTTGATTTAATGCTGTTTTGTGATAAGCCGGGGGAGCTGTATTAAGATCACCGTACTTTTTGAGTGCTGATTGTGAGAGCTGTGTTGAATTCACGGTAGTAGTCGGTCCTGTGTTGCCCATAGCTGTTGAGTGAATACGTTGTACGTTATGTGTGATCGAGACTGAGAAGCAACAGCGAGAGGAGGATAATGTCGCAGTCACAAGTAGAAAGTCAGCTGTTCAATGTGAACCATCCATTGAAGTAAGCGTGTTCAAATTGTAGTGGGCGTTTCTACCAAGGTAGGCGTGTTCACATAACGTCCGAAGGTCTCCAATGCGGGGATAGTAGTTATAGACAATGTCAACCTTCATCTATGAAAAGGTACCCCACCATACAATCGAGTTAACATGTCTTATATACTAGTGAATTAGAACTGTATATTTGTAGTGGTAGATACGCTACAATATTTTCACGTTTTTTTTATTTCAAACTATTGGTTTTAACTGAATGCGATAGTTTAGCTGAACACTAAAATATTATTAGCGGGACACGATTTTAAAACCTCTTAAAGGATCACAACGTTGACATTATTTGCGATTATTTATTTACAGTTTAAGACATTGTGAAAAAGCAATTGTCTACGTTTCCCATACTGATTACTTGCCTTGTTCTTCCTCTATAGTGCATGTATTTCAATTTTCACATATTATAGGACAATGTTTAAATATATACAATTTTTTTTAATCAATCATCCATGAAATATTTTTGACGCACAAGGTCAGTTTATTTTTATACTCAAATATACTTTTTAAAAATTTGGATTTAAAATATATCACAAAGTTTTTGCCTTTTAAATAATCTTACACTTCATATCAATTAATTGTGAAAAACCACAACTGATCTTTAGCGTAAGCATTAATTATAATAATAAAAAACACAAAAAAAGATAGATAAAGAAACTTTTGTTGTACAAATAAAAGTACTATCAGAGAAAACATAAATGATGCTACTGTTACAAGAAAAATAAACAGAATATTATTCTAGAAGCTAATCAAAAGGTTGAATAACTCTTTTGAACTAAAAGTAATCAAGTGGTTTAAAAGATAGTGCTAGATTGAGTTTTGCTATTAGTACAGCGGAAAAGTACAAAGGAATGAAATAAAGGAGAATAAAGAATGGCGTTGAATACAGAAGTTGAAGTATGTATAAACCATAAAAGATTTTAATATTCATTGAAATCAAAATAGTTCCATTTTCCTTTTAAAATATAAAGAGAATAGTTAGTTTTGAAATTTCTTTTGACTAAAAGATAACCTTTCGTTTTTCAAAACATTCCAAATAAAACGAACAATAAATACTTGGGGACGAAAGATCAAACAGAATAAAAAATCATTGCACTATATTTCTATTTTGATATTTGAACTAAATATATTTCCGATTGCATAAAAATATTTGAAGCATTCTATAGAAGAAATGAGACTTATTTTGCATTATATATATATATATATATATATATATATATATATATATATATATATATATATATATATATATATATATATATATATATATATATATATATATATATATATATATATATATATATATATATATATATATATATATATATATATATATATATGATATTGATCAATAGATATAATTATGAAAAAGATAAAATATCTATTAATACTGCTATAAATTAACTAAATTAGCAATGTTACTAAATTAGCTAAATTAACTATATATATTAATATCTACACAACCAAACTATATACAGTAAAGATATAAATAGGCATACTTATATGATGTTACACTGTAAAACAGCGTTTCTCAAAACTAAGTAAAAATGTATCAAAATAGCACCTCAATAATTATAGTGAAATTTAAAAACCCCACGCTCAAAGTGATATGTTCAAATTTGAAACAGCATATATGTGTGAAATAGCACGTATATTGAAACAGAATATTTGAGCATGTCACCATACTTAAGTATGAGTGCATGAGATTCGACTAATATTTGTTTCAGAGATATTTTGACACATTGTTGCTCATTTTGGAGGAGTCATTTATTACAGTGTATATCGAAATACATGCATGGTGTTACATCTAGACTAAAAATTCTGCACCATATCAATAATGTGGTATCTAGATAAATTAATATCTATATGTGCAAAATCATACTTAGTAAGAAAATAGTTATCTATATCTATACTATGTCGAGGTATAGATGTCCATAGGGCTGGGATAGCCTGGCTAGTAGGGTGGCGGGCCTTTGTCCAAGAGTTCGTGTGCCACAATGCATGGTAAGAGTTCGTGTGCCACAATGCATGGCAATGATATTTCTGTTAAAAAATTTCCCATAATTTTGGTAAATAAACAAAATATACAGTATTTAAACCATTCATTTTATAATTTTTTCCGTTCATATAGTTTACGGCCAATTCTAACTTTCAAAATTATAGTTCTTATTTACATATAATGTTTAGTAAAAATTACGAAATTGAAAAGTAAATTTAACCGAATAAATGGTGTGTACGCCAGGCTTTAAGGTATAATGATAAAATTACTAAATCTTACAACATCTATCAAATTTTATCACATATTATAAAACCATATTTTATTATTAATTTTACCAAAATCATTACCACAGCTCATTGATGGAATGTAAAACCTGTGGTGTAATATCTCTCCAAATATAACGTTGCACAGTGCTCCAAAAAAATGGACCACCCTGAATAACTTTTGATCTAATGATCTGATCTTCATGTTCTAGAACTCTATCTTAATGGTTCAAGGGAGTGACTTCAAATATGCTAATTATCTAATACAAACGATATTTTAAGTTACGAAATTAGACACAGAAACGTACTTTATCTTAATAAACATACCTCTTTTTTAACGGATTAGTGTTTTTGAACCCGAAAATGTACGGGGTAGCCGCAATCTGGGAGATATGGTCCCAGTAGTTTAATCAGGAGAGTGCTCTAAAGTTTGAACCCCTAAATGTTAATTTTACTTTTTGCATATTTCACTATATCTTGAGAACATTTTATGGAAACTGAAAAATTTTTATACACAGTTATAAAATTCGTTTATCAAAAGATAATTCCATGAAAATTTAATTTTTGTAAGTATTTATTATTTTAATTATTTTATTTAATAATGGTAGAAAAATTTTTGTATTGTGAGAGATAAATTTTTTCTCATCATTTTAAAGAATATAACTCTATGTGGCAAAGTACAAAATTCAAGCAAAAGCGGTTTGAATAGTTTCTGAGAATTTATAAAAAGTCAGATATTTAAAATTCGATTTCTATGACCGATTTGGCTCAAATTTGGTAGTTTTCCATGTAAAACTACATACTTTAAAATGGTGTAAAAATTGTATATCTTACAATACAAAATTATATCGATCATTTTTGAATTAATTACTGAAAACTAATAATTAATTGTTAAAATTTTTTTTTCACAGAATTATCTTTGAATAAACGTATTTTATAACTGTGTGCAATTTTTTTTTCATTTTACTTAAAAAGTTTTCGAGATATAGAGAAATACTTAAAAAGTAAAATTAACATTAAGGGGATCAAACTACTAGGACCATAATTCCCAAATTGCAGCTACCTCCCATATTTTGGGAACCGAATTCCGAATTTGTCGAAAGGAACGCACGTTTATTTAGAAAAAGTACGCTTTTGTGTCTGATTTTGTATTTTAAAGCATCGTGTACGCAAAATAATTAGCCCATTTCAAGTCACCCTCTTGAGCCATTGAGATTGAGTCTCAGAACGTTAAGATCCGATCATTAGATCAAAAGTTATTTAGCGTGGTGCGTTTTTTTTGGCTAACTGTGCGACCCAGAAACTTATGCAAAGGAACCCTGGGTTATATTTTTATTCTGGATTATCATCAAATCGAGTGCTCATATACGATTTATAAAGTGTTATTTAAAGCTTTTTTTTTTCTTTCAAAATTCAAACTTTCAAACTTTCTATCAACACCAATGTTAGCGTTCTTTGAATATCAAGAAACGTCAAATAGAATAACGTGACTAGCTTGTCTACAATTAAGAATAATCCGTAAGAATTTGTTGTAATTTTCAACGCTGATATTCATCATCAGAAACAAAAACAAAAAAACTTTAAAGTTGTATGCATGTTTTTAGTTTTGTACTAAGCTTTTGTACTAGGTGTTTTTAGTTTTGTACTTGTTATATTGTTATATTTCAATTTTTAAACCTCTGAGATCTGCACTAACTAATTTCATTATGTATCTATGCCCTTCCGTTCTGTTTAGTCTAGTTTGAATGCGATCTGTTTAACCTAGTTTGTCTGAAAATTCTCTTTGTGCTGCGAGAACATTTGATTTGCAAACTAATTTTATTTTAAGAATAATTGTGTATATGCATTCTAAATTATCGATTCTTATTTTATTTTATATTGTTAAAATAACTTTACGTATTGATTCTTATGCGTATCTTATTTTACTTTATGTATAAATTTAAATATTATTGAAAAACAAAAATGGTCGGTGGCTGCTTTACATCAAGTAATGTAAATGAACATAGGTGGTCTAGTCCCAAAAGTTATGTAAAGAGTTTTACTACACCACTTTGTTATAACATAGTTGCCATCCTTTTAAGTACAATGGATATCATAGATAATTTGGTACCATTCAACGTTTTTGGTGTCAATGTTGCCACCAGGAACAGCTGCTATCATTTATGAGATACATTGAAAATTTCAAATTTCTTTGATGCATTTTCTTAAAATTAATATAGCAGATAAAATTAAAAATATTTATGTTTTAAATAATCAATTAGTATGTTTTCTTCCAGAAACCTACACTCTCATTGAAATTTCGACATCGGAACATAATATCAGCATCCAGAATGGATACTTATATTGAAAAGTTTGACCGAATAACTAGTTTTTATGCCACGTTTTATGGTATCATGATTAAAGTACCAAATTTTATCATATATTATAAAACTACGAGCATCATGTATTGCAAATTTTATCAAAATTATTACCAAAGCGGTTCGGTAGAAATTACCAAGATTTTTGGTGTTCCCATAGATCCAGAAACACACTAAATTTTACCATTTTCTGGTAGTTTGGAACATATTTTTTTCTTTAGTACAGGTATGCATGTAATTAAAATTTTCCCCACGGTTTTATTAAATATAAATTTAAATATAAATTTATGAATTATATTTCTAAAAAGAGCTGATGAAAAACTGTCTTAGTAAAAGCATGCCATGATTAAATGATTACCATTAGTTACTCAATGAATATTGAATAGGTGATCATTTGGAAACCAAGAACCATCGATTTCGTTATATATATGTATACATATTCAGACAAATTTTTTTTAACTAGTAAAATATTTTTTTTACTTTGTACAAAAAATTGGCTTTACGAAATATTATTCTTTTACTAAGATGAAACGAACATACTTATAATTAATTTTCTTTGCTTCGATTTAAAATACATAAATTTCGTGATTTAATCTTTTAAAGGAATTGTTTGCGCACCAAAAGTTTTTCAATATGAAAATACCTTTATTTGTTTCATAATTTTTAAAATTTTGTAACGCAATATATTTTTCTTTTTCTATTTTTAAATTTCAAAAGACATTATGTTTTACCATTGCTGGATATTGTTTTCTGTATACTATATAAACGAAAAATGAATATATAAAAGGAAAATATTTCGAGTTAATATCATTTTTGCTTGCTTCTGAGTGAAGCTAAAACGATTGTCGGATGGTAAAACACATTGTAAAGGTTATACTCACTGTTTGAAGTTACAGGAGGACAAAAAGCCTCACCAATCAACGACCATGAATTTTTAATTTATTTTAAAAACCAGTGACTGGAAATTTCCTTAAAGGTTAAATGTTAAAAATAAAAGTACTAAGCATAAAATGTATTATTAACATTAATTATGAAGATTAATATGTGAAATTAGAACAACACTAGAAAAAGGTTATTTGAGATGATCTCTAGCTTTTTAATTTTACTTATCTTTTTTTTTTGTGTTTACTTTTTAAATTTTTAAATAGTTTGCGTAGTTAATTAAATAAGTTTAAGATGCTGTGTTTTGCGAAAGCAATTCATAATGTAAACAGTTTTTTTGGTAGTTTATTCATTTTTTTACGAAACTTATGAATAAATTGCATGTAGTATATAAATTAGAGTAATCAGAAATTAAAAATCAGTAATTTTATTTAAAATATTATTCTGCCTAATTTATTAAGAAAATTATAGTTTTTAAATATATATTATGCATTCATAATTAATTGAATTAGTTAAAGTGCATTTTTTAAAACTTTACTAGATAAAATTTTGTCTCGTTTCTAGTTACAAAAAAGAAAGGCTATTATCATTAAAATGCAGAGACTGAGGAAAGAAAAAACCTTCCTGAGTTACTGGTTTTGCAAATCTCGACTTGTGTAAGAAGTTGAATCTGGAAGGATAATTTTTTAAAATGACTCTATTTTTTTTAATCAATTTGTTGGAAAAGGGAATGTTTTGATAAGAGTCTGAGAAGGGAATTAAATTTGTCTTCCAGACGTATCATAAAATGAAGTTAGTTTCTGGAAATTCTGTCTACGGAAAAATATCTGTTTGTTACTAAAATTTAACCTAAGACTGAATAATGCAAATTTAATTTGAATAAATAGATCTGCTAGACTTTGTTAACAACTATTTCTATGGAAAGAATAATATCTGTTTAAAACAGAAAACTAGGTTTTAGACTAAACAATTCAAATTCAATTTGAAAAAAATAATTTTGTTAACATCTGTAAATACCCCGCCATTAAACATCTGATTCTATTTTTACGGGAAAGTATTTGTTTGAAGTAGGAAGTTAAGTCTGTGACCAAATAAGGAAAATTTAATTAAAAATAAACTTTATTATCATTTAACTATATCCAAGGAGAATACTAGGTTGAAACAGATAGCTATGTATTAGTCTAAATAATGAAAAATTTAATTTAAAAAATTCTTTTCTAAAAATTTAAGGAAAAATATCTTAATACAGTTGTATGTAAACTATAAGCATACAAGTCTATCCAAGGCAAAATAACAATTTGAAAGAGCAAGTTAAATCTGAGTCTAAATAATACAAATCCAATTTTAATAATGACTTTTTCTTTTAAAAATTTATTAACACCTAATTTTCAAAAGAAATATCTGTTTTTAACGGGAAGTTAAATATGAGAATCATTAAGCAAATTTAATTTGAATATAAGGTCTTGGACAGGGTAATATGTAAGCTTTATAAACATATAACTCGAAGTAATGTTAAATATCTATTTAAAACTGGGAGTTTTATCTGAGGCTAAATAATGCAAATTTAATTAAAAATAAACCTTGTTATAGTTTAACTATACTTAAGGAAAATATTCGTTTGGGTCAGATAATTATGTATTAGTCTAAATAATGCAAATTTGATTTTAAAAAATGCTTTTGTTAAGCTTTTTTTAAAATCTAAGATAAATATCTGAATAATGAATGCTAACTCTGTAAGCATATAATTCTATTCAAGGCAAAAATAACTGTTTGAAAGAGCAAGTTAATTTCGAGACTAAATAATACAAATCCAATTTTAATAATGCTTTTGCTTTTAAAAATCTAAGATATAAATCTGCAGAAAGTATCTGTTTTTAACAGGAAGTTAAGTATGAGAATCAATAATGCAAATTTAATTTGAATATATGGTCTTGGATAGGGTTTATGTGTAAGCTTTATTACATATAACTCGATCTAAGGTTAAATATCTGTTTGGAACTGAGAGTCATATCCGAGACTAAATAATGCAAATTTAATTTTAATAAAGAATTTTGATTACCTTTGCTGCTGTCTAACTCTAAGTAAAACTAACTGTTTTAAATGGGAAGTAAGTCTAAGTAAAATAATAAAAGCTTAATTTGAGAAATTAGTTTTGTTACCATCTAACACTATCTAATATAAAATATATCTTTTTGAAATACAAAGTAAATCTGAGATAAAACAATGCAAATTTAACTTTAATATTTTTTTGAAGAAAATTCCGTTTTTTTAATTAATTCTAGGATGCATTTTAAAAGAATGCCATGCTCTTCATCATTTCAACAAATTAAGATGAATAATTGCTCTATGATTTGATAAATGAGAATCTGTGAAAATCCTATATAATAAAAAATATATTGTTACATGTTATAAAGTTCACAGTTATTATTCATTTAAGCATTCTTTACTTGACACGAAACTGGCACATTACTAAAGTGCAAAAAAGTAATACAAATATATTATATAAGTATAGAAACTAAAAAAATTATCTTTTTAGTTATTTCATTAGTATATAGATTTGTCTCATAGTTATTTCACAATTGCAGAGTTTCAATCAAGACCCATGTGTTTCAAGGGGTTCAAACATATGAATTTTGTGAATTATGAATTCCACCTATTTCAGACGACGACAGAAAATACATCAAAGGCAGTAATAGCAACAACCAAGGCCCCATTTTCGAGCACTATCAGAATTATAAATACAAACGAAACTGATATTTAGTGTACCTCAACTGCATACGAGGTTCTGCTTGAAATCAGAATGATTCGGAAGAAAACTATGGCATTGTTATACGTCTTTATTTTAACATTGTATTCCTTGAAATATAATTTATTAATAAATTTTAACATGTTTAAAATTAAATCTATTCCCGTTTTTCAGAATTGTATCACTTTGAGGTGCCAGAACGCAATATTTTATTGACACTATATTTTCCAAATTGCAGCTAGCCTCATACTTTGAAAGTTACTTAGAGCTCTGAATTCATAAAAAAAAGAAAGAGAGAAGGAAAGAAAGAGAGTATGAAAGAGAGAGAGAGAATAAAAGAAAGAAATAAGCTTTGCTAAGAATTTCTGGTCCGTTAATAGTTCTTTATTTAATAGATATCAGTAGCTATGTAATATGTATATTTTAAACCCGTCCTTATAATAATAAAGATATCATCTCACGTAAACATCCAATCATTAGACTACACATTATTAGATTTTGAGTGACTGTACAATGTATAGGGGTAATATTATACAAAAATTTGATGTTGTATGGTGATGACTCACTCTTGAAACTAAATTTACTTATGAATTTTAATATCTATCATAGTATTTTTAAAAGTAACAGAAGCGGAAAAATAGTAAAAATAAGAAGTTATAAATAGTTTTTGTTTGATGAATTGTCGATTTATGTTTCTTCTCTTGATGAACACCTTTAATTAAGTAATTCGTATAGTTAAAACATGTTTTTATGACCATTAATATTTCTACCTAATACATAAACATCCAATCATTGGACTAGAAGCTAAACTTATGTGGTTTTTATTTAGATCACTATTCAATGTATTGGAGCTACATGAAGTTTTATTGTCTTGTGATTAAACACTTTGAGAAATGAACTTATTTATAAACTTTGAAATCTATCATGGCACTTATAAAAGTAACAAAGACGGAAGAATAGTAAAAATGCGAAGTTATGCTTAGTATTTTTTTAGTTTAATAGATATGATTTATATTAATTTGTATATTTTAAACATGTTTTTATAACCATTAATCGTTCAGCTTGATACGCAAACATCCAATCATTAGACTATAAGTTATAAATATGTAGTTTTTATTTGGATCACTGTTCAATGTTTGGGAGTTATATAAAATTTATTATCTTGTGATGGTGATGACACACTTTGGAAAATGTATCTATTAATAAACTTTAGAAGCTATCGTGGTATTATTTAAAGTAACAAACTTAAAAAAAACAGCAAAATAAAAAGTTTTAGTTTGTTTACAGTGAAATGTATATGATCAATATTGCATAAAATTTGAATATGTGGTGATACCTGTATATAAATTTTATATTTTTACAGGGGCATTTCAAAAGTAACAGAATCTGAATAGACAGAGTAATTACTAATAATATTCATCAGCATCTTACTTGAAGTTCTTGGCTAATGCTAATTTAATAGTAATAATACGAATTTCTGTCACAATTAACTTGGAAAGTTAGAAAAAGATTAAAATTGGATATTTAGATAATCTATACGTAGTAAATAAAATTTAGTGAAGAGGGAATTTTTTTAAAATCAAAAAGTTACACTTTAAGCGATCAAGTTAAATTTTCTTTATTCGTCGGGTAGTTGTTTTAAGTTACATATATTTACAAATATAAATTTTACATGAGCTTTTTTCATTTAGAAAAGTAATAGAGATATATTTTGTAGGCCTATTTTGTCTAAACAGTTAAAATATGATCGCTCTGATTCATCTATTTTAATATCTTAAAACAGTTATTTTCTAAAAACGGTAATTTATGAAACTACTCGTCTATTTTCAGAAGCCATAAGCGCTCATCCATACATTGTTTCAAAAGTGAAATTTAGTTTTAAAATGGTCTTAAGTTTTGTAATTCCATGATTTTTATGCTTTAAAACTCTTTAATATTGAAACATTTGTTATTTATCGTTGAATGAATTTCGTCATAAAAGTTCAACGTTATAGAAAAACTCACATAACATAGAATGTCACATTTTTGTTTCAATAAGGTCTTACAATTCCAAAAGCATGTCATAACAGTCATATGTACCCAAAAGGGCTTCACGGTTTATAAAACATAATGGCAATACTTTAGACGTATTTGAGACATTTTCTGTGAAATACTTTAGCTAAATATGAAACGTAACTTTTTTAGATTGGTTTGAGCATAACAATTTGTAAAAGAAGAAACTCACAACAAATGCCAAGGCTATGGTATCTCGGGAAGTTATGTGATGTTAAACGTCCATAATTAAATTCTGTAGGCTTGTATTTGAGCATCGGATGAAGCCGAATGAAAAAACAAACAAACATATTATCTTGTTAAGATGCGTCTGGTAAAAAAATACCATAATTCTTGTTAATAAAACGAAAATATATGGTATTTAAACTTTTAATTTAATAATTCCTTTAATATAGTAACGGCTTAACGGAAATTCTGGTTTTTAAAATTATAGTTTATGTTAATGATCATTTAACGAAAAATACAAAAGTGAAAAGTAAATTTCAGCGAATAAACAGTTTTTCTGCCATGCTTAAAGACATCCTGATGAAATTATCACACTTAACCAAATTTAAACACATATTATAGATCCATATTTTTTTTTATTTTACCAAAATAATTACCAAATGTATAGGTAAAAATTTCCGAGATTTCTCGTGTTCCCATAGAGCCAGAAACACGGTAAATTTTAACATGTTCCGGTGTTTTTAATATAGATTTTTTTTACCAGAGCAGAAAAGTGACCCTAGAAAAAGCAACATGATTTTTTCGATGTTAAAGTCATAAAACGTAACTGAAACGTACTTAATAATTATGTGCTATTTCGGAAATGCAAAGAAAATGTTTTGGTTGTAGTAGCAGAAAAGTTAGCGTTTCATGGTTCATTTATTGTCATAAGCGTGTTGGTTATGTTGCAAAACGGAACACATTAAATACCGTTTCGAGGTAATAGGTGTTGTGTGAGAAATTGTAAATATTTTGACACATAATTCCAAGATGAATATTGTTTTAAAAGTAGTTCGCGATTAATAGTTTGAATTCGAAGAAGCTTCAATATGTGAAACAAAATTATATTTTATTGTTATCATTGCTTAACTACTGTCGAGAAAGGTTATTAGTTTTTTTTTATTTTTGAAATCCATATATTTCAATCAAGATGAAAATTTAGGTTTGTTGGTTCATTTAACATTTTGGATTTAGTTCAGTGTTTGGAAGTTATGAAAAAAAGCGAATTAATCTACTTTAATTATGTACTAAGGAAATTAATTCAAACGTTAAATCGCAAAAATTATCGTTGGATTATTTGCCTAACCTCCCGTTAAATTACTTAAGCAACACTTAAGAGCTATATTATTCCGACATATTAAGTTACTTATCTGGAACTTATACAATTAGAATGAAACTAATTACTAGTAAACTATTAATTGCCTAACTATTATGGAAATTTTCTTTTCATATATTTGGAATTAAAGTTAATAGCAAACATTTAAGCAATAAAATTGTTCATAAACATTTATTGAAATCTCTTTATGTGACTTTCTGGAAAATTACTTTGAGTTAATTATTTTAAATAGGCTAATGAAGAATCAAATCACTTGTTTATATAAAGAAGCTCATGCAATTTCAAAAGATCTTAATCTATATTTTGAAAAATATAATACTTTAAAGAGAATTTTAATATTTAACAACATATATTACAAAAACTTTTCTTAATTTTATTAAATAAGTTATAAAAAATTGAATTCATTAATTTATATGTGCTTTTAGATAATTAGGATAAAATAATTTTTAAAACATTAAATTAATCGGGCTATAAATTAATTGTCACAAATATTGTTAAATGCGCATACACATTAGGAATCGTGAATTATTATTTAAGCGAGGAAAGGAAAAATTAAAGGAATTACTAATAAGGAAGGTGAGACTGAAACCAAAAAAAATTGTTTGATTGTCTGAAGAAACCTCAAAACACTCCCAGGTTCCGTTTAACAGACAAACTGATATTAATGTTTTAACCCCACCTTCCATTCCAGTGATTTGTCAGAATTTGATAGTGCTTTTGCTTTTTCCTCACATAAATACAAATTAGTTACCTCTAATGAGTGCACTTTCCTTAAATTTAATTGTATGTATTTCAAAAATGTAATAATAAGGGTAAAAGTGTAATATTTATGAATTTACATATTTAGATTGATTTTTGCTTCAGATTACGGCCATTAAAATGGCTTCACTAAGGAAAGACGTGAATAGCAGGGATGTATTTATTAGTCTCATGCATTATAAAGGAAAGAGCAAGCTTTTAAATTTGAGAAAAGCTAGGGCGTATAAAACATAAGAAATCAGTATCAAAAGGCAGAAATAACTTTATTTATCCATCTGGACAAGGAATCACACAGAGATTGGATGATTCTATGCCAAATATCTTTGACAGTAGTAATCGGTGAGTCGTGGAAAGGATTGTTGTTGACTTATGCCTGTTTTAGGCAGAGGGGTGCGATTGTTCTTGTTTTCCAGTGGAGCTATCTATGTCCAAGAATTCGACTTTTGCCGCGAACATTCGTCGCACCCGTTTATAGGGCGGATCCATTAATTCATAAACAGATCGTAATTTTGACCTGAATCAGAGAACGATAGATCTCCAATCCAGTACCCCCAGAAGAATTGATTTGTTATGGGAACATGGAGGACTTTGCGACTCGACACATTTAACGTGCATCAGTCACCATTTACTACACGGGGAATCTTCGGCCGGCGTGGTTCGAACTCACGAACTCACGGACATGGGCCCAGCGCCCTACCGACCAGGCTATCCCAGCCTTGTGGAAAGGATTAACTTCACGTTTTGAATTATTCAAAGATTTGGAGAACGTGCAGGGTATGTATACTGCCGTTTATGTCTTGTATTAAGGATCGTTTGGATAGTATAGTCAAAATGCAGCAGGGTATTATCCTGCTGGAAAAAACGAAAAAAAAAAAGCTTGAAAGGAGATCGTATGTAGGTTAGAGCCATGCGGCTTAACACTCCTAAAATATAATGATTAGAGTTCAGAAATGCGCGTATCCAATAATAATAAATGTGTGATGGACAAGGATGATGGATTACTGTGGAAGATGGACCAGTATGACGATGTCGAATGCAAATTGGCAACGTGATTTCTCCATGATACCATCAAAAATAGATGTGGCCATCATTGCTCTGTTTACCAACTCGGCGTTCGTCTGCTAAGGTGACGCTCCATCATTATTGCATGTTCAATGATTACACTTTTGAAGGTGCTCTTGTCTGTGATGCAGAGTCAAGGGTACCAGAAACCTTGGTTGGTACACTTCTGATCCATACTGCTTTAAATGTTGTCGAACTTTTTGAGCACAAATTTGCTCCTTTCCAAACTCACGGTGCATTTTGTGATTGTGGGACCTCTTGCGAATAAGAAGTCAGGCTGCTCGGTTGTAATAGTGAAGTGCTACTGAAGAACTGCAAAACTTTCCGTATGACTGACTTGAATCTATCCCATCCTTATTCTGTGGACTGCTAAAAGATCTCGGCCAACACAAGTAATATATTACGATAAACTGCAAACCCGATGGACTATGATTTTTCCTTAATCAAAAGAGGATGAGTGCGGATAGGCATTTATCTTCTTACACGACGCATAACAACAGCTATTTAAGCCAAAAATAATGTTCAAATGCAAATTGGTTATGAGCAAATTGCTGTCGAACCTCTGCTTTTTTATGGCTTTCAGGCGTACGCCTACCTAACAAGAGTGTGCAAAAATTTTATTGTTTGCATATTACACCATTGCGTCAGGGTAATGCAAATTTCACAAGTATGGCCTCCATCTTCTTAGTGTAGCAACTTTATTTATCTGTTATAAAAATTTCAATGTCTGATTAAAACACAATTATTTAGCAAAATATGTTTTGAAGCATAAGTTTTCATTAAATGGTTACGATAAAATATTTTAGTAAGCAAAAAAAAAAAAAAAAAAAAAAAATAAAAAAACGATTTTTAACGAATTTGTTATACCTTCCATTAACTGAGCAATTTGAAATTGCTTTGTAAAAAGTCCCAGATCAAATTACGGTAAAAAGTACAGGCACTCAGATAGTCAGTACTCCTCACCGTAAAATCCATTCTTACCGTAATCTGTTAAGGAACAAAAATTCTGTAACCGAAAATTTTACAGTAATAATTATCGTAAAATTACTCTAATTACATAAGTGTGACTACAAAATTAACAATATAATATTTTATTATAAAAATGTATTTTACAGATTATGCTAGTACTTTACGAATTTGATCCAGAACTTTTTACAGCGTAGTGGACATGCTTTTAGATAATTTAGAGGTAGGTAGTAGTTGAAGGTAAGTTTTCTAAGCTTATCTTACATCCTACTTTCTCTTTCACATAACTAATTTCTTTTGCAATTAATGACTACTCTTCATGACATTACTTTGATCATTGCAATTGTTTATTTTATTTTATAACCGCCGTTGAACAGCCGACCCAATTTCATGGGTTTACGACTACTTACGCTCAACTCCGTAGCCTTGTAATTTTGAACCAATCCAGAACACGAAGAAACTCCTGGATCAGTACCCCCAGAGGTATTGATTTGTTGTGGGAACATGGAGGACTTTGAGACTCGACAGATTTAACGTGCATCAGTCACCATTTACTACACGGGGAGTCTTCGGCCGGCGAGGATCGAACCCACGACCTCTTGGATATGGGCCCAGCGCCCTACCGACCAGGCTATCCCGGCCTTTTGCAATTGTTTAGTGGAAAAAGCTATTATTATTATTATTATTACCATGATTGTAAGATCTGAAAAGAATTATTTAGAAAAATCATAAGCTTTCACGTAATGCCTTGCTCTTATATATATTTTTTACAAAAATGATGCAAATAGGATACTTAATAATCATTTTTAGAATTCCTGAGTTATAGGATTATTTAATAAAATTTTATGAAACTATTATTGCAATATATATAGAAATCAAAATCGTGTTATACAGTGTTTAGCATATAAAGTACTATTTACGTTAATATGAACATCTGAGATGCAATTTCTTAAAAATAGATAATAAGATTGTTAGTAATCCTTAAATTAAAAATACATCTATACATAATAATAAACGCGGCTGTGTGTGTGTCTGTAATCACAATATATCGCCCCAGAAGCCTCGCCCAGGCACGAAACTCGGCACATAATTGTGTTTTGACATAATGAAGAAGTATTTTTTTTCTTTTTCAAAAATTTGGATTAGTTTTTTAGTTATCAGTCATTTTGTAAGAAAATCTCTGCTTTTTCGTCTTCAAAGAGCCATATTCAAAAAACTATTAAAAAATGCATATACTTTTCTCCACTCTTATAAATGTATGCTAATGCGAACCTTACAATTGAAATATTAATTTTCGACAACTTAAACCAATAATATAAGACGGAATTAGTAATTTAATTGTAAGGTTCGCATTAGTTTACATTTATCAAAGTGGAGAAAAGCTTAACTTTTGTATTAAAAATGTGGCAACATATTCGATACGTTAATAGAACGCTTCGCTTTGATATATTTGTCGCTGTTCATAATTGTTATAATAAGTTTTTCTTCTTCTTCCCACGCTCTATTTTTTTTTCTTAAGCGAAGACGATAATTTTTGTAGCGATATAGAAATATAAATTGATACCATAAAAAATTATATAGAAATAGAAATTGATACCATAAAAAATTAATTCGTTTTCGTGTTCTTTTCATGCATTTAGCATTTTAGTTTTTTTTCTTAAGCGTTGTAGCTATATAATATATAAAATAGAAATTTAATTGTTTTTGAAGGAACTATCACATTTACCTTGGATCTCTTTGGTTTTTCTATTCTTTATTTTAACAGTTTTTATTAAATGTAATTAGTTATTTTCAGAAAGTTTCAGTTTGCAGGTAAGCACTTAGATTTTAATATTGAAGTTTCATGATTTGCTTTCATAGTAATTGTTGTTCTAAAGTATTCGTTGACTTCTTAAAAACCCGATTACTGACATGGCAGAACCGCCTTCCAAAAAACTTGGTATTTTGTCAAAGAAAAAGATATTAAGAGATTCTCAAAGAAGAAGAAGGACCCAAGAAACGTCTGTGGAACGTCAAAGAAGGATGGAACATGACCCAATTTCGACAAGCAATTCTAGAGCCCAAGAAGTATCAGAGAAACGTCAAAGAAGATTAGAAGAGGATCGTGTCTCAACTGGCAGTCCTAGGGCCCGAGAAACACCTGAGGAACGTCAAAGAAGATTGGAAGAGGATCGTGTCTCAACTAGCAGTGCTAGGGTCCGAGAAACACCTGAGAAACGTCAAAGAAGATTGGAAGAGGATTGTGTCTCTACTAGCAGTGCTAGGGCCCAATAAACATAGCGTGGCGGACAGCTGGCCGCCTTAGGCGGCTAGTTTGAAATAAAACAAACAATAATAAAGCACTATAATATTTTATAGAAAATATTTAGTTGATATTAATCCATTCATTAAAGAAAAAGAACTGAAATTTATTCCAAAAACAAAACAATTTTGAAAGTTTACTCTGACAAAGATAAAAAATCTTTGATTTGTCATGATTTAAAATAGTTGATCCGACAGAGTGCAAGGAGGTTTCAGACAAAGTGCAAGGGAGGTTTTCATCTCCCTGTAACGTAAATGTTGGGTAGTTTCCAACAGTTCTCCACAAAGGATATTTTGCTATAAATTATGATCCAAGAGTTCTCTTGTCTTCTAGATTGGGTTCAAAATTACAAGGTTACGAAGTTCAAGATTGATAGTGAGTCGACTCTTCAGAGCTGGATATAAAATAAAATGGTTTCTGGGTGTGGATATCAAGAGAGGCTATACAAATCGAAGAATTATCCCATTGTTTCTCTTTATTGGAACACTCTGTAGTTCAGATAGTCAGGTTTGCTCTTCACAGTATTAAAAAAAGAACGAAAGAAATTGAATTAGGTAAAGCTTGGTAAAGTTTAGAATTTAACGAATTCCAAAGAATTTACACTTTTTTAAGATCACTTTCAGAATACAGCTTTGATAAAAACTTCGTGAAATTATCATTTTTGTTTACACACTCTCATCTTTTCTTAGTATTCTATTTAAATTATATCAACATAATTTTTGTAAATTAATTAAAGTTTTCTTTTTAAATATGAAACACAATCTTGCAAAAGAATATTTTTTAAATATTACTAAAGAGTTGGATTTTTTGAAAATTATGATAAGAAAAATAAAATTAAAACATTAACAGTTAACTTTAAACATTAACGTAACTTATTGAAATATAAATTTAATTATTCACGTAAAATATGTAATGCATAATTGAATGAGTAATTCTAATTCCTACTCTTATTTACGTATTTAAAATCGAATTCTTAAACCTACAGTAATGTAGTTTAAATAATTATCGAAATTAAAAGTTATTAAATAGTTTATTTAAATAACCCATAAGTTTACAAAGTTCCACCGAAATTAATATTAATTTTAGTTAACTATTTTCTTATGATCAGTAAATATAGCTCCTATTTTTTAGTTCGTCCAGAGAGTTACGATAATTTAATTTAATAATGCTTAATTATTTTAACTTATTTTAAATTAGGCTTCCTCATCAGTTTTATAAAAACACTTCATAAAAATTCAGCTGATTAAATTTTAAAATTAATTTAGGTACCCTTAATAAAATTATTATATTATATCTAATAGACTTAATAGAACATATGAAACATTAAAATGTTTCTTATTTACAAATTAAAATAATTAAGATATACTCAAATTATTAATAATGTTTGGCAAACTGGTTATGTTTAACCTTTATCGTTTTAATTTCTGGTTAATTCTATTTAAAAGATCATTCATAATTTATTGGCGATTCTAATAAGACTTAATGCGGGTTTAACATTCAGTGTTTTTATTTTTAATTTTTAGGTGCATTATGTAGTTTTACTGGAATTATATTATTTTTCATTATCGTTTTTTTCATTAATAATAATAAATAGGTCTTTATCGTCTTATAACGTTAATTAAATCATAGATTCATGCGTTGCAAAAATGACCAATGATTTGAAAATCTATTGAAGAAAAAGGGAATAAAACTGTTTGCTGTGTTCTGTTTAGGAAACTAGAATTTTATTTCATTAATTTTTAAAATTATTTTAGAAGCTTGACAGCAGATATCCATGTTGACTGTTAAATTACATAAAATGTTTTCTGCTCTTGTAGCAAAATTCTAAAAGAGTTATTTGCCGTTTGTTAGTTTTATATGAAACAAGTTTGAAACCTAGATATAAAAAAATCTTGGTTTTAGAAGCAGACCGCAGCAAATCATAAGTTTTTGCCTCTTTTTTTTTTATTTAATAGCTTTTTCAAGTCATCGAACCTTTTGAGGATATTCGGCGAATAGTATTTTAATTATTATTACTTTTAAAGTATCAAGCTATTAAAGCTTTATTAATTTTTAAGTATTTTTTAACCTTAAATTTTCAAGGTTACTTGTCTTCAAAATAACACTGTTGGCAAAACCTAACAATGGTTTAGATATGTCATAATTAAGAGGGAAAAACTTTCTTTTATGCCTTATAAAATGTAAATCATAATAAATTCCCTTAAAGTAATGTTTTTTTATGAAATAATCAAATTAGGAAGATTGAATAAATTACTTTCTTTATTAAAACTTATGACATTCAATCTAAAAAGGGAAATTTTTTATATTGAAAGGTTACTTAAGCACTTTCTCATTAGTGATATAATAAAAGATCTCTTTTTTTTTCTCTAAAGATTAAACAATTAATTTCAAATGTGTAAAACCAAATGATTTACGCAATATCAAACGATACTGTTACTGCTCATTTAAAGTAGCATAAGGTTTTAACTTTATTCTTTACTAAAATGGCAACAGTTTTGAGTTAAATGAAGTCTTTTAAGTAATTAAGTCCGTTGCTGGTTACTATAATTAAGATTAAGTCAGCTGAAATATTAGGAGAGAGGGGATATAGAATTTTTATGCTTCTTCATCTGTTATGTATAATTTGAATTTTTAAAATTTCCACAGGTAATGTATTTAAGGTTTGCTTGATAATATATTCTGTGTAAGTCTTATATTTTGTACTAATACTTAATCTACATAAAGTTATACAGTATGACGTGTAATTTAGATAAAGTAATGAGGTTAAAACTTACTTTAGCTTAACGTAATAATGTATAAAAATATTTAACTTTTAATGCCACTAAAATAATATTAAAATTATGTTTTAGTAACCTTTCCTTAGTTTAGTTCGAATTCAAGTCGATTAACTGAAATTGATATCATATTTATTAAAAAAAGAGATCGAGCCTTTGGTTGTTAAATAATAGTTCATGATTTAAAAAAAAATGAAATGTTAATGAAGATATAGATTTTAAAGTGTGGGTATTAAATTTAAGAAAATACTATTTCATAATTAAAACTATACAATAATGTTTATTACTTGGCCCTTATTTGATTCTTATTTCAAAACTAAATAAAATTCTAATTATATTTAGACTACTATTAACACAACAAACACTAATTGCTATAAGGCTATAACTTTACTATCCTGTTTACTGGCAGAAAAGTTATATCATTAACAACAGTCTATTGCAATTTTTACTACTACCACTATTACTACTATTATTAAAAATAATAATATTATTATTCAAACACATACACATTCAAATTTTATTTGTTACATGCATGAAAAATTCTTATACGCTGTAGTCTTTCGTGTTTTGTAATACTATAGTGCTTTTATTGTTTCATGTATTGTATGTAAGAGAATTCTAATGCTTCTTACGTTATAAAAATTTGAGATTTTTGAATTTATTCAGTACGAAATTCTCTCCTAGCTACTAGAAGTTCCATTATTATAGTAATACATATTATTAACAAAAAATTATTACCTTAGATTAAATTGAGATTAGATTTGCTCTTTTAATTTTAAAATATCCCAATATTCATTTGATTCATTAAATAATTAAATTGTGTATTTGTATGTAACTCAAAAAAAATTATATGTAGAGAAGCAATATAATGTTTAAATTGAACACTACTCTCATTCATGTGAAATATTGCTTGCAATTAGTTATTCATTTAATTACTTTTTAATTGATCTCGTATTTTACTTATTTTACACTGGTTCAATTCATTTTTTATAGGGAGAGTTCAAAACGTCTTATTTATCGTCGACCTTTTTATTTTACAGTTCATTAGACTACAAAATTGAGTAAAGTATTTGTCAGATACTTTTTATTGTTATTTTTTGTCACATTAACCAATCAACCAGTCATTGTTTTGATTCGAAATGAATGAAGGGAGTCATCCTACTCACCAATATGCTTTTCACCAATAATCTCTGATAATGATTGGGTAACTTTAAGTAAATAAGGTGTTGAATTATTTTAAAGTATGTAAATTATTGAAATCATTTCAAAGTGTAAAGTACAGAATGTCGTAATACGGTACAGGATGGGTGTGTGTAATATACAGGATTAAGTATTCTTTGGTACATTGAATGCATAGTGCATTTAGTACTAATAGATCTTAGTCTATATTTTGATCAAATTTTTTTTTTATTGATTGATGATGTTGAAAAGTTTTAAGTTGCGTAAATGCTTCAATTATTTTCATCGAAATATTCTTACTTTCAAATTTATTAAATTTCGTCACTCAAGATAATTGGATATGGGTACAGATATAGCTACGGATGTGTATATAGCTATCGGATGAAATGGATATTGTTATTAGATATATTGCATATAGTATATTATTTTCTTAGGCTGCCTCACTGATTTTATTTATGATATGCCATCTCACTTAGTGTAGCACTAATATACTGTAACTTTAGTTTGCATTATGCTATTTTAATTTTGTTTTTCCTCAACAACTATTGCATTTGATATAAATTACTTTCCAGTAAACTAATTTATATAATTAGTTGTATTTATTTGCATTTTAAAAATTACATTCATTGAAAATAGTGCAATTACTCTGACATTACAACTGAGATTTCGATCTTATTAGAATGATTAAAGAGGACACATAAAACAGACTTTTCCTTAATTGACTCTATTAATGATATGATGTGTGATCGTGATACTCTATAATAATACATGAGAGTAGAACTTAGGTTCGATCCCCAGTTGTGGCTTGAAGCCCATCCAGCTTCTGATCGATGGGTACTAGCTTGTCTGAGAAGTGAAGGCGGCCTATTCACAGTGTTGACCACATTGTCACAATCACAACATTGGTCACGAAAGTTTACTCCTAGCTCACAACGGATTGTTGTGGAAATGTTTTACTTTACACGTGATATATATTTATAATATAACATTGAATCTACATAACTTAAATATTCTTATCTACGATTATAAATAAACTGTCTTTATTAATTTAAAATTTTTAAAAATGTGGAAAATTGTATTCTACTCTATGTACTCCATTATAGTTATTTGTTTTCACATTATTTTTTTATTTTTGTTTGATGCGTATTTGTTTATACTTTATTATCTTTCGTAAAAAAACTAATACTAATTTTCTATTTTTACTATTAATTTATTTAATATTTATACTATTTAATAATTATAACTACTATTTAATAATTTTATTAATATGTCATTTAACAATCTATTTTTTGAGCCTCTCAAAAGATTAGTACAAAAGTTGATTCTTAAGATAAGTTCAAAAACTGCTGATTTGTTTTCTTTTATTCTACACAATCGTATAATCTAAAGGACAATATAACCGAGATACTTAACGCGAATAAGTTATCGGTATCTTTCTTATTACAAATATTATTCTTTTCCAGAATCAGGAAAAAAGAAGTACATTTGCGTTGTTATGCGTCATTAAGTTTGAGATATAATAACGAAAGATTGTTTGTACTTTCAACGAGAAACAATATAGTAGCGATAGGAGAAGAATACATTTTAACTTGTATTATTTATGCACAGTGTATTATTGCTGCACATACATTTACTGCAATCATTCCTTTGACATTTAGAAGTTTATAACATGAGTAAATATTCTCCTTTGAAATTTGGTTAACAGTTAAAATAAACATTTGAACTCGTATTTGTTTTAAAAGTTATAGATACATTATTAATTTATTCAGACTTATAAGTACTCACATAAAGATATTTTAATCTTTTATAAGATTCTGCTTTCAATGATGAAACGATTATTGCGATATGAATTTATAAATATGTTAAGTCTCTCTTTTGTTATATTATTTTTTTAAAGCAATATTAATAATAAGCAATTATTATTTTTTATTTTACTTTTTGCATACCATGCACCCTTTTTTTAAACTTATGACTTCGGATGAAATGCAGTTGTTTCAAGTAAAATCAGAACCGACTGAAGCGCTGACTTTAATAACAAATGCACCATGGTTTGGCCATTGGTTTGTTTTAGTCACTTATAATTTTTTACTTCTCGCTCTTGAGTTTGAGTAGAAATTAAATTGTGCGGACCTATTAGCAGTTCTAATAAGCTGAAAGTATTTTTTATGTAAAAAAATGTATTTAAAAAAACTACACTTTAAAAATAATTATATAAAAAATTTTATTAAAAAGAATTTTTATAATTAAAAATTCAAATTTAAATTTTTCGATAAATAAAAATGTTATTAGATTATTATTTTAGCTGAATTATTGTTCCAGGAATATGATTTTGCACAAATTTGTTTCATTTTTTAATATCTTTTATTCCTTTATTTCTCTCTAAAAATATATTCTGGCAAAAAAAACCGTACTGTATGGTAATGACATTCATGGTAAAAAAACCCTCATTAATTTTGGTTAATAAAACCAAAATATATTGTATTTAAACCATTAATTTGGTAAATTTTTCTTACGTATGGTAACGGTTAACCTGAAATGCTGGTTTTTAAAATTTTCCTTTTTATTACCACACATATAGCAAAAAATCTAAAATTGAAAATTAAATTTAGCTGGAATAGTTTTTATACCATGCTTTGAGGTATCATTATAAAATGACCAAATTCTTCCGAATTAATTTATGAAATTTTTCACATGTTATAAAATTATATTTTATAGCAAATTTTACCAAGCCCGTCACCAAAGAGTTTCGGTAAAAATTACCGAGTGTTTTGGTCATAGAGCTTCATAGGCATAGAAAACGATAAATTTTGCTATATTTTATTTCTTTGGCCATACATTTTTTCCTAGTGCAATGACAAATAGTCAATTAACAAGCAATCAATTATAAAAAAAAGTAAATTATACGCTTAACAAAGTTGCTTATGCAGAATTTTATTTCAAAAATCACAATTTAATCAATTACTTAAGTATTGTTGTTTTTTCTTACCAGAAGGAAGAAATGTCGTATAAAGAAGCTGTTTTTAGAAGAATTAGTTCATTACTTTGCGTAAAAATCTATATTTATGGAAACGGAAATTTTTCAAAAATAACCATGTACTTTAATTTTCTTAAAGAGAATTTTGATTTGGAAAACTTTGGAAATAACAAAGAATTATTTTCCAAAATAGTTCGTAGATAATATAGCAACATTACTTTTGCTTCCTCTAAAGGTAGACAATTTAAACTCTAATAAAAAAAAAGAATTTTATATAATAATAGGGCCCAAAAACTTCTTTTTCTTAAACATGCAAAGATATTAAAAATAAAAACATTGTTTCAATATTTTTCTACACTAATTTGCAAATGAAACGAATTACACACTTTTATTTGTATAAGACATCATTTTTCGTAAGAACTTTGATACCGCAGGGGGAAATTAAATTACGAGTGATTTTATTTCGTTTAAAAATAACATTTAACTACGTTAACTTTATTAAAAAGAACAGACTAATAACAGAGCACATCCTAAAGGAAGTATCATATTTAAAAAAAAGCATGCTTTGGTAACCGTTTTCTGATATTTTTCCTAATTCATACGTGTATTTATTTTGAGAGTCTCCTGTTTGTTTCTTCATGTTTCAATGGAAATGTATCATTTATCAATGTTTATCTTCTATTTAATCAACTATTTTCTAAGTTTTCATTAAATACAAAGTAAAAAAGATTACACACATGAAGGGAAAATATATAAATATGTTCGAGAAAAAATGTCAAATACGTTACATATTTCCCTTTCTGCATTTATTCGGAAATTCAGTTCGGATATTTTAAGAAAACCATTTTTTATTCCTAGCGAACAATTAATCAAATAAGTGGAAATTTTGTTATTTTAAAAAAAAATTTAAACTGATTTTACGAATTTGGAATTCAAATATTATCAGTTGTCTATATTAAATGTATCTTAATAAACTAAATAAGGTAAAGAGAGTTGAAAGTTTTTCTCGAATACAGTTCTGGAAATATATTTACATGCAAAGCTTGCTTAAACTATCATTTTTCGTTTGTTTGAATGAAACAAGTTTTACCGCAGTCCAAAAATATTTCTATTTTTGATTATTTTAATTTTTATTTTAGAAAATTTGGTAAATTTACCATTTCAATCGACTCAAATTAAATATTTGAGTGAATAAACAAGTAAATATTCTTATAATGAATGATAAAATTAAATTCTGTTAAAATAAAGAATTTCCTCATTTAACAAGCATTTGTTATTTTATGTAAACTGAATAGATTTAGAAAAAGTTATGCAACAAAAAAATAAATAAATATATAAATTAGCGATAACAATCCGTTTTACTTCTTCCGTATAAAGGAGAAGATTGAAAAGTACGTTTTCGCAATTTATAGATCCATTATAAATTTATAATTACTTTATAATTTATATATTTTATATTATTAATTATAAAATATATAAAATTTATATATTTTATAATTAATTTATATATTTATATAAAAATACTAGCGACACTATAAAAAATTCCGGATTAAAGTGTGGTATAAAGTATCAGCACTTTGTGTGCAACATTCATAAAATTCATTTTACCGTAAAACATACCGTAATTTTTACAATAATATTTATTTAATTAGAGTGATTCAGTGATTTTATTACTATAGAAATTACAGTATATTGGATATTTTGTTCCGTAACATGTTCTGGTGAAAATGGATTTTACGGTAAAATGTATTGGAACCCTAAGTGATAGTACTTTTCACCGTAATTTAATCTAGAAAAATTTTTACAGTGAAACCATGTTGTTAGAGTTATTCGTAATTTAATTATGAGTAATTAAATTTTTCTATTTTTAAATACCTATAAAACAAATTTATAAATTATTCAGATCAACTGCAGCCTAGTGGAATTTTTGCCGGAGAGCTTTGGCAAAGACTTAACAATAACATATGATTTCATAACATGTGATAAAATTTAATAAATGTGGAAAAATTTGGTAATTTTATTTTGACACCTTATAGCATGGCATAAAAACCATTTATTCGGTTAAATTTATTTTTCACTTTAGTAATTTTTATAAAATGTGGGGTAATAAGAACTATAATTTTGAAAGCCAGAATTTTTGGCAAACCGTTACCATATGGACTGAAAAAATACTAAGTGAATGGTTTAAATACCATATATTTTGGCTTTTATTACTTGAATTATGTTTTTTTCTACTTTTACCAAACGCCATTACCATACGGTGCTGTAATATTTGTTCTTAACAGGTCACTTAATTTTTTTCAAATATCATATTTATCTCAACATAAGACTTTTCTAAACCAAAATCAGAAACATGGAACCAAAAAGCACGTGTTTTGCATTGGTATATATTTTAATAACTTTGCTAGTTGTAAAAAGAGTATTAGGGCCAATTTAATGACCATTACTTGGACTCATTATTGAAAAAATGACCATTTTTTCTGACCTTATCCTATTTAAAATAGCCATCATATCCTCGTATTTTTACTGAACAATACATTGTGGATGTAGAGAAAGAATGAAACAGATTTTCAGTTTTAATGAAATGAAATACAAATTTTCATTAAATAAAAAATTCATCATTTAATATAGTTTTGGTTTCTTATGCAATCTAATCAATATTTCAAAAATACATAAATTTTTAAAATAAATAATGTTTTTATCCCTATCAGTGATATAAAAGTCCTATATTTTAATAGCTTTTTGCTTCAGTACACTTTGTTCGCACTATATTTTTATTAAATAATTATAAGCATATATTTATAAAATTTAAGTCAAATAAATTTTATTCTTTAAAATATATCTGAAGTTAATCATCTAAAAAAATTCTGTAATATTAGGTTATTAATACTATTAAAAAACAACGTTAATGCATTGTATTGAACTAAAGTAAAATTACGTATTTTAGGGAAATAAATTATCACAGGAGGATTTATTTCATCTGACCATCAACATTGTTGAACATGTTGCTTTCGTCGTAATATATTACAAATGCTCGATGCATGTAATAAATTATCTCTGGGATTCTGTTAATAAGTTACACAGCCATTCTGGCACAATGAGACCGAACGAGACAATATTAAAGCAGGTGGTAAATAGGTTGGTAGTTGTATATTTAATCATACATTGCTTATGCCTTTCATTCACCGGTACACGACTGTACTTCAGCATGGATAATAATCGTAGCCTATGAAGTTATTTGAATTGTTATGGAGTTTAAATTTTAAATAAAAAATTGGTTAGTTTAACATAAAATATCTCAAAAGCAATTCTGAGTATAAATTAGAAGCAACATGCTTGCATATACAAAAATGATGCTAAATTCGTTAAGTGTAAACGAAAAAAAATTTCGTAAAATATTTTGTGAAAATTCAAGAAAAGAAATGTCATATATAGTAATTTTTTTAAATATTTCTTCGAAAATAATATTAGTGTTTGGAATTTATTTTCGATTGATAATGTAAATATATCATAAATCTTTATAAATGTAATTTCAATTAGAAAAATTTACAATATTATAAAAGTAATTTCAATTTCAATTTGCTAGATTTTCAACATCTTCAGAAAATATACAAATTTCTTAGATAAATAGTTTTCTTAAGGTAGACATAGATAGCACCATTACCAGATTGTAATAAAAACGGGACAGTCACGGAGACTTATTTGTAAAGTAACATATGAACGTCGATGAGTAGGTCTAAAATGGTTATATTGTCCTAATGGAAATTAATTATTCCAAATTTATTCTATACAATTGACACATTTATGTAAATATTATGAGAACATAAATATCTTTATTGCACAACTAAAAACATAAATGTATTTAATAACAGTTTATATGAGTAGTTTTACAAATAAATCTCTCAAGAATATTGAAATTACTTTGCAAATAACCAACAACAATTTTTCATCAGTTTGTAAAAAAAAAATGGAAGCTTTACTTGATATTATATAAGCTGTGACCAGTTTGTCAAATAAATTTGACAAGAAGAACTTAGATTTAAGCAGTACACTTCATGTAACCAAATCGCCATCCTTGGTTGTCACATTTTCAATATCTGGAAATTGAACAATTATTCAATTTTAAACTTCCAACATAAGTACAAAAGCATTTGCTATACGTTTATAACACTCCTTACCATCATTTTTTTCAAGAACTTAGCTAAATAGTTTATATATACGCCAATTATTTGACAAATTTAAGGAGATGTGAAAAGCACATCTTCATCAACGAGCTGAAGACGTATGTAAGCTTTATCAATTATTGGTGCTAAGATTTAACCACACACTTTGAAGTGTGTAAGAACGCTGGTTTCGTTACCGTATTAATCATTCACACAATTATTAGAGTTTTCAACACTGAATTCGTAACACAGTTTTTACATTATAAGTAACTGAATCTTCATTGTCACTGAAATTATTTCGTTTCAATTTTTTAAGTGTTATTTCTTGGTAACGGCTAAACTCGTTGCTTTCAAACGTTTTGCTTAATAACAGTAAGTAATTAAAAAAAAATACATAAAGTTTATTAAATTTGAGCTTTACTTTTATCATGACTCCTTTTTTTTCTTCAAATTATTGATGAAAAGTTCCTAAGTGATCAGTATTTTTTATTCGTCATCATGCATATTTTCACTGATTTAAGTTTCTCAGTTAAGCTCTATACTGTAGGAAAATTTGATGAATAGTTGCCACTATTTTTGATGTTGAAGTAAACTAAATACAGTTTTTAGTACAGAACACTAGTTATTGTGCAAAAAATTATAAGAGATTGACAAAATAATAATTGTTTGAAAGAATCAGTGTTAATATATTAAGCATGCTCTTGTTTTTTTTCTTAAAGAAATTTTTTTGTAATACAACTAGTCTTAAAATAATTCTAATGTGCATGAAAATATGTATTTTCAGTAAATAAACAAACAAAAATTGAATAATTAAGCAGGAAAAAATAAATAAAAAGTGTGACTGCATGCATTGTAAAATTTTTTAATTTATTTCTATACCGAAAATGATGGCAATTATACACCAAAATGTTTTTCAGTTTTGCGCAAATCTGAAACTGAAATCCTGTACAACACTTATAGACTTATTATCAAGGAAATATTTCTTTTTATAAAGGAGGTGAAAATTATCAGTCATCAAAATACCTTCTAAAGATTCAGACTTTTTAAAATGGCTTCGTTGCCTCGTTTTGAAATATTTATAATAATATTCTTATAATTTTTCATAAAGGTTTAAAAATTCTAAAAATTATAGTATATATGCTATTTTAAAAACACAGATACATTAACTAAATTGCGTATCTTTCTGTCTGTAGAATCTGTTCCGTTTTTTTTTATCTAAGAATGCTTCGTTTTGGAATGTATACGCTAAACTAAATGAAAATAATTTTTTTACAGTTTTAACTTGAAAATATATATTTTAAAAAATTAAAAAGATCCTAAATCTTCAACGCGATAAGAAATAAAGTTTATTTCAATATCAGTATTAATTTCACCTTTTTTGTCACTAATCTAGTCTTATCGGAACATACTTTGATAACACTTTTTATTGAATCGATTTTATAGTATCATTCGCCAACTTTTCTGCCTTAAGGCTTTTAAGAAAATGAAATAAATGTTGGAAGATTTATCTTGAATTTGTTTGTTCTTAGTAAAGAAAGGAAAAATATTCTTTTATTTGGAGTTTCTTTAAGCTAGCGGCATCAAATCCACTGCACTGTTTAATATTACTTTATTACATTTCCTCCAGAAACTGTGTTTTTTTTTCAAATACTGTATTTGGAAACTAAAGAGTAATTGAAAACAAATTTTCTATTGAATGGTTTTAAACAGTATGAACGAACAATGATCAAAGCTTCAAACACAAACTTTTCCTGTACTTTTCAATCGAGTATTTCTCAGCTTTCGCTAATTTCAAAGATAAATACTGGAAAAGTATACTCTAATGAATCCAAACAGAAGTTTATTTAGAATGAGAAAAATCTAGAATATGAATATTTAATATAAACTAGATATGTTTTTTTAATTATTTAAATTAAATATATTTATTAAATGAAGCTAAGAAAATAAATCAAGTATTTTTCTTCTTTCTAAACGTTTTTTTTTATTTCACTTCAATTTTTCTAAACATTGGTTTCTTAAATTTGCTGAAAGTTAGAATTTTTGTTCTTATCAACAAAAGTTATGCCCTCAGAACTACAAATTAAATATAATTGCGCATTTACTATGCGCTATAAATCGAAAAATAAGATTATAATAATGTCAATAAAATTTACTAAGATGCATTTCTTATAACTAAATACATATGCTGCAGAATTTTCATTCTAAAATTATGGTTTAAAATTATGGTACAGTTATGTATAAAATTATGGCAGCTGTCTGTCCATCCAATTAACAATAAAGTTTACGGAGAAGAACTTTTTTTTAAACTTTTACGGTCTTGAAATAGTTTACAACTAGTATGGTTAAAAAATAATGACTATGAAACTATACTGTTTTTTAACCATCAACACAAAGTGCTTTAGATCTTATTTTCAATTTAACGAGTGACTAGTAGATAATGTCCAGATTATTAAGGCAGCTTGCTGATTATTAGGTAATATGAGAAACGAAATAAGTTTTAGCACATTAACGGATCTCCTTAGTTATTCTGCCCATTATCTAGGTAATGATTGATTTCTAAACTTTTAGAGGCAACATCCACTGATTATATATAAACACCAGCGAGTTTGTCCAAAAGAAGAAAGTATAATTTTTTTTTCATTTTTGTCTGTTTGTTTGCATAATTCACTAGTAGAAGTAGAAAATGTATAAATTTTCTAAATTGTTTGAAACAGTAGAAAGTGCAGTACCTTGGCCCGGCGGGTTCTTCGAATTAAAGGCATTAATGTTGCGTCTATGAAACATTTTTTAAGCTTCTCACGTGTCATTGCTCAACTCTTTTACACTGTAAAAATTAAATGAAAATTTTGCAATTAGAAAAGAAGAAAAACATATTTTTCACAGAAAAAAATACTTAAGGAAAAATATAACTTTTTTCAATGTTTTTATTCTCGCACTGTAAAAATTACCGTTATTTTTACTGATTTTCTCTTTAAATTTGACGGTTTAAAACTGCTTTGCTGGCAAAACGGTTTTACTTTGTTTTTCATCCTTATCATAAACGCATTAAAAGTGTCAGTTCTTTCAAATCATTTTATGATTATTTTCTTGCATTTTTCACATATTATTTCATGTTTTTGATCATCATATAAATAAAACTGCGTATTTAGTGTCCAATTAATACTCTACTTGGTAATTATACCGTGCTAGAATCTGTGTGTTTTTGGATATGTTTTTGTAAGTTGAATTTCCAAACAATTTCAAACGTTTGTGCCGCTAAAGTTTTTACACTTAAATATTATTTCTTTTAGTAAAACTTTTAAGATAAAAATAGTTTAAGAGTTTTCGTCTCACTGAGATGCAAGACCTGCGGTATCACAGAGAACAAAAGCAAGCCTTTTCATGAGCAAGCCTTCGAATTACTGCCTCACTGGTCGTCTGAATACTGCTCTCGGCTCGCATCGACCACAATTTTCACATAGTTATTTCATAGAACTTTTGGGGAAAAAAACAGAATTCTTTTGCTAAAATAATGGAGTTTGTTAAAACAATAGTAAACTGCTGACAAAACTTGAGTCTGTTTTTAAATAACAGTATTTTTCTGTAAAAGAAACCGTTCTTACAGTGTAGTTGGTGACAACTTGCGAGAGGTTATCGAGCCTTGTTCGGTTTAAGCTGCCTTTTATCTATAGTTTGGATAATTCTATTTAAACAAAATATTTTTTCCTTGCCCTGAGATGGTTTTGAATTCTGCATTTTGAGTTTATCACCATCTGGGAAATGTTTTTCGTCTTTTATTTATTTTTTGTTTACCGATTGCAGAGTTATACAGAGTTATTTTGAATATCACAGTTCTGCATTTCTCTTGGTCGGGAAATATAACATTAGAATCACATCTGAACCACCAATATCTTTTTAGGTACCTCGACCAAACACACAGATTTTAGAACGGAAAGTAGAACTTTGGTTGAATCCGTGGTAGGCGAAAACCCTATCGACTACATTTTCCCTTTGAAATAAATAAAACGTATCGAAATATCTGGAAAAAAATTCCTTTTAAAGAAATGCAAAGGGAAAAATCATTTTTTTGTCCTTACTCTGTTAATGTGAAACTTAACTATGCGTTTAAACAAGAATTCATGTATTTTAATATATATTCTTTATTTTCCTCTCTATATTTTGACCTCAATTTTTTTATACTGCAAGAGCATTCTGTTTGTTAAGGTTGTTCATGGAATTCAATTTATCCTTTCTATTACATTGGTATTCTTTGTTGTGAAGTGAAAAAAACGAAGTTAAACAAAATCAAAATCAAAATAGACATATAAATTATAAGAAAATGTAATGTGGAAATGCAAAGTAAAGTTACTAAGTTGAATCTTGTCTCTAGCTCTATGATTTGTAACTCTATTTTGCTGGGCATTAATGTTAGAATAATGGAGCATTTCTTAAAGTATTCTCTTTTTTTAATTTTTGTTAAATTTTACTTCAAGGGGTTTGCTTATTTAGAGCAACCCCCTTGAACTCAACACCACTGAGTTTTCCTCTTTTTTGTTATAGGATAAATTAAACAGTGAAGGAACACTTAAGCTTCGCTTGCCTTTTAAAAAATCATATTAATTTCAAAATTCGTAATTTTAGTTAAATGACAGTGTCAACATATTTGTGACTAATTGCAAATTATGTAAAAAAAAATTGTAGAGAACTTACATAATATTGTTTTAAAGTTTTGGAGGTTCAAATAACAAGTAGTAAGAAGACCAAGTGAAGGAACAGCTCTTACCAGTGAAGGAACACAAAATTGCCCAGTATAGGAACACTTAATTTTGGTTATTTTTTAATGCTCTTTATGAATTTATTAGCCATACAAACATATAAAAACAAGACTATTTGTGAAATTATAACATACAAGTACTTGTAAAATGCTAACTTTTTTCTGTAATCATGAACTAGAAATTAAAGTGATGTTAAATACAAAATAAATTTTAAAAAAACATTCTTTCTTATAATTTGACAGTCAAATCTAAATCATTGTGTCACCCGATGCTGTTTATTGTCATTATTATTTTATCACCTTTTAGTTTACTCTTTTTCCTCTTATTTCTTGAAGCTTTTTTTCTTTTTTAAGTATTTTTTCCTTCTTTTTCTTCTCCATATTCTCTTGTTTTAACTTTTTTTTAGATCTTTCAGCCTCTTGAAATTTTTGCCATTTCTCTGAAGTTAGTGCAAAAGGTAATTTATAGGTTATTCTTCTTATTTGACCTTACTTTTTATCATCAATATTTGGCCAATGTAAATGGTTCTTCCAAACTTCTTCTGATTTCTTCTTCAACACTTCTAGAATGCCTTTCTCGAAAATAGACGGGGGAAAGGTGTCTTGAAGTTTGAGGAAAATCCATCTCTTGTTGACTTATATCTAGAGGATCTATAGAAGTACTGATTTTACTTATAGAATCATTTCTTTTTTCAACTAAGAGAGGATTAACAAGAGGACTCATTTCAAATTTGATATCTAAGATGCATTCATTATCAATGCTAGCTTCAGTTCCTAAGTTTGACTTAACCTTCTTTTAATACGCACTTCTTCCATACTGAAAAAAGTTCAGGCTCTTGGACATTTTCGATATTAGACTCTTCAGTCAATGTTGCATTAAAAATTTGCAACATATTTTGAGGGAATTCCCTCTCCAGCTTCTGAAGAAATTGAGTATCGTTTCTGCTTAAGTCTGTTTTTTGTTGAGGAGTTTGCTTCTAAATTCTAACATAATACAGTAGTTTTTATAAATTATATAATCACGTTGCTATCCTATAATGATAGCTTATTAGGAGTTCTTGGTGCAAAAGCCAGCGAAAAAATGTTCTATTCAAATTTTTACGATTATATTTAATTAGTTTTCAATTTGTAAACATAGTTTATTAAGTTGCCTAACATTTGATGTAACTACACACCCCATTAATAAATATAAATTATAATTTTTCGTAAATTAAGCTATTAAATTAACATTTTGAACTGAAATTATTTCAGGAATTATTCATACAATTTTTAACAAAATTTCGGTTGTCCTTTATATAGCAGAATTACTTATCCTAGAGTCATGTAAAATCATATTTCACACATTACTGTTCATTCACTGGAAGTATTCCCAGTGAAAGAACATGCCTGTTTCTTCACTGGTTAGAAGTTGTTTTTGTCTTTTAAACAGAATTTCGATGTATAATATGACAAAAAGTACAAGAAAATTAAAAATTTTCTTTTATTTTCATTAACTGGGAAGAGAACCCAGTGAAGAAACACTTGTTCCCTCACTGGTATTTCATCGTTTGGTGATCCAGTGAAGGAACATGCCTGTTCCTTCACTGGTTAAAAGATGTTTTTTGTCTTTTAAACAGAATTTTGATGTATAATATGACTGAAAGTGCAAGAAAATTAAAAAATTTCTCTTCTTTTCATTAACTGGGAAAGAAACGCAGTAAAGGAACACTTGTTCCTTCACTGGTTTTTCATCGTTTGGTGATCCAGTGAATAAACACCCCTTTATCTCAGTACTTGATTATGCTATGGTGCTATAAAAAAATAAAACGTAACTTCAAAAACTATATTTTGAGTTCTCTCTTTCACAGTGAGAAAAATAAGACTATTACATGCAATTAATTCCACTTCAAACATATAAATGCAAACACTCACCTTATAATTTTTTCAGCGAAACAGGGTGTTGCAGAGATAATAACAAATTCAAAATTTTTCCAGAGAAGTCTATTTGACCAGGTAATCCGAAACATTGCTAGATGACTTCCTATTGTTTGGCAGTAAGCTATTGTTACCAATCAATCTGAAGAAAAACTTTCAAATTCTTATTTTTAATCAATATACATGAAATGTTCCTTCACTGGTTGGTTTACCCTACTTAGTTTAAAGTATCGTTTATCCTTTTACTGTGTAACGTCATTTATTTTTGCAGCAGTATATGCGATTCCGGATTTCGTGAAATCACACTCCACATAACTCTAAGTTAAACCCAACTTTATTAGGATAGCATGACAATATTGTAGTTTAAATTACAAAAATACCAAGCATTCAAACTTTAAACTCACTTTGTGTGCCAAAAACTTAAGAGAACTTTTCATTTTTTCCATTTTAACACATTTTTTATTTTTTTATTCGCCCTATCTGCAGGCAAAAATTTCGACAGTTGCTCTTTCTAGATCTTATGAGACAAAATAAGGTTTCTATTATTTTAATCTGAAATTTTGCTTTCAAATTGAATATTTTCATTTTATCTATTAAAACACGAATAAAAGGAGTTACTTATTGTTCAATTAGAATAATAAACAATAAAAGCACACTAGTTTCATAAATTCCATTTCAATTAAACATAAACCCACTATGTACAGAAAAGATATTCTACTTTTCATAAGTTAATCCACAGAGTATTGAGAGGGAGCTATTTTCTTATAATTTAAATTTTTAATGAATAATTTGAAATATCTTATAAATTATATTTGCTGAAAAGTACTTTAAACTTAATTACACTATTATATGTTTCTATGCTTGTAGATATTTTTAAAATTTTTCAAAAGTTCACATTTTAAAAATATTTACAGCCTTGAAAATTTAAAACCTGGTAATTAGATTGATTAGAAACGATTTAACAAAAGAAAAAAAAATTCGCAAATATTTCATTGTTACTTAGTGAGTGAGGAATTTGCAATCATATAGTTTTCCGTAGGTTAAGAAGGAGAAAGCAAAGTGCCTTTATGATCTGAAGAGGACCTTTCTGCGTTTTAAAGATAATAAAATTTACAAGTTGTAATTGTAATCTTGATTATTGCATTCAAAGTACTGTTTGCTTGTTTTTGTATGCTTTTAATAGATAGAATGAAAACATATATTTTTCACGATATTATCAAACATTACTAGCTATCTATTATACAAAAAAGTGAGATAATTTTAAGCAGCCAAAAGCATTTTATCCGATTGTAACGTCGCAGGTCTCTCTTGTTCTAATTAGCAAATTTGTTTTTCATTTGCAGATATTCTATTAAAATTAACAGATGACAAACTCGAACAAACAAACTTAACCTGAGCGAAATACCTTTATCCAAGTATTGAGAAATCTAATTTTGGTAAGTAAAGAGTTAATAAAGGGTGTTGTTTTCATTTTATTTTAATATTTTCCTAATTAAAGTTATTAATATGAGGTAACTCAGCACTTGTATTTTCTAATGAAATCTTTGTCTTTTTTGATATTTATTAGCAAAGATAAAATATCTAATAAAAATCAAGTTAATTTCTAATTTCCAGATGCAATATTTAATTAAATTTCTTATTTTTCATACTTTTCGGCGAAATAAATGTTTCAAATATAACTTTGAAAACTGTCAAAACATGAACTTGGACTTTATTATAAAAGAACCTTTTTTACTCATTTATGGTTTTAAATGGCTTATGGTTCATTTGTAAAAGTAAAGTAGTAAAAGTAGTTTGAAAAAGTAGTTTGAAATCTCTTGCCAGAATATTCAGCTTAATAGATGTTCATAACTGCGAAAGTGTTACGGGATCAGGGTTTTGTGTACGAACTGACCTCTCGATTTTATCCTAAAAATATTCGATGAAATTCATGACAGCTGATATAGTTGACCAAATCATTCGCTGGAATTGTCTAAAATGTTCTTTAAGCAAGTGGCGAACAATTAAGGCCTGATTTTCATCTATAAAAATTCCATCGTTGCTTGAGTCCATGAATGACTGCAAGTGGTCTCACAAAAGATGAACATAACTATTCATAGTCAATGAGTGTTTTAATTTTACAATAGGACCCTGTCAATGCCATGAAAAAGCAACCCAGGCCATTATCGAGCCACCATCAGATTGCACAGTGCCTTGTTGACAACTTGGGTTCATGGCTTCTTGGGGTTTTCGTAACTCTCGAACTGTCCAATCAGCTTTGATCAGCTGAAATTGTGACTCATACGACGAGTTTTCATGTCTCCTAGGGTAAAACCAATGTGGTCACTAGTCCAGGAGAGGTGCTAAGCGTAATGTCGCTCTGTTAATAAAGCCACTCGAGTCTGTCTTCTGCTGCCACATTTCATTACAGCCATATTTCGTTGCGGTATACTTACTAACACAACCCTTTCTAGTCTCGCATTGATGTTTGTGGTCGTTTCAAGCAATGTTACTTGTCTGTTAACACTGACAATTCTAAACAGTCTCAGTCATTAAGTGGAGGCAATCGGCCTCTACGTTGTCCATGGTAGGAGGTATAATGCCTGAAATTAGGTTTCCTCAGTACACTCTTGACACTATAGATCTAAAAATGATGAATTTCCTGACAATTTCCGATATGGTATGTCCCATTCATTTAGCTCTTTTTACCGTTCCACAAGTTCTGTTCTAAGTTTGCCAATTCTTGTCTTATTGTCATAATTGCATCAGAAACATTCTCAGATATATATACATATATATATTCAGAAACCTTCCATCTTTTGAAAATATTTTAGCACTCACGAGGGCCTGTACTTCAGCTTTTATGCATGGTGAAAGATCGCCTTTCTTCACCCATAATGAAAATGTTCCTATTGATTATTTATATACTACGCACAATAAACAAGTAACTTCGTAGTATAAAACTGCGAAACAACTAAACAGCCAAACAGCTAAACTACCAAAACACGTCCGCAACTGAAACGGCTTTGTACTTGTTAACGTTCGTGTATCATTTGGTCAATATTGTAATGCAATATGTTAAAAATAAACACACACAGGAAGTATATAAAAAGTCTCCTGAATAAAAACTCATTACACGTTTGTTTAGATACAAAAGTACTATAAACTCGTGCGAAACATATTATATATATATATATATATATATATATATATATATATATATATATATATATATATATATATATATATATATATATATATATATATATATATATATATATATATATATATATATATATATATATATATATATATATATATATATATATATATATATATCGGCCTTCATCATCGGCCTTCGTGAAGGTGGATTACATTATCGTGCAGTAGCCGCTCGTGTGCAACAGCAGCACAGTGATGCGTGTTTGAAAGCAGTGGATGGACGAGTGTCGGACAACTCGGAAATCCGGGAGTGAACCCCGAAATGTCACGTCAGCTTGCGATGATAGACACCTGTTCAGCGTTGCGCTAACGGACCGTACGGCTCCCTCTAGACAACTAATAGCATGGTGGTCAATAGCTACAGGTGTACCATTGTGTGCTTTATCAATTCGTAGACGTCTGCTGCAGCGTGGACTGCGCGCAAGGACTCCTTTATACAGGATCCCCCTCACGCTAAACCTTCGCCGCCTGCGGCTGCAATGGGCCAACCAGCATAGGGACTGTCTTGCTGATTGGCAGCGTGTCGTGTTTTCTGACGAATCTCGCTTCAATTTGTGGCACCATGATGGCCGCATTCGTGTCAGACGCTATGCCGGTGAACGCCATCTTCCGGAGTGCGTTATCGAACGCCACAGTGGACGAACACCCGGAGTTATGGTCTTGGATGCCATAGCATATCACGGACGATCTCAATTGCTACGAACTGTGGGTAATCTGAACAGCAACCGGTGCATCAGTGAAGTTATACAGCGCCCAACTGTTCCCTTCCTTCAAGCCTTGCCAGTTGATGTATTTCAACAGGACAATGCCCACCCTCATATTGCTAGGACTGTTCAATCCTTTCTTGCATCGCGACAGGTACAACTTCTTCCTTGGCCAGCGTATTCCCCGGATATGTCGCCGATTGAACATGTGTGGGATTTCGTTGATCGGAGTCTTACTCGTAATCCTCCTCCTGTTGCTTCTACAGACGAACTTTGGGTACGAATACAAACAGTATGGAATTCTCTTCCTCAGACAGACATTCAAAGTTTGCTCGACTCCATGCCACGTCGTGTAGTAGCACTTATTGCGGAGCGTGGTGGCTACACAAAATACTGATTTCGATCTCTTGTAGTTGTTTGTTTGCTTTGAAAGTTTAATCATTTATTTGTACCGCTACCACTCAACTGTGTATTAAATTTCATTCAATTATGACGATTCCTTCATGGTGTTCAATTTTCACAAACAGGAGTTTATATATATATATATATATATATATATATATATATATATATATATATATATATATATATATATATATATATATATATATATATATATATATATATATATATATATATATATATATATATATATATATATATATATATATATATATATATATATATATATATATATATAGTTTTGAACACATTGTACAGCATAAAAGGCTTATACAAAGAATAGAGTTGAACTATTTTTTTCCTAAAGTTTATCCATGAAATTAGGAAGTATAATTAACTAGTAAGCTACACTTTGTATAAGTTGCCTAAATAATTTAACTTGTTGTAAATAACTAAACAAATCTGAAATCGAACGCTGAATTAACGAAAAAACTTTTTTTTAATCAAACAACATTTCAACTCTAATAAATCTTTGGCGACCTAGTTTTGATATCCTTACCTATATTATTTAATTGAAAATATACATTTTTTAAAGCAAAATAAATTTATACTACTAGTAATACTAAATTCATATTCCTGTGTCACGAAGAAAAGTTTTCGTATTTACGCAAAAACTTTTCAGGTAAGAAAACAGTAAATAAGATTTTTTCCCCAAGATTTTCGAACTCTGAACAGGAAAAATGCATTCGTTAATATTCAAAGAGATTTATTAATTATTCATCTTCGCTATGTCTTAATAGAACTTACATAGAAAACAATGTCGCTACTTTTTTCAGCTTGCAAGCTGCTATTTCACTTACCGCTCTAAGATGTTTTGGATTGAATCTGTGCCAATATGCAATGTTTCTGGCATTTTTTAACTGTTGTATAGTTCTGAAATCGAAAGTTATTTATTTTTCTGCATATCATAACGCAATTTCAAACATATTATCTATTTTAACTGAACACCTACTGGTGTAATTGTTTAATTTTCATTTAAAGTAGGGAAAATTATTTTTGTGTGTTTTGTTTCTATTTTAACTAAAGCAATTTGTTGAGCACCTCGTTGGTTAGAAAATTTATTTTCACTGATTACATTATTAGAATTTTAATTCTAAAATTATAGTGAAATAACCACCATCAATATGTCAATCAAATTAACTGTAAAGTTTATGGTAAAGACCGTTCTTTTCGTCTACGGTTTTAAAACCGCTTAACATTAGTATGGTTGAAAAATCATGAATACAAAAATTATTCTGTTTTTTAACCACTTACAACTAGCATGGTTTCAAATCCACAAAAAATTTATCTGGGCATTGATAAATTATCAGCTTTATGGCGCTGCCACATGAGAGTATCGTATTCAACTGGCCTAGGGTCACAAATTGAGGAGTGCAATAAACTGGAAACTTTTCCTATGTAGATGTGAATAGAGGAAATATTGTAGACGCTGGGACTCATCTCCCCTTTCTGTTGGTCATGAGATTGACAAATTAGCCTTCTTGCTATAATATATAACCATCTAAAATCACTAAGTGACTTCATTATAGTGGGCCTAGTTAGAGTAATAAAATTTCGTATAATCGTATTAGGTGAAAGCAGTTAGTAAACGCTTTTTTTCTAGCAGTAAAGCGTTTGAACAGCATTTTATTTGACTGTTTTGTTTGAATATGATAAAATAACAATTAAATAAACAGTTTTTTAACCATTTTTTCAGAGAAATTTCAAACAGTGAAGGAAGGAATTAAATTATACTTTTATTTCAGTTTTTTAATTGCGACTTTCAGTGAGAACACATCTTACAATAAATATAACTTTAACTCACAGAATTACATGCAAAATTTATTCCTAGATGTTGAGGGGTAAAATCCATTAGCAATTTAAATTTTGTTTATTTTTAACTAATCTTAGATTTATTGTTATCAAAAATTCTGCAGATATGTTGAAGAACTGGAATGCCGCAATAATTTATGCGAAATACACATTACGAGTACAATACAATACGTCATACAATAATTTATATGATACGATAATAACGAAAAATAATAAGTTTATGGAATTTTAAATTGCAAAAGTCTTTATATAAGTTAATTTTAAGTTTGTTAAATGAATATATTTAGTAGTAATAGCTAGAAGCTTTTCAATGGTTAGTATTGTCTGAGTAAAATTCGCAACTAGATGTTTACCTACCGTTCTACATTGAAACTTTTATTTTGTAAATATGTTGTAAAAAAGTGAAAAAAATTGTACTGATTCCTATTTTATATAGATGTCTATTTTTAAATGATAATAATTAAAAAACTATCATTTGACAGAGTAGCGTCAAATGGATTGAGTAAGCAAACTAATAAGTAAATCAGCAAATCAATTAAACCGAATGTAAAAGTATCAGTGATTAAATTTAAAGCTCAGCGAACCAATGAAGGAAGAAAATAATCAATAATCATACCAATGATTTATCAAATAATATTGGATCAAATAAGGATTAATTCAGTAAGTTAGCAAGTCAATCAATGAGTCAATCAATTAACAAATTAGGAAATCAATGACTCAATGAAAAAAGAATCTATAAGCGAATGGGTGAATTGATAGAAAGTGAATAAATGAATAGGTGTGATAAGGAGTCAATTAATCAGGGAGTTAAAACTCTTTGGTAAAAGAATAAGCGCCATTAGAACGTAAAAGAATAATGAATAATCACAGATGCGTCTTTTGATTCATGAATATTTTGTTCATCGCTTAATCTTCTTTTATTGACTCACAGATAAGATGATTTATAGATTTACTCATTCTTATGTTCTCTCTTTGATTCATTCATTTGATGAATTCCTGATTAAAATGTACTGATTCATTTTTTCACTCATACGCTGATTTAGTTGTTCGTTGATTTACTAATTCGTTTATGTGAATCGCTCTTTTATGGATTCACCGTGCTGTTGATTTTCTTTTACCCATGGATTTTTCTGACAAATGGGCAATTCGGACACTTACACCTGAAAAATGAATACTCTAATTTCACAAAACTTTCTTCCTTTTTGAGGAAACCGTTTCTTGCCATATGATTCAAGCGAATTTTTCAAAGTAACTAAATAACAATCGTCACTTCTTCAAGGAAACGGATGTCGTCATTCTGTATTTTTTCCAATGAATAAATAAATAAATAAATAAATAAATAAATAAAATTGCAGTGCTTTATGTATCTAACCTTTCTAAGAATCACTTCATCGTAGTCACCAGCTAGCTGAATCAATGTCACTTTAACAACACAAGAAAGACAGATAGATCAGAGAGATGGATTAGACCCTTACTCTAAAGCGGTATTTAAACCCGAGATCCTCCTGGAAGAAGGCTAACTCCGTGAAAACAAAACATTCCAGTCCACTATATTTTCATAACTTTATTTTTATTCTCGATCGTCTAGTCTTCATCCTAATTTCGTCATTTCAATTAACAATCTCTTACAATGCGATACAAGTTAAGGAAACATATTCTTCATATATTTGAGTCCACGTTTCATCACAAATCATGTGATTTCGAGACGAAATGATACTCAAAATGAACGAAATACAGCTCAAGGATTGCTTACTTTTCAAAAGTGCAAGAGTTTTATTTCCGAGAGAGTATTTTTATGTGTGTAATAAGAGCGGGTTTCGAACTTAAAATCAATATAAAATTTTATTCAGGTCTTTCCTAACCTCTGTAATTAGAACAAGAAAATACAAATACTTTTAGATACTTCCCATTCTTATCTGCCTTCTAACATCCTTAATACCCACATTACGCAAACAATGGCTTAAAATAATTGACGCCTTTGAGTGCTACAAGAAGTATTTCTATAAAGAAAATACGAATACTTTTAGATACTTCCCATTCTTATCTGTCTTATAACATCCTTAACACTTACATTACACAAACAATGGCTTAAAATAATTGACGCCTTTGAGTGCTACAAGAAGTATTTTTATAAAGAAAATACGAATACTTTTAGATACTTCCCATTCTTATCTGTCTTATAACATCCTTAACACTTACATTACGCAAACAATGGCTTAAAATAATTAACGCCTTTGAGTGCTACAAGAAGTATTTTTATAAAGAAAATACGAATACTTTTGGATACTTCCCATTCTTATCTGCCTTCTAACATCCTTAATACCCACATTACGCAAACAATGGCTTAAAATAATTGACGCCTTTGAGTGCTACAAGAAGTATTTCTATAAAGAAAATACGAATACTTTTAGATACTTCCCATTCTTATCTGTCTTATAACATCCTTAACACTTACATTACACAAACAATGGCTTAAAATAATTGACGCCTTTGAGTGCTACAAGAAGTATTTTTATAAAGAAAATACGAATACTTTTAGATACTTCCCATTCTTATCTGTCTTATAACATCCTTAACACTTACATTACGCAAACAATGGCTTAAAATAATTAACGCCTTTGAGTGCTACAAGAAGTATTTTTATAAAGAAAATACGAATACTTTTGGATACTTCCCATTCTTATCTGCCTTCTAACATCCTTAATACCCACATTACGCAAACAATGGCTTAAAATAATTGACGCCTTTGAGTGCTACAAGAAGTATTTCTATAAAGAAAATACGAATACTTTTAGATACTTCCCATTCTTATCTGTCTTATAACATCCTTAAAACTTACATTACGCAAACAATGGCTTAAAATAATTAACGCCTTTGAGTGCTACAAGAAGTATTTTTATAAAGAAAATACGAATACTTTTAGATACTTACCATTCTTATCTGTCTTCTAACATCCTTAACACTTACATTACGCAAACAATGGCTTAAAATAATTAACGCCTTTGAGTGCTACAAGAAGTATTTTTATAAAGAAAATACGAATACTTTTAGATACTTCCTATTCTTATCTGTCTTCTAACATCCTTAACACCTACATTACGCAAACAATGGCTTAAAATAATTAACACCTTTGAGTGCTACAAGAAGTATTTTTATAACACCAATTATGATAACTTAGAATATAGTCTATATTTGAAGGTCCGAGATTCCTGTTTTAGCTTATGATAAAGAATAACAAAGCATGTTTTAGTAAGATTATAATTATTGCCCAAAATTACAAAGAAATAATCATCATATGCTCTGAATATATGCTATATGCTATGAATTTCATGATGAAAAGTAAAATTTAGTTTGGAACTAATGTCAAAGCAACATGAATTTCTTGAACTGAAAATAGGATTTTTTCCAGATATATATGAAGAGAAATCAGCCAAAGGAATTTTGGTCTTTGGTGAGTGAATCTTATCCAAGAGTGACAGAAAGAGCTTTAAAGGAATTGTTTCCCTTTTTGCCGACTTATCTTGGCGAGTAAGGATTCTCAACTCTGCTGCAGATGAAAACGAATCAAAGAAGTAGATTGGAAGTTGAAAGAGACCGTTGTTTGATCTTTTCAGCACCTCTCCATTTATCCGGGATGAAGAAGAAAATAACAGGTTTTTCTATTTAAAAAAATTGACTAATAGTGTACTTTGTTGTAATACTGTTTCTCAAATAATTTAATAATTTGACTGTTTTTTTTTAAATATTAAAATATTATTTGTGTACCTAAAAAATCATTAATATATGTATAATATCGTATATATATATATATATATATACAAAAATAAATACAAGAAAACACGAAGAAAGTTAAGAAAAACAATGAGTTTCATTTATTGCGCTTAAGCTGCAAGTAAACAGAACTCATTAGATAAGTTCAAAATGAAGAATAAAACAAAGAAAAATTATAGACATATCAAAAGAAAGGGGGGGGGGAATAATAAGTAAAAAAATAACAAACAATAGCTTATATAAATATATATATATATAAAAAAAAGGAATGAAATTTCATTAAAAAAAACCGGAAAAAAAAAGAAAAAAGATATAATCTTTTCTTCAGCTCACACGATTATATCCGCAAAAATCATTAAGCACTCTGTTTTGCGGATATAATCGTGTGAGCTGAAGAAAAGATTATATCTTTTTTTTTCCTTTTTTTTTTTAATAAAATTTCATTCCTTTTTTTTTTTATATATTTATATAAACTATTGTTTGTTATTTTTTTACATATTATTCCCCCCCATCTTTCTCTTTATATGTCTATAATTTTACTTTGTATTATTCTTCATTTTGATATATATGTATATATATATATATATATATATATATATATATATATATATATATATATATATATATATATATATATATATATATATATATATAAAGATTATTGCATGAGATTATTCATTTTATTATTACTGAATTAAAAGCTAGATTTATGAAAGAAACCCAGGTTAGCATTTAAAATCAAAAATGCGTAATTCAAAACATAATTTTTATAAGTTAATTAGTTTTATGATTTAGTTCTTGCTATTATTTATCGAAATGCATGCTAAGATACCGTTGCCAGTTCCATAACTGTTTTTTAAAAATTAACGAGGCCTTTTTTTTTGCTCCATGGCATCAGTTTCCACATAATAAAATTGTTATGCCATGTCGAATTTTACAAATTAAGGTTAGATAAAACTAGCATCATTTTTTGAAAAAAATACGAACGTGAATTTGAATTTATGTTTTGAATTTAGGAATAGGAATTTAGGTTTCAATATTAATTATAAAGCTTTGGTCAATTTATTTTGACTTAAAGAAAGAAACTGGAAGTGTCAACTCGTTAAATTGTAAAACAAGTTGCATTTTTTTTTGCATACAATTAATTGTTCAGTCATAAAATAAAATATGCAAAACATTTTGTCTGCTTTTCATTATTTTCAGGAATATTTATTCATTGAAAACGCAAGTATGGAAAAAATAATGTAAAGAATGGCAGAATTAAACTAATAAATTGCTGCTGTAAAAATCCTTTTAAGACGTAGAATTATGCAGAAACTTTTGAAATTATTACTCTTGATAATAGTTTTTGACTTTTATTCTAATTATTGACTCTTTATGTTTATATTATAGCTTTCAATTACGGAGTGATATATTAAAGTAACTTTCTAAGCCATAAAATTTGCATACCGCAGAAATGAATTAAACTTATCGATGTATTCAAAATGCAAATTATGATTTTTGATAATTGATAGCTTAATATATACTTCTAAATGAACAATATTATTTACATACTATTTATTAACCTGAGAAACTATCAGCAAAGAAAACAAATCAGCCTGATTAAGGTATCACACCTTGCGTTTCTTACTTATAAGTTTCATTTAATTGTATTAGGATTTAATTAAAATGATTTTACTAGAATTAACTCTGTATTATCAAAGCAATTTTTTTATAAATTACTTTTTTTCCCATTCTATACTTTTTTTTGCTTAAACTTATGTTTTTAATAATTTTTATCCCTGCAATCAAAGCGAAATAGACAAAAAGTTAAGTTCTTTTATAAATTTTTTCTTTTTAGTTTTCAGTTAGTAATATCCCATTTCTATTAACATTTGAAATTTTTCTGTTCCTCTTATGTTTTCACTATTTACTCTTAATTCGATTTAATTTCCTCTGTATTAGAAGTAACATTTTTATTTATGCACTATACGTAGACATTGTTTTATTTTTCGAAATATTTATAAAGCAGAGAAAGTATTTGAGGCAAAATAATGTCAGGTGCAGAACAATTTTCACAGGCTCAGCAATTTTTAAGTGTTTCTAAAAGCCAATTTTCATAATTCGAATAGATTTCAAAACTAGTATATTTTTTTTATAAAGATAGAATACGAGTTTAGATTTAAACATTACTTATAAGGCTTCTATTTATATGGATCAAATTTCATTCTGTTGTATCAGAAGCAAATCCTGATTTTGTCTGGAATTTAACAATTAAAAACAATCTTTCTAATGATAGATGTAGATTTCTTATGTCCTTCATTTCTTATAAAATTATTTATTTTCTTCTTTCAATATTAAACTTAAAACATCCCATTTCTAAGTAACATTTGAATTTTGTCCCTCTTTTTGATATTTCTTCATTTTGCTTACTTTTTGCAAAATAATGTAATTTATTTAAATTTTCATTTCCATTGTATAACGTATGACATTTTTATTTATGCACCGCACTTACACATAGTATTTTTTCAAAAAAAAATTGGATTCATTTTTTTTCAAAGAGAAGGAAATATTCCAGGCAAAATAATGTCAGATAAAGAAAAATATATTCGAAGTTTAAAGCAAACGGATATGATAACCAGTTTTAAATTTATCTTTCACAAAATGCAAATACAAAGTCTTAGAAAGAAATAATCAGAAAAAGAGAAAATACTGAAAGAAAACAGCTTCTAACTCCAGAATAAGAAGAAGTATAAATTTATATTTCATGACAGAGGATAAAATACTTCTTGACAGTGGCTTCTTCAATTATAGATTTTCTTTGTGGGAATTTAAATCTTAAACTCAGATATTCTTTTTCCAATGATCCATACAATTTTCTCTATTTCTTAAAAGTGAAGTAGAGAGCTACTTCCGAAGCATAAAATAAGACACACTTTTTGGATTTTGTCAATAAATTTTTCCTACAAATCTCACTTTCTTTTTCAAAGAAGATATCTTTTAGATTTAATATCTACAAGCTACTCGCCGATTTCGGGACAGAATGTCGAGTCATATAAAGCTGCTAAAAAAGAATTCTTCAGTGCTATTCTATTTTTCGAAAAAAAAAATCCCCATAGAAACAAGAAACCTGCTCTACTTTTTTACATTTTCAAAAACATTGCAATTTTAAAGTAAGTATATGTAATGGTAGTCATTTAAATATTTATGATAACGATATCTAAATAATCATTAACCTTTTGACGCAGATGGGACGCCGGTGTCCTATTTACATATTTTGTTCTGACATTCTATTTACAAAAAAATCTATTTAGAGTTAGAAGCTCTATTTTAATAAAAAAAGCAGTGTAATAAATAGTTCCTAAAAATGTATTAGATTATCAGGATTAGATTTATACTAAAATATAAGATCAAAATAAAGTCATTCATTAATATTCAAAATTTATCAGATATTAATTATGTAAATTAAAGAAATTTCGATGATGAATAACTGTTTCTCATAGATCTAAATAACTGCAAATAAGTGCAAATTTGAAATGTTATTGTTTGAAAGCGAGCCGTAAAACTATAAACCGTATAGTCTTGTATTCATAGTTTTTTAACTATATAGGTTGCAAGCGGTTTCAAAACCGTAAAGGTAAAAAAAGTTCTTTACCATAAACTTTACGATTAATTGGATAGACACAGTGCCGCCGGTTATTTTATCACACGTTTAGATAACAGTGCAAGATTTACCTGAAAATTTAACTAAAAGTATAATTTTGAAATTCTAAAAATTTTTCGCAATGGTTTGATAGCGCATGTTTATTCAACACAGTTTTTTTTTTACAAAATATTAATTTAAATGTTAATACAAATTATTTATTTAAGAATTGTGTCCCATATCTGGCAGTTTTTTTTTTAATGTGAAACGTTTAAATGCTCAACATAAAATTTCATGTTTTTACTATAATAATTTAATAACTGTAAGTTAATGTTACAAATTTTGAAAATGCATGATAATAATATGAAGAATTTATGTATCTTCGAGGAATTATGTGTCTCTAATAACTGCGGAACTATTTAAGCTAGAGTCTTGAAATTTGGAGGAAGAATTTCAGACCCTGATCCTAAAAGTAGTTTGAAAAAAGAATTTTTTATAGGTTTAGTGTTTAGCATTGTTTTAAATTATACTCTAAACAATTTTTTTTTCTTCAAAAATTGAAAAAAATAACAGTCGTTATGTTTACTAGATTATAGTTCTATTTGATCAAAATCAAGTTTCACAGAAAAATAAATTGAATTTTTATTAATAGTCATTATTTTTATTTTTTATTGAACATGACGGGGAAGTATAGACAAAATCAAAAAAAGTTAAGGAAATCGAATCAGTTGTTTGTAAAGTATCGTATGTTTATTTGTTTATAGAAGCTCTTAAGAAAAGTCTTTTTTTTAAAAATACAACTAATGTAAAATTGACAGCAATCGAAAAACAATAATAGTTCGGTACTAAAGTTCAAAACCAATAGAAAAAATTATATTCGGTGTCAAATGAATATGGTAAATCTTTCAAAGGAAAAGGAAAAAAAAAAGAAAAAAGGAAAAGGATAAAAAAAAAGGAAAAATACCAACCTTTTATTGTTTCATGTTGTTGCGAAAAAATAAAATTTAGCACATTGAAATAATCATCGAAACTATATTACTTAAGATAGGAAGATGTTATTTCTTTTATCGGGATTCAAGTGATATGATATTTTGATTAATAAAAAATGTTTGGACAACAACTAGAATTTACCAGACAAGCCGATCTTAGAGAGTTAAAGAGAGAGGGAGGAGGTGTGAGTGCGAGAGAGAGAGAGAGAGAGAGAGAGAGAGAAATGGGTAGAGGGCGGGAGAGAGAGAGAGAGTAAATTTTAAAAAGAAGTTTTTGAAAATTTAAAACGTTTAAGTTCTTGACTCTTAAAAACAAAATTTGAGATGTGCAATTACATTTTTTAAATTTGAGTTAAAATCTTCAAAAATCCCACAAAAAATTTCTAAAATTCTTAAAATAAACACAAAAAATAAAATTAGTTAAATTATTTAGTATTTCCTTTTTAAAGTTGAATAAAGTTTGCCTTATTATTAAGAAAAAAAACGCTCGATGTAACTAAAAACGATCTTATCCATAAAATCTAAAAAATTCCCTAAAATGTTGTCATAAAATTTTATATATTTGGGACTAGTAATTTAAATTTTAATATTTATTTATACTTATTTTCTGATATAAAGTAGCAGAAATGTGTTAAATTTTTTTAAATAAAAAATCACTGAGGAAAAAGAGTATCACCAAAATTATAAGAATATGGTAGAATTTACTGCGTTTCTAGCTTTTTGGGAACACGAAAAAGCACTGTGATTTTTATCAATACGCTTTGCAAACAATAAAACGTGTTTTTTTAAAAATTAAATATGTGACAATGTTTGGTAATTATGGTAAAATTATGTAATTTATCATGATACCTTAGGACATGAAATAAAAACCATTATTTGGTTAGATTTATTTTTCAGTTTTGCATTTATTTTCATTACCAAATGAATGGTTTAAATACCTTAAATTTCGGTTTTACTAACCAGATTAAGACATTTTTTATACCAGAAATGTTATTACCATAATTTTACCTAATTTCTTTTCTCTGTGACAAGGAAGCAGATATAGAAGAAGCTTTTCTTACTTTTATTTTTCGAAGGGATATTCTTACCCTTTAAGTATAATAAATGGGTGCGTTAGCAAAAAGATATTCAAGATATTTAACACCTTAATTACTAGTTTTAAAATGCCACTTTTTAGGTTCACCTTATACTGATTAATTCTTGTTTAATCGATTGTATTATGACAATTATTGCACTATTTCACGCAAAAAAGTTTATTTTTTCCCATATTTTAATATGTTTTGTATATAAAAATGTTCTGCTTCTTAAAGTATTTGTCCCATCCTCATGTTTATTAGTTTTACATTATGATTAAGATTTTGTTTTATACAGCAGGTATATTGTTCACTAATATGATCTAATAAAATTATTAAGGGAAATTGACGTTACATTTTCATAAAATAAGACAATGAATAATCCTCATATTAGGTTAATTGAAGTATTTTATGGCTGGTGTATTAATTATTTCGCCACTAGTTATAATTAATTTCCTCCAATTTTTAAGTTATCCAAAATTAAAAGTATTTATTTTATCTGTTTACATTTACCTTTGGGATTATATTTAATTTAAAATGTAGAAGTAAACTAATTAAATAGATAAATGGTTAACATTTCAAATGAAACACTTTTTGGAATATTACTTTAAGAGTGCTGGAACATTTCTATACTTTATATCCTTACTTTAATATTTTTCAATCCATTAAATACTCACCGTTCAGTCCTGTCGAGCTTATTTACTTAAAACGAATTTATTTATAAAAAGGAAAATATATATATTTCGAAATCAAAATGCTATATTTCATTACTGATAAAACACTAAAGTTAATTTTAATATTTAGTTTTATTCTTTTTTGGATTATTTTAAAACTTACAATAATAACAATTGAATAACTTTATGACACAGGATTAATCTTACAAAAAATTTTACTTCCTCATTTTTTCCTACTTTTCTTTTTCCGATTTTACTACTATGGAAGAAATCATTCTTTCAATTAACAATATAATATTCTGATTTATTAAATGGACTACAGGAATTGAATAGTAGTAAAATTTTTTGTTTAATTCTTCAGTAATAAGAAATAATTTTGTTGCATGTCCAAGTAGCATTTATGTTACGATGAGTCAGTGGCAAGTATGGGGCTCTAGCAAGTATAAGTTAAGGTTAAAAGACTAGGAATTTGGTGTAAATAAAATAAATTTAAGAAGCGAGAGTATAATTAAAAAAAACATTTAATAAACAATAATAAACAACGACAAATATTTTAAAGCCAAGTGTTCTACATTTCACATTTTTCTGTTGCCTATTTTTTTAAATGAATATCATACTTTTTTTTACATGAATCTTGAAACTTTTCTTGTACTGTGATAAAGCTAAACTTATGCGAACCTTACACAAGACATGTAATTGTTTTAAGAGTACTTACTTTGAAACATGAAACACTCAAAATATTAAAACGAAGCAGTGAAGTTCTATAATAAAAGGAGAAAATCTAGTAAAACTATATAAATTAAATCTCACATATTTATCAAACGTTTGATAATCAACGTTTCATCAAACGTTGATGTTTAAAAATATATTTAATTTATTTACTTATGTCGCAATAAATATTATTTCAAGAAGATTTCCAATTTTTAAACTTAATTTAACAATTAACATTTTACAATTATTTTAATTAGTTTTATCATGTTTTTAAATTGTTTCTAACAGATTTTGTAATGTAAAAATTACATTGGTCTATAAACCTTGCACCCTTATTCAAATAAGATCAATGTAATCGAATCATTTACATTAAAAAAAGAGGAGAAGGAGATGCATTTTGTGTTTTATCATTGTAAACATTCATTAAAACCTTTCATTTTGTATCATTTAGTAGATGAAAAAATAATTATTGCTTTAAAACCATTAAACACTTTGAGAGGCAAAAGTTTGAGTAAAAGTTTAAAAAAATTCTTTGAAACAATTTATCGAATTTAACTTTAACTGTTTAACTTTCGAATGATGACACGCATATTTCGAATATTTAAACTTTAACAAAGGAAAAAACACAGAAAGTTAAATTGTTAAAAATGAAATTACGTAAATGTCAAAGGCCGATAATAAAAACCTGTTAACTGAAATGTTGAAATAAAAATTGCAAAGAATGAAGTCAGTAATTTTAATTAAACATCACAATGAAATAAACTTTGAAAGTAAAGGTATTCAAACTTTTAAATTATCAAGTGTTTCGCCAAATAATCGAGGTTTACAATTCTCTTCCAAGAACAATTTAAACAATTAAAAAGTCACAAAGCTATATTTCTTAGAAATTGCTTTTCTGTTTTTCCACAACTGATATAATTTATTTAAAATTTATACGCACTTTTGATTTATTTTTCCTTGCATTTTTTTAAAATATTGATTGTGTTACAAATAAAATATTTGCTGAAAGTTCACTGACATATAATTTGCATTTCTAGAAACTTTAATGTATAGGAACATGCATGATAAATGTATATTCTACTGAGATAGAAATACTAACAATTAGTTCTAGTTAACTCTCAATATGTTAAAATTTAATGGTTTTTTAAATTTTGAATTAGAAAGAGATTAATTGTTCCACAGGATAAGGAATAGAACTGTTAATTTTAATTAATTCTTGATGTATATATATTTGGCCTTTTCGGTTAGTTAATTAATATTTAAAAGAAAAAAAATTGCAAGCAAGATGCGACAAATGGTTGCTAATTTTTTTTTAACACTCAACCTACCGAAATTTAATTGTTTCAAAGGTTTTCAAATGAATGATATTAATGGCTGTGCAGGCTATTTCATAGTTAAATATTTAGTAGAAAGTAATTGCTCGATAAGGTAGAAAAATCAATTAGTTAATTCTAGTACTATCTTATTTCATCGATAATAATTGCAACGATAAATAAATAATAATAATTATCGTATCGATAAATAATAAATAATTTTGGAAAAATAATTGTATAAAGTAAGACAAATTTTTCTACAGGATAGGAAATTTTAAGGATTATTTTTAGTTAACTTTGAACATGCCTGTATTTAATTCTTTTAAACCTTTGATTAAGTAAGAGATAAATTACTACTCATTATAAAGATTGTGAGTGGTTAGTTCAACTTAATTCTTAATGTATTAATATTTGGTTTAATAGAAATTTATATTTAAGAGAAAAACAAATTTTTCAACAGGATGTGATAAAAAAAGCGTCAATCTCTTGTTAACTCTTAACCTATAAACCTTAATTTTTTCAAAGAATTTAAAATAAAAGAAGCAAATTGCTATGTAGTCTGAAAAATAAGTGTTATTAGTTTTAGTTTAATTTTAATGTAATGTTATTTAATTGCGAAAAATATTACGTCAAAATAAATTATCTTATTGTTTTGATAAATAATTTCCTAAAATCCATTCTGGAAGTTAACACAAATTTTTCAAAAGGATATAAAAATTTAAGTATTACTTTTAGTTAAATTTGAGCATGTATGTATTTAATTTTTTTAAAACTTTGCATAAGAAAGAAGTGAATTGGCACACATGATAAAGAATATGAGCATTTAATTCGTAATAATTCTTAATGTGTTGACATTTATTAAATTATTTGGTTAAAATTTATAGTTAAGAGAAAGCAAATTGTTCAACAAGATGTGTTTAGTAAGCGTCCATTTCTTGTTAACTATCAACGCTTAATTGTTTCAAAGATTTTTAAACGAAAAAGACAAATTGCTTGTGCAGATTGAAATGCAAGAGTTATTAGTTTCAGTTAACTTCTAATGTGTTTTAAGTGTTAAAATCATCAGGTATAAATAAGTTGTTTGATAAGATGGGAAAACTAATCAGGTAATTCTAGTAATACCTTATTGTGTCTATAATTATTTATTAATTAAAATTATTTATGGTGAAACAAGGTTTTTGTAAAGAATAGTAAATTTGAAGTATTCAGTTTAGTTAACTTTTAATGTGATTAATTTTTGTAAAATGTATCTAATTTCACAACTTTGCATAAGGAAGAGTAAAATACATATGCAGGATGGGAAATATGCCTGGCAAATAACTCTTAATACTTGGATAATTCAGTGTTTAAATATTTATATTTTAGTGAAAAAAAATTGTTCAGTAAAGTGAGATACATGAACGATAATTTATAGTTAATTCTTAATGTACATATTTAATTTTTTCAAAAATTGCATAAGGAGGAGATAAACTACTGTACAAGAATTGATTAATTCTAATTAAATCTCATTGTGTCAATAGTTTATTATATAAAATAGACTATTTATGGAATGATAAATTGCTTTATTGAATAGAGAATTATTGAATGATTAATTCTAGTTTACCTTAATGTGTCTACATTTAACTGGTTGAACATTCATTATGAAAGTAAAGATAAAAGTTTCTGCACAGTTTGAATTATTTGATAACCGAAAAATTTTAGCACTCTCTTTTTTAGTGGAAAATTAATTATTGAAATAATTTTTGCAATATAATATTAATTATGAAACAATATGGAAGATAGAATATGAAAAAAGCGTGCATGATTTATTTTAATAAACTTTTATTGCTAAAATAACTTTATATAAATACTTTATATAAATATTTAATGAATCAAATGCAATAAAGAGAAGACAAATTACTTTCTGGGATTTATAAAAAAGGAATTAATGATAGGTACAATAGTGACATTTTTAAATTCTATATAAAGAAAATAATAAATGATTCATTATTTCAGTAAATTGCATCTCGATGTGCTGCATCCTGATAAACAAAGAATAAATAATGAAATAAAAGATAAATAGTTTGTTCTCCGAATTATACTGTTTTAAATGAAAAAGTGTTTAGTCAAACTAAACTCAATGTCTGTAATAGAATGCATTAATTAAAATAATAATAAAATGTATTTTGCTTATTGTTACTGATGACAATATAAAAAGAAATTCATAATTTACTGTGATAGAATATGGAAGATGGAGAATATAGAAGATGGAATATGCAAAAATAGTTTATTAAGAGTAATTCGATACCATTAATCAAAATGCTTTCAACTTAGCTAAAACTTTGTGAGTTAATTAAAAAAATGGATATAAGGAACTAATTTAGTTTAGGTATTTAAACCCTCAAGTATTAATTAATGGAAATTGAATGGTGTAGACAGAAAATCATTTGATTTTTAGTGTTCTCGTGATTAATACTCAAATGCCGCTTCAGGGGTAATTGTTCCGACTTGCATTTTCTTAGCTTTTACAAGAGGGTTGAAAATATTGTCTTTCAAATAATGCAATGTTTTGTTGTTAGTTTAACGATAACAAGGTGTAATTAATAATGAACGAAGTGAGCATCTTGAAACTTTTTTTTCGAAATAAAATATAATATAATGCAATAAAAAATATAAGAAAAAATAATAAAAATAAAAATAAAAATCGCGTTAAATTTTTGTAAAATATGATAGATAAAATATAATAGATAAAATGTAATATAAAATTTTCGCAGCTTTAATTATCAGTATAGATAAAAGATGTATCGCAATACTTTTTAAATTAAATTATGATAACCAGATACAGTAACATATTTTACAAGAAAATGTATCCAATGTAATAGAAAAACAATTTTTATTTAACTATTTAACCAACTTGTCGTATATCTATTATATTAACACGATACGATAATATAATAAATTTTGCCTGAAAATGCTCCCGTACTAACGACATGATAATGCCCTCCTGCCCTTGATGAAGCTGCAATGTTGGCAGTGCATCTATTTTAATTTTTGTCCCTGATCCCTCTTTCAATTTGTAGATATTCTTCATTTGTGTCGTGTTTATGCTTTTATGCTGTTTGGATCATTCTGGATTTCGTGTTATTGCTTCCTTTTGAATTATTTCAACTTTAATGTTAACTATCGGATTTATGACATTAATTTATATTTTCTTCAAATATTCTTGCAGTTCTAACTAAGCAGATTTGTGCTGTTGTAACGTGGATTTTATTATTTTATTTAGTTGTTTATTATGTTGCTTTATGTATTTTAAAATGTGTGTATATATATATATATATATATATATATATATATATATATATATATATATATATATATATATATATATATATATATATATATATATATATATATATATATATATATATATATATATATATATATATATATATATATATATATATATATATATATATATATATATATATATATATATATATATATATATATATATATATAAAAGGAAAAAGTATTTTAACAAAAAGATATGCCTGAGTGCTAATTTTCAAAAGCATTTGCAAGTAATAAATTATTTATACACGATGCTTAACGATATTTAAATACGATTTATACTAAACGCGAACAAATGGCAGATTATCGCTGTCTTGCCTTTTAGTAATAATTTCCCTTTATTTTTTAGAATAATCTTATTCAAATAATTTTTTATGATGTTTAGTACTTTTTTTATTCATCTTTTTTAAAATATTTCATTTATAACCATGTCACTTCTCGTATGTTTAAATTAAACCACTTTTTTTTCTTTATTTTGATGTGCAAACAAAAATGAAAAGTGAGAATAACAAATATTTTTGAATTAAATGTCGCATAAAAAAGGTGTTCCTTTTTAATTTTAGGCCCATTTTCGTTTGTTCATGAATATTCGATTAATTTGATTTAAATATTACCAAGTCGAGGAATTTTCATTTTCTCTTAGGAATAGGCAGGTTAACAAGTTACACACGAGATGTTTTCCTTTGAATTTTTTGTGAACTTACTATATTTAATTAATGTTACTTTTCGTTGTTTTCCTTTTTTAAAAATACTTAGTTAGTATAAATACAAGTTCTTACTATAATTTTTTAACATTAAAGGATCTTTTATTATTCTAAAATAAACAATTTAACAATAAATCTTTGTATCAGAAACGATATTAATGAGGAAAAGAAAAGCACAAATTCATAATTTTTTTGCGTTTTATTTTAATATATTTTATTTTAACACCGGCATTAGCTAGTCTATATCAGTTTTAGAGTTATAATTTCTTAACTTCGTAGCCAATTAATTTCTGAAAGTAGCCTTGTAATTTTACAACAGAAGTCCTTGATCAAACGTAGAGAAAACTTGCCATCATGGACCTTTCGATCCTATATTTGCGTTACATACTGAGGGAAACCTCAAAAACTTCTTACTTTTAGACTATTTAAGTGAAAATTCTAACAAGCAATCCATCTATTACTTGGGATATTTAACATGAGCAATATGTTTGGTTTGAGTCAAGAGCAGAATACGTTGTAAAAAATCTCGGATCAAATTACTCTAAAAAGAACCAAACACTTAAGGTGCCGGTACTTTTTACAGTAAAATCTATTTTTTCTGAAATATGTTACAAAACAAAAAAATATGATATACCATATTTTTTACAGTGAAATTCATCGTGAAATCACTGAATTAGTCTAATTCAATAAATATTACGGTAAAAACTAAGGTATAATATTTTACGATAAAAATTGATTTTACGGATGATGCACCCAAAGTACCGATACTTTATTCTGTAATTTAATCCTGAATTTTTTACAGCTTATGTTTTTATCAGCCTTTTCTAGAATTTGAACCTGGATCGCCTCATTTTTCCACGATTCTTTTATCCACTGGGTAATTCTGGCACAAACTTTTTACGTTGTATTTCTTGCCTTTAGCTTAATCCTTAGATAAACTGATTTTGAAGATTTTAATTTCTTTCCTGCTTTGATCTACTTTTAAGCTTTTTTTTGGCATAAGCATGATATTTTACATTCTAAAGGCTCTGCATTTAGATGAAGATAATTTCGACTTTTATTAAATTTTATCATGACGTTCTACACGTTTTTTTGTGTGGATAAAATGTAATAAAATTAAATAAATGCACAGAAATGATTCAAAATCACATATAGTTTTAATTAAACTTTAAACATGAATAAAACATCCATTTATACAAAACAAGTTAAAAATACACAATAAAGAGCAATACAAATAAGAGTACCACACATATATCTGAATATAAAGTTTGTATTCCGTTTCTCAATTCCAAGACTATGTCTGGCACAGGTCTACTGATGAGGAGTTCTTCACTCACTGAGGTAACAACATCAGCAATGGAGGCAGTACAAGTTAATCGTATGTCTCCTGGAGGCAGATGTTGCGATGTTAATGGTATATTGATGGATGAAGATGATGACTCCAGCTGATCTGGGTGGCGTATAACTTGTGCGTGACCTATTAACTCAGAATCCATCTGTAATTGATAATAAAACTACAATCATGTCTTTAAATACGGAAATATTTCAGGTGCTAGAAATGTAGAATCGAGACGCGAGAATCGCTTTTAATACATTGATATTGTAAGAAGAGTGCTAAAAAGGCAAAGTAAAAATCAATGAAATACGAAGGTAGTTCGTTAAGTCTCAAGGAAGGAATAAAACATTTTGTATAATCTTCCAAACAGGCAACTTTTTCGGTTATGATTTCGTTGCTCAAACGAAAGTGTATTTCATATTTTCTTTTTCGGTTAGCCAGTATTTCCGCCTGTTCATTATGTTGAATCGAAATTCTATAAACTAAAAATTATACATGATCAATTCTTTCAGGGCAACAACCATTATTTTACAATTAAGAAAACTTATCGTAGGCACGAGCAACTAGCTCTGTCGGATAGAGCTTGGTGCGAATAATGCAAAGGTCGTGCGTTCGTCTTCCCCCTGAGACAGTGTTGCAATTGTAATCAAGGTTCATAACTTACGACAGAGTTAGTTTGTAATTGTGGTTAATCTATGCGATATTTTGCGGATGATTTGACCGCTTCCTTTACCAATTTGTTTGTAGAAAAAAATGCAAAAAAAATCGATAGATTTTCTAATTTCATTAATAAATACTAGGAACTAAAACAAAACAGAATACACAAGTTTCAAGTAGAAATTTTAACTTTCTTATGTGCAAAAAACATTTAATTTACCATCAGTGTACTGTCCCGAGTTATCTTGGCCAATGAAAAAAGTTAAATATTCGTTTTTGTATGATAGTTTTTAAAATAAGGGACAACACAAAATGATACTTTCCAAACGCCACAGTAAAGTGGTTAAATAATTAGTATCAATACTTATGTAGACAAATAGATTTATATACACCGAAAAGCCATTACATTATGACCACCCTCCATCTATATTAATGGGCTCGCCCAGGTTTTCATGGTTTCTCGCCCAGGAACAATGTTTTCATGGGGCACATTAGGACCCATAATCCTCATAGAACAATCCCTGACGTCTGTAAGCTACTTAAACATAGTTGCAAACCAGGTTCGCCCATTCATGGCAACAGTTTTTCCTGCGGGGGATAGTGTTTACCAACAGTATAATGCACCATGTCATAAGGGTCGAATCGGCAAGGAACATTCCAGTGACTTTGAAGTCATGTCTTGGCCCCCAAATTCACCTGACCTTAATCCAATAGAGCATTTGCGGTCCTACTTGGAAAGCCAAATTCGTGCTGCCACGCTACCCCCTCGCAATTTGAGGGAATTGCAGGACCAGTTGGTGAGAGCTTGTTACCAGATACCTCAGACTACCTATCAGCACCTTGCGGAACCAATGCCATGGCGGGTGCTAGCAGTTTTGAGGGCTAAAGGTGGTCCTACATTTTATTAGTAGGGTGGTCACAATGTAATGGCTCTTTGGTGTAAGTTTTATCTCTAATCATATGCAATACAAATACATCTGATTTCAAACTGTGGATTGCTGTCAGTAAAGAATTGCATAAATATGAAAAAACATAGATGAAATAAAATGCAAAAATTTGTTTAAAAATATTTAAGTGAATCCTACAATGAAGAGGAATAAAATAAAAAGAATTTAAAATATTTAAGGGAAAAACACTTTATCTAAAGTTAACGTCAAATCGAATTTTCATTGACATAAGGCGTGTAGTTAAATCTTAACTAGAGTGCAATTCCTTTACACCAAAAGTAATGAAAAATTATGAAGTTCCAATTTTTTTCATCAGTCCTAACACACCATTATCTGTTGAGTTTTTTCACTATTTTTGATGCAATTGTTGCCAAAATTATTGGTATATAGTAACATTAAAATTATTTTACAATATAGAAAAGTTCTTTTTTAAAATTTTAATTGAATTTCGAGACTAAAAAGATCCCTTGAGAAAAATGTGTTGAATTCAGTATAAATTTTAGTGTTTCTGAACGCCAAAAATTGTGACAATTATTTTGCATTACAAGTTGTGTAAAGGAGCATCTATAGCACTTTTAGTGCAATTGTTTTACAGTGTCTTAAGTAATTCCCTGAGAACAAAAGCATGATGAAAACTAATAGAATATGGTAAAATTCACACTGTTTCTGACTCTATGAGAGCACCAAATTGCTTGGTAATTTTTACCGAACCGCTTTAGTATTGTTTTCGGTAAAATTAAAAACATAATATGATTTTATAATGTGTGGTAAAATTTGGTAATTTTATCATGAGACCCTAGAGTAAGGGGTCCAAATAAATGAATTAAATACCGTATACTTAGATCCTATTACACAGAATTTTCACCGCGTAAGATTCTTTTATTAAAAAATAGCAATGCACTTAAATATTTTGCAAACATTTAGTTCTGCTATTATTTGTCATATAGTATTTCGTAAATGCATATCCAAATTTTTAACCAATTTTGTAAAAAAGCTAAAACTGTTTGATCATAAATAATAATTTTGCAATTTTCTACTCCTGTAATTATATTTTGAAATTAAGTTAAATATTATTGTTATTTTAATAATGAAAACTAAACTTAGATTAAAAAATTTGCATTAAAACAGCTAATTTAATGAATTCTTTCATTTTTTTAATAAAAATCATTTCAACAAATATTTCCATGGTAAAAGAAATATGTTTCTAAATAGAGCTTTATAAAACTTCTTCATATTTAATTATTTTGCTCACATTAAAACTAGAACAATTAGTATTTGTTAGAATAATTGTTGTTCATATTTATTTTGTGCTGATTGCTTCTTCCTGCTTGAAAAGATGTATTTGTGTTTATAAAATAGAATAAAATAAACATTTATTAAATATTTAATAAAATTAAAACAAACGCTTAACTTAGAAATTAATTAAATATATGCATAATATTTGATTGAAACTTTGGTTGTCTAACAACAAATAAACAAAATTCTATATAATATGTAGAATTTCTGTGAAAGGTTGTTTTCTAATTATGATACTTCACTAATGTGCGCAACTATTTGCTTTCCGTGAAATATATCAAGCATTGATCATTATAGGCAAATTAAGTTATTATTTTTATTTGCTAAGTTCATCTTCTAATGAAAATTTATGTAGCTTACATCATGCATTGTACATCATGCATTGATTAAATAATATTTCTTTGAAAGCCCTTAGACTGAAAAATTAATAGTAAAGCTTGTGTATTGATATTTATTAATTAAAAATTCTCACTTTTAATGCGTGGATGATTTCTAAAAACAAAGTTAAATAATCGAAGTCAGCTTTTTTTTAAAATTTCCAACTCTCAACAGCCGACCCGATTCTGAGCTTAAGACTATCGATGCTTAACTCCGTCTCCTCTGAATTTTGAATTCAACCTATAAGACAAAGGAACTTTTGAATCAAGTATTTGGTCAAACTAGCCTTCGTGAAGAACTTTTTGACGGAGCTAACCCTCATTTGCGTTATACGGAGTTATATACGCTACTTGGATCTTATGCGTGATCCATCTCTCACTGAGGATAATTTACGTCAGCACTGTGGTAGACACTAGCTGGAAGCAAAATTCATACCAACCAGCTACCGCTGGGATACGAACCAGGGAACGCTCTATTCCTTGAGCTAACGTGGTTCCAAAGTTAACTTAAAGATTCTTTTTTCCAGTTTTGAAATATATAAGATCCAAATGCCACGATGTATTTACGCTTTTATATTATATTTTTCCCTTCCTTTATATTTTTGCTTCAATCACTTATCACGTGACTTTTGTTTATTCAAAATACAATATAAACAAGTATAAACAACTCAAAGTGCGCATCGAAAATCGCATTTCAATAAAATATGTTATCATGCTGATTTAGCACAAAATGGTAATTTATCTGAAAAAATGTACGCATAAAACTAATCATAAAACTAGTCATAAAATCATGATTTTCTGATTAATCCAGTTTCTTTTTTTACAATAGATTTAAATTTTTCACCAATAAGAATAACTGGAAGCATTGGTTGTTTAGAAAATTAAGCTTTCACCCTACACATTTCAGGTTTACTAGATAATAAGAACTGTAAATAGAACTGTAAAAACTGTACTGTAAGCAGGGGAGAGGAGGTACCTTTGAACATTTTAAACTTAATTCTTGAAATTAATAATATTGTTTAGATATAGAAATAAGCATGTATTTGTTCCTTAAATCAAGTTCAATCACTTTCGTAATTGCTGCTGCTGTTGCAAGGAAAGTGTTGCTTTTCACTCTTAAATCTATATAACTAAATAAGTGAAATTTTATCCTACATCTAAAATAAATTAATATTTAATGTTTTCACTATTTGATGAATATTGAATGATGATAACTGAAATTGCAATTTTAAATTATTACACCCATTTTATTAAACACTTACCTGCAACAGAGTTGTCATCGATAGAAATTTGCATGTGATTTATCACTTGCACATCCAAAAATACATAATTAAATCCATCAGAATATGTCAAAATGTACTTAATGTAAAATTTTGTAATTAAAACACAGTTAAACAGATAAATTATAGATTGCAATTACTTAAGAAAATTTAAATACCTTGTTAATTAATTATTATCATTATTATTTTACAAAAATTAAACCTTGTATTGTAGGCTTTAAAACTAACAAATTTATGAAAAGAGACAGCATTCACTTGACTTTAGACTTTTCAAAAATATTGAACTTATTAGTGAAAGCAACGCAGAAATACTATTGGTTTCCACTTATGTAAGAAATAGTAGGTAATATGAGGAATGCCGTATTGAATTGTACTATAGTCACAAAACATCATTAAGATATGCAACACGCATAAAGAAAAGAGCTTAAGACATGCTTATAAACCCACCGCGGAGCTTCTTTAAACTAAAATAAAAAAAAGGAGAATTAAACTTTTAAGATATTTTAAAAGATTTTTTAGCTTAGAAGTGTATTTAGCTTACTCAGAATATTTTCAGTTTCAGTTTTGTGTGTTCAAAGCACTGTTTAATTTAAATATTACATATTTGAAACAAGAAAAATAAGGATATTTCAAAAAATCGTTCAAGTGTGCCCTGTCTCTGTAATGTCTCTCAAACTTCTTACCAAATATTCTATTAAAATATTCTTACCAAAATGTCATTGACGTACCAACTTAAGTTGGCAGCTGGTTTTGATTTCGCAGATGAGCAATGAAGAGTGAGATTATCACCATATTCAGTTAATTCACCAGAAATTCGAGGGGAAGATTCTGGTGGAACTAAAATAAAAAAAATCAAATATATATATATATATATATATATATATATATATATATATATATATATATATATATATATATATATATATATATATATATATATATATATATATATATATATATATATATATATATATATATATATATATATATATATATATATATATATATATATATATATATATATATATATATATATATATATAATCGTCATCTTATATTCTGTATATCATAAGAAAATTATGTACAAACGAAATTTCCTTACTGTTTCAATATATATGGTATTACAGATTTACAGATATCTGTACTGACACATTTGTTTTCTTCTGTATTATATTTATCAACGCTGAAATATCGAAGATCATCTTTATATCGGTACACATGTTGCTTGGTTTTACATCTGTTCATCAAGATAAGTACGTTTATCGATTATAATCTGTATGTTTAAATTGTAACTTGTAATTGACTTCAATAATCTCCCGAATGTCCCTTACACGTGAGGGGTAGGGTTTATCTATGCTACACCTCATACTTTTCTTCTTTATTTTAATTAGAATTTTCTACATATTAGAGTAAGACTGATTTAACTAAGTCTTCCAAGATAGCCAAGGGAAAGTTTCTATAAGTATTCATAGAATTGTGTGGAGAAAAAAAACCGTAAAGACAAGTTTATATGATAAGTGTATAAAAACGAGTTTTTATAAAGTCCTAGTTATTACGAAGGATTATTTAATGTAAGATTGAAACGAATTTTAAAGAGCTCTTCATAGGAAAATTAATTATCAGATTTAAGTTCTGCAGTAATGACCACTTAAAAAGAATAACACTGTGTTTAATAATATTGAATATCGTTAAATACAAAGAAAAACTGAAATAAAAATAGATATTGCTGTTGCAGTTCAAGTTCTGCCCTCAGGATACTTTAAATTATGATTTAACAATAATTCAAAATATTTTAATTCACATTTTGGATTTTTAATTAGATTTAAATGACCTTTTTTTGTTAGTGCTTTGCGGATTTTTAAATTTCAATTTCAATTGAGAGATTTCCAGGAAAATTTACAAAGAAGTTGACGGTAATTGTGTAATGAGCAAATTTAATATTTTCATAAAAATGTACTGTCATCTGACAAGCCAATGAACATAAATACTAATTAGTCTAAAAGCTTGAGGCTGTGAAAAATAGAACAATCCTTACAAAAGAATACTAATCAAAATTTCAAGTACAATTTTCTGCATGAGAATGTCAGTTTCTTCTTTATTCTCGAAAGACCACAGAATTACGTTATTCGATGCCAAATTTTTAAAAACTAAACGCAAGGTGATCTTTAATTGCAGTCATTGAAAGGCATTTTTTAAATTTATTATTGTCTAACAGTTTTATACAGATAAATTTGAAACAATGCTGTTCGTTATTTAAGAGGACGCTATGCAGAAACTCTCTTTAAGCTACATAAAATAAATTATTTGAAGTGCAGGAAAGAGAATTCAGGTAAACATAAAACAAACTATTCATGAAGTGTAAAATTGCTGAAAAGATTTCCAAAACATTAAAATGCAAACAAGAATTATTGCAAGTTAATTCCTATTATCCAATTTAACTGAAGTTCCCACGTTAAGGCATTCTCTCAAAAATACTTTAAATTTTAAACTGCTAAAAATATTTATTAAAAAAATAAAAAAAATAATAATAAACAGTTCCATCTATTTTCTAATATAATTCTTGTTTCAAAGTAATAAAATAAAATATTTTTAAAAATTATATTTTCTGGCATTGTCTCAAACATTGTTTTTAGCATAGTAAGTCGCTTGAATTAAAATCAACACTCATGTTGAAATATTGACGCAAAGCATAAAAGTTATGCTTCAAAGTTAACAAAATCCCTAGTTTTATGGTAATCTTTGACGGTTTCTTATTTAATGTCCATATTTTTAAGAAGTTTTAATACCACGAAAAATAGGTTTCAATTGAAAATATAAACTAAAGCTGTATGATTCAGAAATTGAATTTTCAAGTACAGTGGACTTATTGGTTAAATATTGACCTTAATCAGTCCTATCGCAAAACAGATATTATAAGATGGTCAGTTTCGTTTTATTTTTAAAAAATTGCAGATTATTTTAGAACAGATTATGAACCATAGTTAAATCATATATGGTATTTTCTTTTAGTTTCTGCATTCTATTTAGTATCTCTTCAAATTTATATGACAATTAGAGAAGACATAACATTCCTTAGCAATTAATAAAGAATATTATTAGTTTTTTTGTCATTTAATTTTTTAAGCATTATATAGCTCATACAATAAATCAAAACTTATGTGTTTATTTTTAAATATACGGCACACAGAATTTCGCTAATGTATCAGTAAATACAATTCCTGTTGTAGCAAAAATAGTTAAAATTATGAAAAATTAGTTAAAATGGTTAGTTACAAGTATTATAAATTAGTCTTAGGAAAAGTGAAAATTGCTGGCTTAAAATTATAATTTTTTTAAAAATAAAGCGATAGTGTGAATGAAAAATGCCTTCAACAGTAAGATTTTCTAATCAAGAAATGCGTTTCATCAAAAAATATATATCTAATAAAATTTTCTACGTGAAAAGGAAAGAGAGGAAGTATTCAGCAATGAAACGACCCACGCTATTCTTAAAATAAATAACAAAAAATATATTTATGCCTTACTGCGATGACGCCGTATTTTCCTCATTCATAGGATTGTAAATGGAGTGTCTTAAACATGTTTTCAAATGGAGCCAGGAATATTTTTTGAATGACTGACTTAAAAATTTATAATAAAAATCTTATAACAATAAAGTGAAAAGGATGCATTGTTAGAAAATGTCCCAGTGGTTAATTTTTTTTTTCAGAACTGAAATATTGATTCAATTTAAATGTATTCCCTCCTACATATATTAAGCAAAAAAAAGCTAGAAAACAAATAGACTGTTGCATGCGTTCTCTTCATATATTGATAATTATGATGTGGGTGTAGCGATGCCTTTTAAAATTTAAATTATTTTACAGCAATCCTCCATAGTTCTATTTTGACTAAATACGAAGACATTTATCATGATCATTAACAGAATCTGTATTACTTTTAAAACAATTTTTTATGAGTAATTTTCTAAACTAATTGTAAAGTTAATGTGTTTGTTAACTATAGGTTTGTATTATTTTTGTTACGTGTTTGTTTGCTATATACACTGCATAAAGAAATATGGTTAAAAGTATCAAAATATGGCAAAATTTATAGTTTCTGCTTCTAAAGGAACACCAGAACAGCTCGGTATTCTTTACCTGAGAGATTTGTTAATGATTTTGATAAAATTAATAATAATAATATATATTTATATTTATAATACGCTATAAGACTTGCAAAATGAGGTTTTAGGTAATTTTATGATGATACCTTAGAACATAGCACGAAGGCAAATTATTTGTTTAATTTTACTTTTTAATTTTGTATTTTTTATCAAATGTGCGGTTATAAAAACCATAATTTAGAAAAAACAGAAGTTTAGGGGAAGCCGTTACTATATAAACGAAAAATTACCAAATGAATAGTTTAAATATCGTATATTTTGGTTTTATTGACCAAAATTATGGTTTGTTTAGCCAGAATTGTCCTTACTATACAGTTGCTAATTCTACCAAACTTTTTTCTCTGTGTACAATCAAACAATGTTTGAATGAGCAGCAAATTTTATTAAAATCATTGTTTGGCACATAACCAGTAAATAAAATACATTTTTGTTCAGAAAAAGTGACAAAAAACTGAATTTTCAACTCGATAACTATTATTATTAATTAAGATCTTGGTTAAATTTTTAATTAGAATATTAATTAAGATATTAATAAAATATTAATGAGATATTAATTAAAAATTAATTGAATATTAATTAATTATAATATCGTGAAGATACTTACTGTATACAACCACATCTCTGTGGACTTGAACACATCCAAAGTAAGGCTCGTCAGCTGATACTTGGCAAGTGTATTGTCCTTCACTTTTCAATGATAGATTTCTCAACTGTACAGTATTTGGCGATAATTTTGATAGCTATATATTCAATAAATACATTATCATTCAATAAAAGTTTTTAGTAGAAAGCAATGAATAAATTTTACTATCCTTCCATGTCAATGTGGAGAGACATTTAATAATTATAACTTATACATTTCTTATGAATATGAATATTGTTTTATGCATTGTAGTTTGGTACTAAGATAAGTCTGGCATTATTACATATTTATTAAGTATTTTTTGGACAAATATGTTAATTAGTTTCTTAGCGTCACTGTTGTAACAAAATCATAAAATAGGTTTTTGATAGACTTTGATAGATGATTATGAATAAAAGTAAATGTAACAGATTTTACTTTGCGTCATTACATTAAATAAATAAATAAATAAAACGTGCAAATCTTATTAAAATTCAGATATTTCTATTTGATTTAGAAAAAATTAGTACCTCAAATACAAACCTTGATAGCTAATTTCGTATGTAAAATGTGGTAATGGAGAAAATGTGATGTGCAGTGTGCAAAAAAAAGAAGAAAAAATCACCCTGAATAACTTTTGATCTAATGATCGGATCGTCACGTTCTAGGACTCAATCTCAGTGGCTCGAGGGAGTGGCATGACCTTTTCCTATCTCAGCATGAATTTACATTGTATTTTGATGCTATTATGTGAATCAGTTAATCATCTATACGCAATCTGCACTCCTTTTTTTTGGCAATTACGAGAACGAACTGCAACTGAACCGAAAACAACTTCACCAAGAGATTGTTTACAGACAATACATAATATTAAAACATTAGAGAATGGTTTTGCCATTAATATTGTCTGTCCAACCCTATTCGGCGAGTTCATTTTCATTTAAGGGTCCCTTATAGCTCTTAAACTTTGTCAGGACTGCACAAACATTCGAAAGAATGTTACACTAGTTAAAAAATATTTGTCTAATATATTGAATTAGTTCTATTTTCCATTAAAATGTTGTGTATACTATAAGTTTGCAGATTTGATTCTTATTGGAAGAGATGATCCTGGACGAATTAGAAAAATCTATATTAATATTGACGAGCATATTATTAATTATTTCCATATAAATAACGCTTAATTTTTTGTTATCGAAAAAAGGTACTTGTTTATATATAATTAAAAATAAAAAATGAAAAATCAAGCAACAAAAAAGTCAAACAAAAAAAAAGTTAAATGAAATATGAATAAGTAGGAATTCGTTATTTCGTGAATTCATGTTACTTAATTCATGTTAATTAAATAACATGAATACCTTTTAATCTAAATTTATTCGAAGATTAAATTACAGAATAGTTTATGTTTGATATAGTTGAATTTAAAAAATTATAGCTTACCTGATTTTCAGTTTTCAGTTCTTAGAAAATTGTTAAAAAATTATCAAAACTTCAGTTAGCTATTACTTTGTTATTCCGTTGGTAGTTCATGACTAGGTTCGTCAAGTTCTCTAATATATTTGGTAATTAGTCTATAATAAATTATTTTAAAAATTGTTTTTTAGAAAATCTTCCTAATATTTCTTAGTTTAAGTAATTTCAAAACTCATTATTATTCAGATTGATTAATGCTTTTACTTATTTTCAAAATAAAATGTTATTTATGCAATGGCATAAATTATTATTGATAGCTGAAAAGACAGTTTTAATAACAATTTTTAAACTATTACAAAGACAAGCATTTCGAATCATTAGCGCTAATTTATATTCTGTTTGATGAAAATTATTTGTACAGATTTGAACAAACGATTTCTATATCTTTTAAAAGATTAACGGATTTTTTGTATTCCTCAAGATATGATTCTTAACACTAATTCCTAATAATTTTGAAATAAAATATTTGCTCACATAATACAGCATAATTGTACAGCAAACTACAAAATCTGATATGACTTTAAAAATCAGGAATAGCATAATTGGAATTTCTAATCAAAATATATATCGCAGTGGATGCATATTCTTTAAAAATAGGCAAATAAATGCTAATTAGTCTATAATTTATTCTATTTAATTCATCTCTTTCCATAACAATCTTATAATTGAAGCACATTAATAGAAAAAGTTATTATTAATCTTAATAATAAGTCTGATAAATCTAATTAGTTAATTTTCTAAGCATTTGTATTCAAAAATTTTAAGACATTATGAAAAATTATGGTAGGCAATTTATTTAATCCACTTAACTGATTATATCTAACTAATACGAAATGAGACTTGAATGCTTTGTTCCTTTGATAAGACTTAATGAAAAATAAAGAATTAAAACTATTCTGAGAATCAGAGAATTAATTTATTAAGGAATTATTGGAAAAAGTTTTCTTGATATCTGTTTGCTTGTGTCATTAAAAAAAAGTCAAATTGTATAAGAAAGAGTTAAAAAAAACGCAAATAAAATGGGAAACATTTATTTTCAAGATTCTAGATAATTGTTTTGTGTTAAGGTGATTTATATTACACCATCCAAAGTACATTAATAAACTTTCCGAGCTTGCATATTGATAGCTCTTTCAAAATGAAAAATTTAAAAGAAGTAATTTGTTTTTTCTTCTTTCTATCATTTATAAAAAGTTTAAACTGCCACACAGCCTAAAGATAAAGTGAACTGATAAGGATAAAAAAATGAAAAAAATGTACTGTAGTTAAGATAAATTCAGTTAGAATTTTGACAATTTGGAGAATGCAGTTAAATTTCAAAAATAGGAATGAATGAATGAAATTATTAATTAAGGTAAATTTTATGTCAACAATAGGTACCCAGTTATATTGCTTTTAGACATATTTAAATTTTTTTGGTTAACGTTTCTCATTGAGCTCTTTGAGTTGTGGGTTATTTTTTCTGAAAAAATCCAAGCATTTTAGGAAAACCTTTTCTTTTAAAAAATATATTTCTTATAATGGAAATAGTTGCATTTAGTTTTATCAAACTTGATGAGCAGAATTTTGTATTTTAAGAATTTTCTGAAATATACAAACAACAGTATGAGTCATTGAGCTCTTTATTTTCTTTTCATTTTCCTGTGTTCTTGTACTGCAAAAAACTAAGTAATTTAGGAAATACCTTTTTATGAAAAAATTTGTTTCTTAAAAGTTTCTAAAGTAGTTGAATTTAGTTTTAGTATACCTAATGAACATCACTACTAATTTTGCATTTTCAAGATTTTTTGAAATAAACACCGACAGTCTTATCCCATAACATCATGCGCTACTAATATCACTATATGTAAATAATAGCAAACGCAGGAAAGTTTAAAAAACAATTAATAAACCAATATCAGAGCAATAGTACCTATATTTCTGAACACGCATGACGTGGAAACCGTGAAATTTAAGTTATTTAATATGTTAAGCTATCAAAAATGGTAAAATTGACAGAGTGAAAAAACTTCTAATTGTTTTAACTAATTTTGCATTTTAATGATTTTTTTAAAAGAAACAAACTACAGTCTTATTCCATAACATCTAGTGCTACTAATATTATTATATGTAAATATTAATTAATGTCAGGCAAATTTAATAAACAATTAACAAGCCGATATCATAGCAACAGCACCTATCTTTCTGACAGGCATAACGAGGGAAACGGGAAATTTAAATTATTTAGTATGCTAAACTATCAAAAATGGTAAAATGAATAGAGTCTGAACGGAAAGCAATTAATCTCCGTCTATCACATTCAACTATGAATTTAAACTATGGTTTTCGAAATAACGAAATGTTGTGTGCTCAGTCTTGCTAGATAATGATTTTCGGAAGGAATTACTAAGTTTGCTTACATTAAAGTATAAAATAAAACTGCAAACAACTGCATCAGTATTAGTTACAGTTGGATGTTTGCAATTGACGTCATCGTAGCTAAATCACGACATTTGTGTAAATCAGAAGCTAATCAGATTTGACACAAACATGTGATGTTGCTTACAGGTATAGAATTAGACTTGATTTAAATCACATGGTAAGATATAATCATTTCACTTTTTCTCGAGATGAAAGTACTCACTTACACGTAGCTTATATTATTCGCGATAGCAACGAACTGTAGGGGGCGTTGTTGTATGAGACTAATACCTGCGATTTCGATATGAACAGTCATTCATTTACTCTGGAGACGTCTTTAATGTAGTAACATTGTAACGTTCCTTCTTCATCGTGGCTTATTAAATTTAAAAAAGAAAAACGTTTGATATCCTTTTTGTTAAGCGAAAACAAAATGGTATCTCCTTTTATTAGAGAAGGAATATCCAAAACACATCGGAAAAATAACATAACATAAACAGAAAAAAATATGCATATTCTTATAAGAGTTAAAACCTAATGCCCGAGAAATAATTTTGCTGAATTTAATGATAGATAACATAAAAGGCCCATTTAAACTCTACATTCCATAGTTTTAAGAATCATATTACTTCAAAAATTAAAATGAACAAAAAGTATACATAAGCCTCATAATTTTATGAGATTTAATTTTGTAAAAAAAGCTTCTTGACAACAATTTTTATCAAAAAATTTCAAGTTTCAATAAAAATCATTATTTAGAAACTAAAAAACGTAAAATAAAGAATTCTGACGAAACAAAAACAAAAAAACAATTATTTTTTGTCGCCATTTTTTAGTGCTACGAAAATTCGTCTTTGGGATTTGCCAAAAACAAAACAAGATGCAATTTTATTTTTTCAGGAGCGAAATATTTTTCCGAAAAAACGAAAATGTACCAATTCCCACGACATGAAACTTTATCTTGGTAAACGTACGTTTTGGAAATGCTATTTCATTTGGAATCTTATTTATCAGAGTTCATATGGCGATATGATTGTTTTGAATCTATGATAAACTCTATATCGGCCATTTTCCACCGAAATCCGAATGACTACCTTGATTTTAAATAAAGTGTTTTATTTTATGATTTGTCGCAAAAATTTTGGTGTAGATTGGTGGCACTTAAAATCCGCCAAATCTGTAGTTACGGTGGCGTTATTACGTAAGAACCGAATTTTTATTCCATACTTTTTTGAATCATTTTACTTCAAACATTAGAATATGCAAGAAGTATACATTAGCACATAATTTTATGCCATTTAATTTTTCAAAACAATTATTTTAACAACAATTTTTATCAAAAAATTATAAACTAAAAAACGTAAAATAAAGAATTCTTAGGATAAAAAACACGATTTTGAAAATTCCTCATATTGAAATAAAGAACTCCCATATTGTTTCTCTTTTTATTCTTATAGTTCTTAATAAGACGTAAAAAAGCATTCTGTAGAGAACTATCATCAAATAAGGAAAAAAAATTATTTACAAGCAAATTTTTTATTATAAAAATCATGACACCTACCTTCTTTATAAATCCGCAGAATTCCAAATGAAATGTTCTTCGTTTGAAAGTTTTATTTTCAAATAATATGTACATAGACTATCCCTTTATTACTTTTAGATAACATACCACACATCAAAATTTTATAATTGTAAGATCTCAATATGAATTGGAATATGTAGCTTAAAAACAGAACAGCTGAATTCTAGTAGAAATTATCTATTCTTTCAAAACTAAAAAATACTTACCAAGAAAACGATAAAAAATTTATTAATCATCGGCACAAATGACACTATTTCAAGTAATTTGGATGATTCTTTATTGTTGTTTTCCGAATTATATAGATACAGAAATATATACCGTTCTATAACAAAGAAGAATATTCTATAACTATTGCTGTTCTTTACGTTCTGAATTCACATTTATTTACTGGAATGACGAAAACAATGTTGACTTCACTTTAATTTCTAATGAATTGAAGACAGAAGAAATGCATTTTACCTTAATACACACATCTGCAACAGTATGCGATAGCGAAATCGGAAGTTATCAGTTGCAAGTTTGTTGATAATAGAAGTTTAAAATTATTGAGAAATTTTCTTCAAATGTTTGGCGTGTTCTGTTTCTGAAAGATTTAACAATGTTCTGGAGATTTTTTTCAAGTTTTTCGGCTTTTTCCTTAGGGAAATTTTGTTTCTTATTTCGTGCAAAGAAAATGGCGACCGACTCTGCCAGTGATTTTGATGGAACTGAATGAAAACGTGATAAATTAATGTCTGATATTTACAGGCTACCGCTAGAAGGCGTACTCGAGCGTTGCGATCGCGAATTGCCTTGATTATATAAATTATTTTTCTAGTACTTTGGTCAAATAAATAGATCACATTTTAATTGGACAGTTACTAGTTTAATAATTGTTTAGTTTATTCATACAAAAAAGTTCTGGGTCCTGCCTTTTTTTTCTCACCAACGCGCATATCTGCTTAGCAATTGTTTTTTGTTCCTTTTCTTGGTTATTTATTGATTAACAGAAACAAATTCTGCAAATACTGCTCCCTACCTTTGAGAACACGAAACACGGTCGAGAATAAAGTCAATATAGATCCCTTCGTTACGTTCCAGAATAATTCCCTCTTAAATTAATAAGAATCATATTTGGCTTAATAGAGCTATAAGCTAGTAAATGGCGGATAATATAAAAAATATCCTAATTCTACTTCATCAAAGTGAATTAGGCATTAACCTTAACGGTATGCGTCGCGTGAGAGATCAAATAATCTGGCCTCAAATGGTTATCACGGAAATCAGAAATTTTTATTTTCTATACTTTTAAAAATCAATTAAAAATCGTCGAATTATTTGTTTTTTAATTTTTTTCCACTTTAAATGAAAGGGAAAAGTTCGCTGCATAAATTTCCCTAAATTTGAAATTTATGATTAATTATGACTTTATGGCTGTTATAGATTCATGGATGTCACAATTCAAAATTTTTGAGAGGGGGGGGGGAGTTGACGAAAATGTTGGTTTCTCTAATTATTATTATTTTTAAAATAGAAAACAAAATGTGATCTTGAGAAAAATAAAATAGTTCATATGATTTTAAACATAAATTATTATTAATAGATGAAATATAAATATTTTCTTTAAATATAGAAAAATTTCCTTCAAGAAATGAGTTTGTAATTAATGAGGAAGGAGAAACTAAATTTCTAGCTTGTTTCGTTGGAACACAATATTCTTCTAAGTGTAGAAATGTCGAAAAAAAACCACAAAAAATGAACCCGAAAAAATTCGAAATTAAAAATTTAAAAATATAAATTGTGCTAATTTAGTTTGAATGCTGAATATCGTAATTTTTTATTTATTACAAAACACTTTTGTAGTAAATGAAAAATATGCTGTACTAACAATCCGGCACGCAGACATATACATACCAGCAAATTCCTGATTTCATTAAGTGCATAAATATATGAACATCATTTTAGTCTTTAACCATTAAATAAAATACAATCCTGATTATTTCAAAAACTCTACAACATATATTTACAATAATGATATAATATTCATAAATTTGGTTAGGCTTGTAACTAGTGAGTTGATCACCTTAATCAGAGCGCCGGAAGCGTAAAAATACTCATTTCAAAATCATTTTGTCTTTTTATTTTGTCAAATTTATTTTGTCTTGCTCAAATTAATTTTTTTAAGAGTAAGGCAGAGTTGCATAATTGACATTTTTGATTTTCGTAAATTTTCAGTGTATATTCTGCATGCAAAACTTTTAGGAATGTGCTTTCTTATTTTTGTGAAAAAAAGACTTTTTTCTCCAAGTTTTGGGTGCTCAAAACTGCATATCCTCTGAAATTTAAAAAAAACATCAATTGAAATACTTTTGTTGAACTTGTGAATCATGACACAAACCGTTATTTTATGTTTTACTACGGTTAGTAGGCAAAGTGGAAATACTTCTTTCCAAAAGCTATCAATACTTTGCCAAAAGCTATTGACTAAGTGCGCGAGTAAAAATTACCAAACTGTTTGGTGTTTTTATAGAGATCAACGGTACATTTTACAATATTATTATAGTTTTGTCCATACTTTTTTCTCAGAGTATCTATGAAAAAATCCCTATAAAGTATTAATTTTTAAGCTAAAAAATGCTATAAAAACTAATCATATGCATAAAATAGTTCTCTTTCTTAATGTAAGACATAGAATTGGAAAAATGTTTCAGCCAAAATAAAACTTTGAGAAAAGAGCAAACAACTGATATCTAGAATAGAAAACATTGGAACTATAAAAAAAGCTTTAAAAGCTCCATACTTTTTTCTCAGAGTATCTATAAATAAATCCCTATAAGGAATTAATTTTTAAGCTAAAAATACTTTAAAAACTAATAATATGCAAAAAATACTTCTCTTTCTTAGTATAAGGCATAGAATTGAAAATATATTTCAGCCAAAGTCAAACTTTAAGAAAGGAAAAAATAACTGATATCTAGAATAGAAAACATTAGAACTATAAAAAAATAATGCAAAATAAGGAAAAAAGCATTGACAGAGATGTTTGCCGGATATGTTTTCCTACGGGCCAAAAGTGAGAAATAAAAATAAGAGAAAAATAACTGATCCAAACGTCTTCCTAATCGATTTATAAAAAAATGAGCTACTTTCTGGGTGCAAAAGAAATGCGTAAAAACTGTGAAAGAAAAATAATATCATTTAGAAACTGTTTATCCAAAGGGTTTGAATAAAATTAAGATAAGAATGTTCGAAGAGTTGAGGACTGAATAAATGAGTTCCTTACATGTCCACAACAGATAAGACTCAAGAAACTGCGTGATTTTAAATGACACAATCACTTAAGATTCACATGAGAAGAAATAAAAGTTCGATTTCGATATGAAAAAATAATGAAATAAGAAGTTGTTTATGAAATAGTATTTTTTTAAATTGAAAAGTTATTCCTGAATCAAATAACCCATTAAAATAAATGTACCTGACTCTAAATTTTTATGCGATTTATGTTGTAAACTTATTAGGTTTACGTGTTTAATTTAGTTACTTTTTTGATAAAGCCTCATCAGACATTTTTAGGTCCCAATATAAAAACATTCTTATTTTTAGGTCCCAATGTAATATTATACTATTATCTCAATCTTTTTTCGTTATTTTCAATCCTATTCCTTTAATCTCAGTCTAGCCTATATTATTATCTCAATCTTTTCCCTTTATTCTCAGTCTGGTCTATACTATTATTTCAGCCCTTTTAAATTATTCTCAATACATTATAAACAAAGTCTGTACTATCACAATCTATATTATTATAGAGACACGCTACGAAATTTAAATACGCTGCGCATAACATGCGCTATAAAATTATTAGCATTGATCACACTTGTGATAATTTATTCATAAGATCTTGCTATAAAACTGATTTTCAATTGATTAGAACTGCAAGCTAGCTTATCACTCATATCAAAACATATTTTTGAAATTATTTGAAAACTTCTTTCTTTGGGATGTAGCACGAAAACTGGTAATCGGAGGGATTTTTAAGGAAGACAGTTAGATCCAGAATGTAATAAATTACTGTACTTTGTGGTAAGGACATTTCTGGTAAAAAAGCACACATAATTCCGGTTAATAAAATCAAAATATATGATATTGAAAACCATTAATTGTATAACGTTACTGTATAAGTTGTCAATTTTCGAATGTTTTTACATAAATTTTCGATACGGAATTTATTTAAAGCTAGTATTATATTAAAAATTTACCGATTTTTTTTAAAGAAATATTTAAGGAAATTTTAAATAAATAATTTGTTTAGCCTAAAATATGCTATTTCACAGCATTTAAATCTCTATGACAAGGGTGGATACTTTGCGAATTTTTTATGATATATGGCATGGCAACGTGGAATGTAGTTTTTAAAACTAGTGTTATATTAAAAAGTGAGTATATATTAGTCTGAAAGCAACCATATATGTCAAAAAATATTAATGGAAAATTTGAAAAAATTTCCAAAACACTCAACAGTTGATGTCACTAATATCAGCAGCATATGGGTGAGATCTTAGTGAATTTAAAAATTCATTTAAATCAAATCAGAAGTTAAAAATTTATTTGAAGTTAGTTTCATTTTAAAATGCGTCAATTTATTAGAAAAGTATTTTTCTGCGAAGAAATATATCAGAATTTTGTAAGAAAAGAACTTATTTAGTTCGAAACACACTAAGTTCAGAATATGTATATCGCAAACATAAAAGTGGATATTTTTTGCACTGTTGAATTCATTTGAAACTGTTTTCATATTAAAATGTGAGCGTTAATTTGCTGGAAAACTCTCATATATATCTAGAAATAGTTATTGAAATATTTTTTAAGGAAAGCTTGTATAGTCCTAATTAAGCTAAGTTTAGAGCTTGTAGATCGCTAACATAAGGATAGACAGCAATTTTTTAAAAATCATTTTTGAAAATCAGAATTCATTTGAACTCGTTTATTAATATATAGTGAAGGTCTATTTTCTTAGAATTACCCATATTGGCCAAGAAATATTTATAGAAATTTTAAAAAAGTGTGCGTTAATTCCAAAACCCTCAAATTTCAGATCATATATGTATGATGGACATTTAAAAGGTGATAGGAAAATGCAAACAGCTATCACAAGACTAATCAGTGGTCATACCCGCGGACTGACATTTGTTCAGGGTCAAAAGACTTTCCCTGTATGCCTAAAATGTAATGTGCACCAGGCTACACCTAATCATTTGCTGTCTTGTATGGGGCTAGATAAGAATTTTATCTTGGAGAGTCCGGCCATGGTATAGGTTTTTCTGTCGGTGAACGGTCTTTTGGACTTGGTCTGACCTTGTTCTGAGCCAAGTGGAATAAGTAACAACAGCAACATGATGGACATCATAAGGGTACACTTGGTTGCATTTATAATTTTTTTGCATTACAAAATGCTTTTGAAACTAGTTTCATATTAAATATGAGCGTCAAATTTATTTAAAACACTCCTATATGTCAAGAAACATATAAAAAGATTTTAAAAAAAGAACAACTTTTTTAAATCTAAAACACTTGAAGTTCAGAGTCTGGACATCGCTTGCATATTATTGGACAATTAAGAGTAAACCAAATTTATTTGAAACTGGTTTCCTAGTAAAAAGTGCTAGTTAAATTTTTGAAAATGCTATTTATTTGTCATATAATACATATTATCTTAAATTATTAAAAAATAATCTCTTTAGTTCAAACTATGGTAAGTTCATGGTTGTAATATGTCTGTAAAAAGGATAGACACTTTGCAATTTTAGTTGTGGCAGTGCCGAGTTTATTTAATATTCAATAATGAATGTTAATTTGTATCAAAGCACATATTTCAGTTATGAAATAGTTATAGAAGTATTGGAAAAAATAACTTGTTTACTCTTAAATATGCTAGTTCAATATGCTTAAAGTACACAAAAAAGGAACATTTTGAGGAACATCTGCTGATCGTATTTTCAAATATCAAGGCTCTATGTTAATAGTTGAAAAATCTAACCATATAATATGCTAATTAATTAGTCCAGACATATTTTAAGTTACGAAAGAAGACACAGATACGCACTTTTCCTGAAGAAACATAACTTTTTCTTCAACGAATTCCCTATCCACGAAGTATAAAAGAGAGATAGTTGCAATCTGAGAAATATGATTCCAATTCTTAAGTCAAGAGAGCAGTCGAAATTTGAATCTTACATTAATGTTATTTTTTTGCTTGGTTTGCCATATCCGAGACCTTTTTAAACAAATCGAAAAAGTTTTGTGCAAAATTATAAAATTCGCTTTGTTAAAAACAATTAAAGCAAAAAATTCTTTTGAATAATTACAAATATATATATATATATATATATATATATATATATATATATATATATATATATATATATATATATATATATATATATATATATATATATATATATATATATATATATATATATATATATATATATATATATATATATATATATATATATATATATATATATATATATATATATATATATATATATATATATATATATATATATATATATATATATATATATATATATATATATATATATATATATATATATATATATATATATATATTAGACGGTGGCTGGGTGGCGCAGTAGGTTTGTCGTCGGCTTTCTGAGCCCAAGTCTGCGACGATCCCCGGCCCGGACACCGGATTTTCGGGATGCAGAAAATCCTCAGCGGCCATGTCGTATGATTATGCGGCATGTAAAAGATCCCGGGAGTGCCTTATTGGCTCTTGGCATTTCCGGCGAAATTAAATCCTAGTGCACTTTAGCATCCAAATAGAGTCTCAGTGCTTCTATCTAGTATGGCAGAAACAAGACGTCCAAATTAACATAGCCAACGGTATCTCAACCATTGTGGTGGTCCTGAAAGAGTGGATACCACTTCTGGAGAACGCACTAGGTCTGCTCATCGGGAAGACTGACTGTGCAGCTCATAGAAAATAAAAATATATATTGGAAATATATATTAAGCCAAAAAGAGTTCTTTTTTGAAAGAATTTTTTTCGAAACATTTCATGACATAAATTGTTTTTTTCAATCAATTTGACTCGCAACTTTTTTTTAAATATAAATCCAGTTTTCAATTAATTTCATAATAAATAAAATTTTAAAAATTCTAAAAATGTTCACCATTTTGCTAGCAATGCTTATATTCAATTATTAAAATTTTAATCAAATTTAATTTAAATCGTTTTCGTCATTTTTTTAAACATTTTCTAAGCTTTTCCTTTACTTTCTAAACTTGTTCTTTGGCTTTTATGCATTTTACGAGAGATATGTAGTTATTAGTTATATTTAATTTTTGAATTAAGTAAGAAAGTTACTTTTAGTAATTTTGAAAGGCAAAAGCTCATACTACACTATTAGAAATTTCTCGGTAAAAATGGTTAAATTGTTATTTAAACATTTTCAATGAAAACAGTAAAATAACACAAACATGATATTCAAACTCTGAAGTAAGCGGAAAATGGGTTGATTGTTTTTACCTAATAAGGTTTAACTATCAGAATTCAATCCATATCACATAAGCCCGCCTTATGAAGCTATTTAGTTCATACTATAGTCATATAGTTATATAGTTCATACTATCACCTGCGTTCATACTACAGTTGAGAAAGTTAATCGATTACAAACATCCTCAGTGCTGAAAATACACTGTTTGTTCCTTTTGTTCAATACATGAAGAGTTTCCAGTATCCTACTTTTAAGTGACCTTTGACAATTATAATACGAAACTGTCTTTCATGCATGAAATGGCGCATCATCCACGAACTCTAATGGCCGTTTAATTTTTATTTTAAGGATTAGAAACCATGTGAGATTTAAATAGTTACAAAACCGTACAGTTTTGTATACACAGTTTCTTAATCGAACCAGTTGTAAACATTTTCAAAACCATGTAGGTAAAAAATGTTCCTAAACCATAAACGTTTAGGTAAAAAGTGTTCCTAACCGTTCCATACCATGTTCTTAAACTTTATGGTAAATCGGATGGACAGATTGCTGCCGATTATTTTACCATAACTTCAGAAGGAAAATTCTAGCAGTGTATACAGTCTGAGAGAGATTACTAGGTCCAATGTTATAACAATAAATAATAATTAAAATCTCTGGACTTTATTCCTACTTTGGACCTTAATCCTAATAATAGTTTAGAATTTTATTATTAGGAATTAATTATGCTCTTCAATATTAATTTTCATTATGATTGAACTCATAATGTGGGACTAACAGACCAGAAAATCAACAGAAAGTATTTTATTTCTGTCTATCAATTTTTAAATATTCACGATGTAAAAAAATAGTAAACTTTTTATAACTAGGTTTCTTGAGTAATTAACTTCAATTTTTAGAGTGTTATTGCTAATGTTAAGCTACAGATATCAGAAAGTGAAAAGTTTTCACAAAATTGCTAGGCTTAAGCAAAAGAAGCTTGTAAAATTTTCTTTTTTGTTATAAAAATGGGAAATTAGTTTGTTAAATTAGATATTCAATTAAATTCAGATTAGAATGTTAATTAAATTTAATTAGCTTAAGCTTAATTTTTAGTCTTAGATTAGTTATATACAATTAAATAATTTTTGAAATATAAGAACTTAGTTTTATATTTTTTGAAAATTTTATTTAAAGGAAAAACTATTTTTCTATTTTATTGCCAATTATGATATTATTGAGTGCATTATTTTTAATTCTAAATTTTATATTTTCACTCAGTGTAATGTTATAGGGTTAAAATTATTTTTAAGTTAATTAAATTTTATATAATTATAAATATTTAAACAAAATTTCCAGACGTCTCAAGTGAATTGACAAGTTTGAAGTAAAAATGACGACCCACACAATTTTCCACTTCTAATTAATAATAATAATGTGTTTCAATAAAAAAAAAGCATTTACACAAAACCTTTGAGAGTAAAAGCTAAAATTGTAACGTCATTAGCGAAATTCTTTTGAGAAATAAAATTATTTATAATTGCTTCATGATTACATAATAATTTTCTTATTTTGTAGATAGATAGGTAATGTGTTTCATATTTTAATAAATTAAAAAAAAATTTATCTTTTAGGCACTTAAATATATTATTATACGTCATGCATTTTAAAGCATAGCATAGTACAGTTTTTATTTAATACATTACTACTAAAAACTACAATGCTTTTTTAAAAAGAAAATTGTACTTATTACAATGTTACTGTATACCAGAAGTTACTTTTTAATGCATTAAAAAGTTATCTGAATTATTGGCAAGAATAATTGTTTTACATGAGTCTTTTTTGTTGTTTTCTTTTCCATTGAAACTAAAATGCAAAATTTGAAATTTACTCAATAATTTATATTGATATAAAGAGAATGAAGAAAACACTTTTGTGAAATTACCAATTTTGTATCACTGATAAGAAGTTATAATTTAACACATTTGTTTTTACTATAAAAAATTTGCTGACTCAGTAGCCTTATTAAAATTAATTGAGACTTTTAAAACTTCCTTACAATATAATTTTCTGCGAAAAATTTATCCATTTCAATTACTCAACTAATTAATTTTATTAATTAGATTCAATAAACTACAAAGGGAACTGTTAATTTTTTTAATCTTCATGCTTTAAAATTATGTAAAACAATCAATATAGCAGGAAATGATTCAGCTGGGCTCCAGACTTATTTTTGTTCCTGCAAAAACATAATATAATTTCTGCATTTTCCTACAAAACCCTTCCGATTATGCTTAGAAGAAGCATTGTGATTATTTTTGTTTATTAAACATTTCCAACATTAAACTCCGAATTTTTAAAACATCTTATTTTATTTGTCAGTAGATGGTAGATGGCCTTATTTAATATATTAAACTTCGGAATAAGTATAAAGATCTCCAAGTGTGTAAGTGTGTAAGTTTAGTGTGTAAGTGTACAGTGTGATTGATAGAACAAAAACTTCATTAGAATTACGAATTATTAAGTTGGGGATACTTAAAACGCAGGCTTCCATTATGAAGATCCATAAATGTAAAATAGGAAAATCAAATTAAATTGTAAAAAAAGAACATAATTGGCCAAAAAAAGTAAAAAGAAAAAATAAAGCTGAAAAAAAAGAAAGAAAACCGCAGTATCCGAGAGAAAAGCGTCAAATCAGTGTAGAATGTATTTCAAAGAGGTTTAGAGAAAGGTAAGGAACTCATATCATTGTCATCGGAGTCGACATTCATAGGAATGAAACAAGATCCCGGATCAACAAGATTAGCTCATGCGATGGGACGAAAGAATTTCAGTTAAATTTTCCAAAAATTCCAACACTGTGGGGCAGAAGATGATTTATCGAACACTTGTTGCCGTAAGAATTTGCCGTTATTTCTTAATGAAGTTTCTCCGCTATCAAGAATATCTTTCCACTTCAGTATCTAGGGATTATTCATTTCAATTTATTTGGATTTTTATTAAGGGTTAAAGTCAGCACGGATTCGTTTAAGTTGGTAGAAGATATGAGTTGCACTATTTATTTTTATTCTCAATCAAATACTTCATTTAAACTTTTCTTCAGTTAATATTGGTTTAAATAAATGGATGATACCACAATATTTCTAAACATTTTTCCAGTTTAAATATAAAAGTAGGAATTTCTTTTTAGATCTTTCAAAAAACGGACATTCAGGGCTTTATCGACTTTATAATAATTGTTCTGAGACACTTAAAAACACGTTGGAAATGTTGCATATATTTTACGCTACAGTTACCATCAATAAAAAAATCAGTCACTTTTTAAAATCAAATTTGAAAGGACAGAATCATTGCAATAGCAAAATATGATAAAATTATCTTTTAATAAAATCCTTACCACCATTTTATAAAATCAAAATCAAGCTTTTAGAAAAAAGGAAAAAAAATGATATATTTTCTTCCCCTAAATTTTTGAATTTTCTCAAGCTCTAAAACCGGCATATAGATAGTTGATAGTAGCATATAGATAGTACTGTTTGAAAAGCAGTATATAAATTGTTAAAAGTAGCAAGAATATAAATAACAAATTTCAGTTGACACACATGAATTTAGTAAATGAATGTACATATGTGGAATACACTTCTCGGAGAAATTCAAGGGTATTAAATGGTATTAAGTGATAAATTCGAAAGGTATTCGAATATAATGGCATTTTGACAGAATACTGAAAATTACAAAGACTTTTATAAACTTTTAAGTAATGATAAATATTAAATTTCGAATTCTGATAATTAAACAAGAATACGCGAATATTTTATTACCCTTCAGTGAAAGTTTAATCAGTCATATGTAAGTCAAATGTAAATTAAAGCAGTTAAAATAAAATATGAAAGTAGTAAACAATTTAACATCATTGTATTATATTCTTTAAATCACCTTTTTTCTGATTATTGATTTGAATTACTTATGAAATCATGTCATTTTATAAAAACAAATGTCCGCAAGACGAACATGATTTTAGTAAGCGGAGGGTCCTGCACTAAGATAATTTTTTCTGTAATTTGGAATCTAGAAATAATATCAAATAGTCTGATTATTGAGTGTTTAATAAAAATAATTGAAAAATTCTCAACTACTCTTGCAACAAATCTCTAAAATGATAACAAAAAATGAGTTTTATAAAAACCAACCAATGTCCTCTAAATCGATCTAAAAACTTACTTAACGAGTTCTTTCAAAACTATTCTTAAAAAAAGTCTTAAATTGAATTATTTTCCTTTGTTTTAAAACTAAATACAAATATTCGAGATAAATACTGTTTGGCAAATGCATAAAATTAGCAACAAAATACGAACAGGAGAAAATCGATACAAAAGAAATTTTAATAAACAATATTAAGTTGTCAAGCTAAAGGAAGATAGACAAGGCTTTTAAATGCTTTGTGACATATGCATCAAGCAAAGAATAGCACGATGTTTTTACCGTTACCTGAACATTGTTATGGTTTCCATCTTGCAACGCAATAATGTCAAAAGAATTAGGTAGATTGTGTACATAAATTCATTTCTTAAACAATTTAAATATTAAAGATTTCGAATGACCTATTCTCTAAATGATTTATTCAGTCATTATGCTAGTTTATTTGATGATTTTTTGCCTTCTAAAATATAATTAAAATAGTTTCAGAGAAAAATAATTAAATAACGTGGTATGAGATAATTAAATACATTACTTCATAACATTTATTAGAATCAACTGACAAACTGAATATGATGTATATCTATCTGGAAATAAAGATAATTTTAGTTTTAGAAATTTCGATTATAACTGATTTTGATTGTAAATACTAGTAGTTAATATAGTTATGAAATATGTGTCTCAATTATTTAAAAACATGTAGTTACTGAAATAAGAATATGCAGAATTTTATACAAATGCAAATGATATCCGTTTCTCCTTGGCATCAATATAACAAGAGTATCTTTTACTTTCAAAACATTGAAAATTTTTCTAGTTTTTCCTTTTTTTTAAAAAATATATACATTTAAAAGTCTTTGAAACTTATGACGTAAGAGTTCTTATATCTTTTACCAAGTTTAATTTAATTTTTATTAAATTTTCTTTTGTTTTTGCCCCAAAAATAAAGCAGCACTATTTGGTTTTGCTGCTTGTAAGCACTTATTACGTAGTGTTTAGTACAGAATAGCCGCTGTAGTCCGTTTTTCGTACTATTAATTTGAACAACAAATATTTTTTTTTTTGAATAACAGCGTTTCTTTAGATTTCATTTCAATTCAATTTTAAAGAATAATAATAATTAATTCCTTTTAAATTGTAATTCTTTTAAAAAATGGATAAATTTCACTATGAAAATGCTTTGCTTACAAAAAAACACCAGGAGCTTTTTATGTTGACGGATATAAGAAATACACCTGAGGTAGAAAATGAAGTTAAGTTTTGCACCAAAAATAACCTCATTAATAAATCTTAATTTCAACCTAATTCACACCTCATAAAATCAAACTAAAATATAGCTCAGCGATACTTTTATCTCAGATCGAGTGAAGTGATTCACACCTCAAATATAGTTCTTTGCTTGAATTATAGAAAAAATAACATGTACACCAAAAAAACAACAACTTCCTTTAGCTGGTTGCTTCTAAGTAGATTTCCATCAACCTCAAAACTACCTCAAATATGAATAAAACAATTTCATACATCTTGATTTTAAGACCTTGAGAGGTTGATTTTGTAGGGCTGTTTGTGAATTCAATTTCCAACAAATTTCATATCAACCTCAACACCTCAAAACAACCTCAAATAAACCTAAAACATAACTTAAATTTTTTTGAGAGTTATTTAGCTCTAAATAATTGTACTTTTGGAAGAAAAATAAGTACTTTACTAAGCTTTAAATCTATGATTATGGCAAGTACAAATATTACATGAGTACTAGTCTAACTCTGATAAGGAATGCTATGCAAAAGGTAACCGAAGCATTTTTAATGGAGCATTTCGTTAACTAATAAACTAAATACAGACAATACATGTATAAAATAAAGCATAATATCACTGTAGAATATCTTACATCGATGTCTATTCCGGGGACTGGAAAGGCCATGTATTGTGGTGTGAGGCTGGGGAAGAATCGGAAGAATTCCACCTTGTCCTTGTACCACTTAACAGAGTAGAGTTTCTCTCTCCCTAGATCGTAGAAGCAAGTGAGAACGGCTGAATCGCCAGGAATGACCAATGAGGGAACTTCAAATTTCGTTATTTTGATACTGAGACTTATAATGGGAAGAACTGTTTGAAATAAAAATCAACATTATTTCAACATAAGAACTATTTCAAAGAATAAAAAAAAAATTGTTTCAACTTAAGACTTATTCCAAAGAATAATAAAATTTTGTTTAAGACAAGACTTTTATCCAATTATAATCAATATTATTAACTTAAGACCTATTTCAAACAATAATCAAAGTTATTTCAGCGTAATATATACATATTCATTCTTACAAAATTCTCTTCACAATATCCTTTAGAACTAATTCTTAACAGACATAATCTGCATTTTTTTCAGACACTCCTAACATACTGTCTTCAATCTGACAATTTTTAGAAGATATTTTCCAATATATCTGACAATTTAATCATTTTATTCCCATTTCCAACAATTAATATTATTTTTGAATATGTATTTTCGAGCAAATAAATATTTTACTTTCGTTTAATAACGCAGACTATTTATAATATAGTTTATAATATATATATATATATATATATATATATATATATATATATATATATATATATATATATATATATATATATATATATATATATATATATATATATATATATATATATATATATATATATATATATATATATATATATATATATATATATATATATATATATATATATATATATATATATATTTGTTAAATTATATAATTTTTCCATGTGCAAATTCATTTCGGGCAAATCTGTGGCTAAAATTATGTGCAAAACAGCAATTCATGTTTCTCTTTTCTATTTTTTTCTTAAATAAATATTTATTTTCTAAAATTATTTACTTCTTTAAATTATCTAGTATAATTTTACCCTGCGCACATCCATTTCGGACCCATCCTTAGTAACTAACAAATCAAACGCATTTCAGCAATGCAGCAAGAACGGCACTTTAAAACAAAACTCCTCTAGTTACGCTCAATTTGCGCTTTTGTTTTCATATTTTGCAATCTGGCAATCTTATTACCAAAATCTTTTTTTAAATCATTCTTGAAAAATTTCCAGTACATGTAAGTACATTTGACTTTATAGTTTATACTATAAAGTCACTACTCGCTTTATAGTTTATGTTTCATTCTGTTTTTTCTTTTTCTTTTTATCTTATTTTATTTTCTTTTTTTACGTGTTAAATTTTTACTTATTGTGTTCTATTTTATTTGTTGTTTTTTTTGCAAAAATTTTTTTGAGTGCTCCTCACACTATTGTATACTGTATTGTGTTTTGAGTGCTCCTCACACTGCGAAATGGGCTATTGGCGACGGTCTGGGAAACATCCCTGAGGATGATCCGAAGACATGCCATCACAATTTTGATCCTCTGCAGAGGGGATGACACCCCCGCTTCGGTAGCCCGACGACCTGCACGCGAAGTCGAGCACTTTACGGTAGAACAGTTTAACGAGGACCAATACCGCACACCCTCGGTCCCTACGCAGGCTGATCCAAGTGGTCACCCACCCGCACACTGACCATAGCCAGTGATGCTTGACTTCGGTGATCTGCTGGGAACCGTGTCTTAACGATGAGTCCACTGCGGGACTAATATATTTAGCTTTGGCTTTATTGATACAATATCAGAAAGCACTCTGTTTTGCGGATATAATCGTGTGGGCCGATGGAAAGATTATATCTTTTTTCTCCGGTTTTCTAATTAAAATTTCATCCTTTTTTTTATTTATTTATTTATAATTTTTTTTTTTATATAAACTGTTTTTTGTTATTTTTTTTATTTATTATTGCCCCCCCCTTTTTTTTCATATGTCTATAATTTTTCTTTGTTTTATTCTTCATTTTGAACATATATATATATATATATATATATATATATATATATATATATATATATATATATATATATATATATATATATATATATATATATATATATATATATAAATCTAAACTTAAACATACTTACTACTCATGAAGAAAATGGCTTCGTATATCATGGATGAAGTTAGAGATCAATGACTGGTTTGGAGAGTAATTGGATGGTTTGTAAAAGATGCATCTATTTTATATCTTTGTTTTCTTTTTAAAGCAGTTCTGCAATAAATGAATGTTATTTATTTAGGTTGCATATTTAAAAATAAATGCTAAACAAACTTAAGGTTTAATAGCTATTAAATCCAGAGTGGAGTAGAAAAATTCCATTTTAATATTTAAGAACCAAATTTCTATGATTTCTTTCTTTTTTTAAGCATTATGGGAAGCACAAGTTTTCACTTTTGGAAAGGAATTTTAACAAATATCTTGCTCCTCACGATTTTTCGCATCGGTGCGTTGGAAGAAACTTTAGAGCATTCTGTATGTTTTTAGTTAAGCAAAGAGGTTTTAAGTAGCTTTACTTTTATACACGTGTAATAATTTAACCTAAAACTGTTTGCCATGAGTTTAACATTTAAATTTAAAAATTTCAAAAAATTTCGAGACAAATATTACTACAAAATATTATCTCTACAGAGCAATTTAATTTATGCACTAATATTGCTCTGTAAAATTATGTCAACAGATTGCCATGGTAGCTTTCATCTCATCCACAGTTACGTCATGATTAGCTTTTAAATATAATTTATCTGATTTTACAACCATCCGAATTGTGCGATGGTATGGCACTGGAATTAAGTATATCATCTTATTAAACAGGTTACTCGAGTTTGAATATTGATGACTGAGAAGTTCGTTAATCAGACTTTTTTTTTCCTTCAGCATTTTATCTTTTGAAAAACATCTAATTTGCATTAAAACTCAACGGCACTCAAAGGGATTGGTACTTTTTACCATTTATTCTATATTTACAATACAAGTACTCTTAGTGGAGGTAATTTTCACAGTGACAATGCAGTTTATGACATTGTGAATCGAGCAAATATTAGTAATTAAACTGCCGACGCTAATATAAAGAATTGGACAGCCAGTGATACAATTGAGTCACATCATTAAAGTGGAAGACATTTCGAGTTCTGTGTTTGTTTAGTGTTTAAAAAAATTGAGAAATTTGAACATATATTCAGTATTATTATTATCATATCTGATAAAATTGAATTTCTTGATAAATTGATGTCACATGCAGACTTTAATAAATTTTTTAAGTATCTTTATAGATTATACCGTGTAATTTTTCCTTAACGAATTCTTGCCTGGTACTGATAATATATATGCTTAATTTCGACGCCAGATTTCAATAGCATTAACTTATTTTAAGCCGAATATAGGAAAATAAGCAGAAAAATAAAGGAATCATATTTATAAGCATTTTTTACAGCTTACAATAATTTAGCGACTAATTCTTTCCTATCTTACATAATCTGCTAAAACATTTTAATATAAAAATAAAAATGTGGATAAATTCTTAAATGTGAATATGATAACAGAAATATTATTTTCATTTAGCTTAAGAAAATTTCTTTAAATTATTAAACATGATGTAAAGTTTAGCTACTGTTTCACGAAATTTAAAGGAAAAAAGAAATATAAATTTACAAAAGTAAGCTCTTTTAGAATCCTTTTAAGGTAATCTTCTCCATTTTTATCCCTGAAAATAACATTCAGCCTAATTGTTTTCTCACTGCATTCCTATATAAATTACGTTTGTCTTTTCTAAGAAGGGCAAAGAATGTTTGTCGACAGTAAAGAATGTGCTAGAATTAATTTGAGTATAGATCAAATGTTGTAGGCGTAATTAATAGAAATAAGAAGTTAATATCTACAATTCTCTTTATTTTTCGTTACAATCATAGAATGTTATTAGATAGCTTTACATTGTAAAAAAGTCACTAAAATAAAAAAATAAGCATAAATTTGGTAGAAAACTAGATATAATAAATAATTTAAAAAAAACTATGAATTTGTTTTATTATAAATAACAAAATATAATGATAAAAATAATATATAAATGATAAAAATAGACAATATCTTCAATAATGTTCTAAATGATATTTTATTGAATCTTTGAAACATAATTTTATAAAATGAGATGAATTTTGACAGCGATAATTAAAAGGCAAAATTTCATTGCAAGAAGAATTAAAAAGAAACATAAATCATAATAATTTTCTTAAGAAAAGAATATCATAATAATAATAATATTCTTAAACTAAAGAAATTGAATGGAAAAATTATCTTAAAAATGTAGAAAAATGTTTTTTTATAAATGCCTCAAATCGTCTTTAGATGATCCTTAAAAATCTTTACTGAAATATATAATTATTTATTTAGAACATAATTGAATTGTAAGAAATTTCTCTTAAAATATGATTAAATAATATCTTTTTAATTATTATTTTACCTTATTTAACAAAAAAAGCCAAGTAATTATAAAATAGATGAAGAAAAACTGTTAATTGTGAGAAAAATATTTTATTTGCTGTTTTCACCAAATAGGGTTAAACAACCAGAAGCTTACCAATAACGCCACAGTCAATATTTGTCGAGCACACTTTCTTCGATAGTTGGAAGCTCAGCCATGTGATAAAGAATGCGAATTCATATTTTTATTTTCCAACATTGGATTCCCAAGATAACAGCAAATGCCTAATAATCTTATAATAAGGGCATGGTGAACACGTGATGAAGTCCTTAAGGGTCTTACAACTGGGATGCTTACTTTAGTCGATAGTGCTTAGCTGCCAATCTCATGAGCGGAGGATCAAATTTCCCCGTTGACACCGCAATATTTCCATCATCTCTTCAACATGTGTCTCCAGTGTCCTGACTCATCAATTGGTGGCTCTGGACTATACGACTAGTAGCTCTCATCCAAGCATAGGTAGCAAAACAATATAGAGCTGCTTGACACAAAAAACCTAGTATTTCTCCTCTCTCACGATCCATGGAACCAGTAGATAAACTAATCAAGGCACATTTAACGATTCACGTAACAAAACACTACACAACCAAAACCTCTACTGAACCAAAACCTCTAAAGTTCATTACCTAACAAAAAGCCTAACGTAATTTAACTCCAAAGTTCAGTTAAATTCCTTTTTTATGGTTTCAAAACCATGTTAGCTGTAAATTGTTACAGAAGCGTATGGTTTTGAATTCACCATTTTTAACCACATCATTTGTAAACGGTTTCAAACCTGTAAAGGTAGATTTAGTTAAATGTTTCTAAGCATAAACTTCACGGTTAATTCTATGAACAGGTGGCCGCTGGTTGAAATATAATAATTGGAGAATGAAAATTCTAACATTTTACTTCAAAGTTGCAAACTTAATTTTGAAATACCTTCTGTATTTTTGCTCTTTAAAAATTCCGAGTGTTTAAGCATTTAATTCCCCTTGTGGTTTTATTGTTTTTCTTCTTTCTGTATAATAATCTTTAATTAACAAGCTTTATGAACATTAAGCTTGTGGTTTGATAGTTTTTTTTCCTTCTGTATAATAAGCTTTGATTAATTTAAATGCTGAAAAAAATTTCAATACTTATCTAAAAATTATTTAAAGTATTACTTTTTTTCATTTATTTTTAAAATGCGAAAAGCTTATGGATTATTAAGAGATAGCTTGTTCATGTTTTCACGATAAGTTTAAATTCATTTTAGTAGATCTAAAAGTAAGATTTTTATTCCTTAAATAAGACTCCGTCTCCTATTTACTTTGTTAATCAATCCCTGCAATTACTTCGCAATCATTTGTATTTCTTAAATTAAAACATATTGTTATGAAAAAAAAGGTTACAATAAAGAGATCACAAAATTTTTTATTGCGTCAACACAAATCTGGTTTTTCAAACTTTGTTTCCAAATCTAGCATGACAAAATTTAAACATGAAAAATATACTCCGTTATCATTGCAGCTTCATCCATAATCCTATTTATTTTTTGCAGGCATAAAAACTTGTTCATGTTTTTCGCGAAGTGGAATATTCAGCAATAGTGCATAAAGTTGCAGATTAGAATTTCCAATAGCTATTTTGTATTATCATTATTTTAATAGCATAGACTGATAATATTACTTCATAAAATTTGTTACAAAGTAAATGTGATTTATTAAAAAATATGGTTTATTTTCCGTTTAATGATTGTAAAACGTTAACTTTTTTATTATAAAATAATATCTTGCGATTGCTTAATTTTTATTATTATGAAGAAATAAAACTCATATGCTTAAGCATTATATTTCTAATACTAATAGAAAAGAAAAACAAAATAATTACCTTAAATATAATTAAGAAGGATAATAAATAAACAACACTGATATTTACCCTTTAATAATAAATTAATTAATTGAGATTAAATTAATAATGATTAATAAATTACTTAAAGGTGAGTTCTGTGATAACTAATATTAATTTTCTGATGATCATAGCTAAATATAGATGGATTTTATTTTTTAAAATACGTGTTCATCCTGTGATTCTTCCATCCAATTAGAATTTGCATGGAATTGTGGAATTAAAATTATCTTTTGTTGACATTTTTTGTTGACAATTGCTAAATACCTGAACGAGAGGAAAGGCATATAATCAATAAGTCGGTATAAATCGAAACCGCGAAATCATGAGCAAAATTGAAAGACATTTGCAAACATAATTAATAAAGCTAAAATAATTAAATTTTTTATTATTTACTAATGTTTTCTGCAGCATTACACATTTTGATTAAACTAAGCACATTTTTAGAAATTCATTCTATAGAAATTAAAATCTATTGTACATCTTAATTTTTACTTCAAAATTACCCCAGTTCTCACTTGCCATTTACGTTGAATAGTCATTTTCCATAAATAGAGCTGTAAATTTGCAAACGTAACTGATATCATATTTCAAACTAACAATAAAGGAGAATCGTCTGCAGTTTATATTTTTAATGGAAAAAATAGTTCCAAAATTATAAAAGAGACACACACACACATGAGTACCTAGACATGCAGACGCTCACAAAATCTTTCTTCTATTAAATGAATCATTGGAGCGTTTACCACAGTCCTTGTCAGTGTGATCATAGGGGACACGGTAGATATTTCCGTTATCAAAAATACAAAAAATCATCAATCGTTGCACATTGTTGCGAATTTGTACATCAGTTCAATTTCAACAATGCCAAAATGATTTTTACTCCAGTCACATCAGCCTGATGCCATGGAATCTTATTTTATTCATATGAGTGCTGATTCTCTTATTAACAACATTAATTCATCACTATAACGCGCAGTAATGCATTTTACCCTGGTTTGCCCCTCTCGGCCTCTGTGATTTTTCTCAGTCTGTTTTTTCCTCTTTTATCTCTCTCTGTTACTATGGTTTTTCTAGTTACGTTTCTCCCCTTTATCTTTCTCTTTTCCGCTCCGTCCGCATGTCTGGGAAATCTAAATAATGCGTGCCTATTTTTGAGAGCTTGAAACGTGGCAATTGCTATTTACAATTTGTATATTTTTGAAGCGAATGAATTATTTTAATCAAGTAATACCTTACTTTTATTATTATAGATAGATAAATAAGATGTTACATTAATGATGCTTAAAAGCTAAAATATGCTTAAAAGTATTATAATCAAATTTCCCTACCTCAAATTTCTAAATTCCTACTTAAAATTCATCTCTATCTAACCGTTACTAGTTACTTATTTTAAAACGTTTGTTCATGAATCATTAAATTATTTATAAACAAACAGAGATGAACTTTCCTGAATAGTTTAATTCGTTGAGGGATTACTTAAGACGAAAATATCTGTTCATAAAGCCATCTTATTAAAAATTCCAAGCACGTGATTAAGGAACAGAAATGTCAATTAGACTAAAGCAAATTTCCGAAAATTTCGAATTTTAGTCATTGCAAGAAATATAATTTATTAAAAAGAGATGTAAATAGATAAATAAAACTAATTGAATTAGAAATATATTTGTAAATGCTCTTAGCAATCTATGCAAGGATAAAAGGATATATGAGTTATTATAATATACGATATTCAAATGTGTTTGAAATAGTTGACAGGGAATTTAAATTGAATCATTTAATTGAAATCGAGCAAACAACTGTACGGTTTTATGCACTGAAAACACCACTAATAAATAGAAAATGAGATCTCTATGAATAATTCAAAATAATAATAAAAATAAATTAATATAATTGGATAGCGTCAAAATGAAGAAAGTATAATGTATGATAAGAGTAATTCTAAGAAACTGAAGCAAAAAGATAAATTTGATAATGAAAAAAAAATTGTTAACTATAAAAGTTAAGTTTCAAGTTCTTTAAAATAAAGACAACCATTCTTTGTTAACTATAATAGTTAGGTTTCGAGTTCTTTAAAATAAAGACAGCCATTCTTAATATGTGGATGCTAATTAAAAATATGTCACCATCAGACGTGAATGAGGAAAACAAAACAAATCTGAAAATAGGAAGAGCAAAGTTTCCGACGGAAACAAAGAAATGTAAAATAAAGGTTAAAACAATATTAAAAAAACTGCAATTGCCGATGGGAACGACGGTATCCGAAAGGACCAAGTTAGAGCAGAATGCATTTCCAAGTAGTATAGAAGGGCTGAGAAGATTTCCTCCCGTTAAATGGGAGAATAAGCATTCATACGAATGAAACAAGATTCCCGGTCATTGAGATGAGCTGATGTGACTGGGGTAGGAAGAATCCCCCTAATCTTTATTTTGCCTTTTTTTGTCAGCAACTTAGTGTTTTTCTTTTTTTAAAAACAGTTTTGCTCTCCTTATTTATTTCTGGTGGGTTTGAAGAATGTACGTCTTTGTTTTGTGCTTTCGAAATATGCCGGATCGGAGCATGCGGAATAAATTTTAGTTTTCATAAAGTGTCATATACTAGATTTATTCAAATATATAAGTTCGAAATCAAAATTTGTGGCCGTTTAGGCTACAGATGAAACTAATTAATGATTTTAAATTTTTGCACACATATTGTATTTTAGGCATTGCATTTTATTCCATTTTTAATTAATTTAAACTGTTTAATTTTGGGTCATTGAGGTTGCAGAAGATTTCAAAATTGTTAGGTTTTAAAATCTTGACAGTTTAAAACTGTTAGGTTTAGAATGTTGACAATCCATTGGCATTAATGCGAAAGAAGTTCAGAAACTTCCCCCTTTGAATTCCTAACCTAGTTTGTAGAGCTGATATAAGAAATAGAAAAATGGAATTAGTTTTCTTTAATTTTGACTAAAAATTGCCATATTTAAAACTTAAAATGTTATAGTATATTCTCAAAAATCAAAAAAGGCATCTTTTGAAACATTAAAATAAAATGAGAATTTTTATATATTGTGACAAAGTCATATAACCAGCAAAATATTTATATTATAGTATCAAAAATGAACAACTTTAAAATAGATTCAAAAATTTCTAATAAAAATAGTGGTCGCATTTTTAATATCCCAATTAATTTTTGCAGTTCTTTTTGGAATTTAAAAATTTTAGCAGAAATCAATATATAATACTTTTTCCATTAAAGAATTCGATATATTGTGTTTAATGTTTCAAAAAATAAGAAAAATGCATATTGTAAATTTAATTTTAAGAAAGGTTCATAAGTTAAAAAAATATATGATTAGGGATTATATTTAAATATTTGTCATGATTAACATTACCATAAGAAATTTTTTGCAACATTTAATGAACCCGTGCTAGCGTCTTTAACTTTGATTCATTTGTAAATTAAGCGACAAAAATAACTTCTAATAAAAAGCTGTAAACATAAAAAATATGAAGAAAATAATGTTTTTCAATCAATTTCTAATCAAAATTTTTGAAATTGATTATATATTTTTTTTATTCCCCTTGATAAGTATTTTTATTTTGACCTGTAATAAAAATTTTTTTTTCATATTTACTTAAAAATACAACCTACGCTCAATCTCAATTCATCATTTTTTTATCCCATAAGAGTGAAAAAAGAATATAAAAACAAACTAAAACTTTCATTTTAAAAAATACTTAGTGGAAATAACGATACATTTTAAGAGATAAACTGCAGTTAACAACGTATTATTATGGCTTTACTGTTAGAGTTCCCTCTGATGATAGTTCTTTAAGCTTAATTATTATTAAGAAGATTTAAGGAATTGTTAATTATATGTATTTCTTATGAATAAAAGGACTTAAGTATTAAATTTTATGGAGTATAGAATAATATGAACTCAAAAAGCAAAAAAATAAGAATTGGTGTACTTTAAGTAAGCTTTTTGTTTCAGATTTACAAATTTAGCTTCTAAAATTGTAAAATAAAAATGAATGGCATTGAACATAAACAAGTATAACCAACTGAGATTGAAAAAAATAATTAAATTGTAATCATTTTTTTTACTCTTTACAGTTAATAAGTCAATATCATGTAATATTAATGTTAAAACATTGATTTAAATTTTTTCGAAATCACAATCATCAATATTAATCACAATCATTACGGAAAAGTAGATTTTTCATCATTAGTAATATTTTTACACATTGGGTCACTGTTACCCCGAATATTTTTTTACCAAGCTAAGGAGTTATTTGTGTACCAATTTTTTATAGAAATTTCTTTATTTGTTCGAATGCCTTTCTGGGACAGGCATAATTTAACCTTAAATATGCTCAATTTAAATATGGTATATAATTAGTGAAGATGATATTTTAAGTTATGAAGTCAAACTCAAAAACATACTTTCTCTGAAAAAATCTTAACCTTTTCTTCGATGGGACCTCAAAATATTGAAGTGGTGGGATGGAACCTCAAAACATTGATCACCTCATTTCTGATCCTCAAAATAAGGAAGGTAGCCACAATCTGGAAAATATGATCCAAGCAGTTTAGGCGGGAGGACGATTGAAAGTTTGGAATTCTCCTCATGTTAATTTTACTTTTTGCGTATTTCGCCATACATTTTGCATATCTCGAGAAATTTTGAAGAGAATCAAAAAAATCTTAAATAATTAAATTGTTTGTACACATTATAATACGCATACACATTTGCATACATAACTTGGAGGAAATTCGTTTATCCAAAGATATATAATAATTATGCATTATATTTTTTATTGTTCATTTTAGTGATAGTCTTAAAAATTTGGGATTATAATGTATAAAATTTTTTGCGTTAAGGAATGTAAATGTATATAGCAAAATACAAAATAAAAGTGAAATTGGTCGCATGGTTCTCGAAAAATAAAGGTTTTACAAAGCTGTAGATGAAAGATTTTATTTCTAAAAAATTCTTCCTTTTCAGTCGAAAATAATGTTTTAGCAATGCAAGTTTTAATTTTTTGTTTAATTTCATTAATTTAATTATGCATTACTGAAGATAGCAGGAAATAAATAACTCTGCTAACTTTATTCTTCATATTTATAAATATATTTTCAACCTATTTATGTTTTTCCTGCATTGTTTGTATTTTTAGGAGATATTTATAAATATCCGTAACTGGCTGAGT